>NW_006494614.1:26737306-26778910 GCF_000325575.1 Pteropus alecto | reverse complement strand
CTCATTTACCATTTTTCCTTTTTCCCTCCTTTTTTATTAATTAAAAACTATTGGGGTGACATTAATAAAATCCAATAAGTTTCAAGTGTACAATTCAACAGCAAGTCACATACATACTGTTTTGTACGTTCACTGCTTATAGTTAGATTTCTTTCTGTCACCACATATTTGACCCCTTTTACCTCATCTATCTCCCTCCTCCCTCTCTACCATCTGGTAACCACTAGTCTACTGTTCATGTCCATGAGTCTCTGTTTGTTTGTCATGTTTGTTTGTTGCTTTTAGATTTATATCCCACATATAAGTGATATCATGCGGTTTTCAACTTTTTCTGTCTGGCTTATTTTGCTGAGCATGATTATCTCAAGATTCATCCATGACTACTTTTGCTTCTCATAGCATAGCCCAGGATCTATTTTTCTGGTGGACTTATCCCTCCGATGCAATCTAGGTTTTATTCTCATCCATTCATCCTAACACTCCTATTATAGCAAAACAAGTTCCTGGTAGTAAAATACACGTTTCTTTCCTAGCATTTGGAAATTTCAGGATTTCAAGAATTTTTGAGATTCTGCCTCACTTTAACAACAACAAAAAAATGATAAACTATTTTTAAAATTCATGAGATCTATAATTTGCTCAAGATCAGAAAAGGAATATATATTGGGTCTTCCCTTGATATCACATTTATTAATTTTCTGGTGTAATTTTTTGCATATGTATGACAAGAATTATCTCTTGCTTTATGAATATGCAAATATAGGACAGGCCTTTTATAAATTGGTCCAGTAGGTGGCATTTGATCTGATGCAATCACAGGTCATCACTGAGAACAAAAGCAGATGGCCACTAAAGACAACCTTTAGCAAAAAATCACCAGGAGCCTGTGAAACAGTCTTAACCTAAATAAATGTTATGACTTTGCTTAGGGCTAAAATTTCTCCCCTTTGATCTGTATGTTAATTGCATGAACAAGAAGAAGAAACAAATTATTTAGAGATCTGACTAATTAAGCCTGTCAGTAAGCACCTCAGGCACTCACCCCATTTGTTTGGTTAAATTGCCAGTCCACAGGATAAAAGAGATGCCATCCTTATTTCATGCTTGTTCTCATTCTCCACTCCTCTCCATAATCTAAGCATTTCTAGAATTCACTTGCAACAATTTTAACTTCTTTTATCTAAATTAAAGCAAACTCCTTATCTTAGTGAGGTATAAAAAATGAACTTTTTTAAAAGATTAGAACATCACATAATTGATGCATACATTTCTCTAAAATAAGATCTGCTATATTAGAGTTGTTAGATAATCTATTGAACACCCAATTAATTTGAATTTCAGGTTAAAATTATTATTATTATTAGTAGTAGTAGTAGTAGTATAAGTATGCCCCATGCACTATTCAGACATCTGTATTTTTATTTGCTATATCTGGCAAACTTAGACTGAATTTCTATTCTAAATCAAGTATAGAGCAAGTATTTTTTAAAGTAAGTTGAGAAAACTTAGATAAAAACTAACTGGAAATTTGCCCTAACTTGCTTGGACATATTTCTGTTCTGCCCAATTGTCCAGCAGTCTGTTCTCAGTTTTTACTGCTTATCACATTTTCCAGAATCTAGCCATGTACTATATCATAGCTTTTCATATTCATATAATCTCTATTTTTACTAAGGCAACGTTTTTATTTGTCATTATGGTATGAAAGATTCTTTCTATACCAAATAGATTTTTTCTAACCTGCTAATATAGTCCCCAGGATTCAGGCAAATAAAATCTTGCTAGTCTAAAATGCAACCTACAATCACATCTTAATTTCCCTTATGATAAAAGAATAAGTTGATTACAACAAAATACAAAGAGACAAGAAAAAGTCTTTATAAGTTGATTCTAGGCTCATTATTCAAGATAATCTTATTCCATTTTCTCTGCTTTATCTTTCTCCTAAAATTCTCCATATCATATACCATGGAAAAGGTATACACATGTACATAACATGTAACAGTTTCTACATTATATCAATTTATTATATATGAATGTTTTCACACTCACAGAAAGAACGAAAATGCAATGAGAAATAAATCCACTTTATTCAAAAATCTTAACTTGGCTCTGCCTTTAACTATAGAAGGATCCTTGAACATGTGTACTGTAAAGTATGACCTATGTAAATTTTTTTTTATTTACTAATACTTCATGGTGATCCCTGCAATGTACAGACATCTATACATAAATCATAATGACATTAATCATAGTTTGGTTTTGAATTTTAAAATGAATCAGTTAGGGTCTTTATTAATCCAATTGTCTCCTCTTAGAAACAATAATAAAAACCAAATTACACTCAGACAATATGAAATAAATTGAAAATGCTTTTGTACATTGTTTTCTTTTGGAATTTTATAGTATCAATTTTAAATTTCATTTTAGATTTAGTTAAAACTCATTAATTTAAAACTGTGTTTACTTGCCTCCAAATGCCAAAATATACTAAAAAATTAGACCAAAACTTTAGTGTAATTGCAGATATATTTATTCCATTTTATCATACACAAAATTAAAGAGAAAAAAATGGGTAGACAAACAATAGAATTCCTTTGCTTAAACTAGTTGGATGGGCAAATTTTAAGAAAAGATTGGTCTGCTCTGTCTGCTAAAACACAGTAAGAGAAAACAGTAACTGTTACCACTTGGGAGAAGTAACTAGTGGTTCATTCCCTTTGACAAAGGTTTCAAAAGCTTTAATTTTTTTTTTTTTTATGTTTGCTTATCAGGATATTATAACAGTTCCCAATAATGCCAAAAAAAAAAAAATACTATGAGGCAATTACTTTTCTCTTATAATTTTTTTCTTGTTAAATTGAGTTTTTCTTTAACTAAAATTGAAAAATAAAATTTTGGCAAATTTTTAGTTCATTAAAATATATTTATAGATGGATTAAAACAAATTATCTTAGAACATTTTCCTATTATAAAAATCATTCATTTTTATATATACATACATATGTAAATAAGTATATTTAATAAAATATCTTAAATGCCAAATTAAAAAAGATATTCTTTAAATTTTAAATTTAAATTATTTTGTCTTCACTCAATAATTCTAATATGTAAACTTTAACTTATATAAATAAATTTTTATACTTTGATTTCAGGTAATTTCTGGATTGAAGTCATTCACTCAACATACTCTCAGTCATCTGAAGGATGGCAATTGAACTTCTAAAATCTTCAGAAAGGCAATAAATATCTGCCCTGAGAGTTGTGGGATAGCAATTACTGATCTAAAACGTACTTCTTAATACGTCTTCTTGAACTCCTCTTACCCCATGACACTACCACTGAATTACAGCTTTCTCTTTGTGCTTATGGCTAGAGTCCTCCTTAATTTTCCATCCTTATTCCATGACTGCTTTTTTATGGTTTATAACCTGCTGTTTCTGATTCTGCCTATCTCTCACTGACCAAATATTAACATCATATCAAATTCTAAAATATATTGAGTCGCAAATACAGGGAGAGAAATCAAAGCCCGTTTCTAGTTCCACAATCAATATTAGGCAGTCAAATAAACCGATCTGAGTTTTAAAGTAGTCTGAGTCCCCTATTCTTTTACTGTAGCACATTACAATTGCTATAATCATGAGCTTCTCATTGAATGAGTTTGCCAGGATGAGCATCTGGAGGAAAGCTGCTGAGTTTATAAGATTGCAAATTCTTTTCTAGTAATATATTTCTAGTTCAGAAGTAAATTATGCTCCAGTAACTTATTTAAAGCCAAAGGACTGACATTCCTGTGTTCCATTGCCTTAGGTCCAGTGCAATTGTACCTAGATGTTGTAATTTTCGTTCACTGCATTTCTACCAATGAAATAACTGCATCTTTCCTAACCAATATTCCCTTTGTGGCTCTGGCTCTCTGCCAAGCTTTAGCAAAACCCACTGAACAGTTCTTAGCCCATGCCAGGCTGCTTGTAGAATTAAAGGTATATTATTTGCATATTATTTGTACTTGAAGCTTAATCCAGGTCTTGAAGGAAAATCTCAGCTGACTAGCAAGAGGCTGGCATTACACTCAAATTCTAAGTACTCTACAAAGCATCAAGTCATAATTTAATAAAAGTTGCATATTCTGGAAAAAAATCCCTAAGGCCCCATTTTCTTTGATAGCCTTTTAAATCAGTCCTCAGCAATGTCCCTTAATGGATCAGCTTGTTCTTTTCACACCAATGTCCTCTAATAGCCACTTCCTTGATGACTAGGACTTCTGGAATTGCTCATCAAAACTAGCTGAGGATAGCACTTTTCCATAAAAAAAAAAAAAAAAAAATCCCACTTGAGAGAGAAATATTTAGCATCTTAACTCTCTATCTAATTCTAAATTTATTTTTTAGAATCCTAGCTATAAATTCTCCTCAGCCCCAGTTATTCTGCAGATGAGAAGCTGATTCTTAAATTTTAGTCTCTGTGGCTGCATCCTATCACCTGTTGATAGATCACACTCTGAATCAACGACTTCTCTCGTCATCTCTCAGAACATCTCTCCGTGCAAGTTTCTAGTACAGGTTAGCATTGACTAGGTGTTTAGTGCTCCATAGAAGAGGCTTATAATCATAAACTTACACCATGCCTGTGACCTTCTCAATGCAGCCTCTGGTGAGTGTGGATAGCCTGATATTTATGCACTATATTTCTGCATGTGAATTTTCTGTGGAGTATTTTAAAAACACAGAGGCTCAGACCTCACTTCTTATTTACTAAATCAGAATTCCCAGGAGATGAGTCCAAACTAAGCATGTATTTTTAGAAATAGCATAGGTGATTATGATGTATTATAGAGTCTCTGAAACACTGGTTTGCTCTAGGGATTCTCATCTTCCCTAGTTTCGTGAGTCCTAACACACTCAAGTCTGTTTTCAGAGGTGCAGCATGGTCTACAGAAAGAGAATCTTGAAAGAGGCTCATAATCTGCAGACCTGTCCTAAGGCTGCTATGTATTACTGTGTGACCATAAGAAATCAGCTTCAATTCTATTACGTTATGTTTTTCTCTGCCAAATACATCTATGAAGTACCACTGAACTATAAGAGGAGGCACACAACACCACACGAAAAAAAGTGGGATTCACATTTTCTGACAAACAATTAGCCTTGATTATATCTATTAAAAATCACAGGATTAGTAATAACACTCTAGCTTTATATCTATGTCTGTATTTATGTTCATATGTTCATATACTCATTAACACTTATATCCATGCCAATCATGTCAGTCCCTTTTGAGGTTTTGTGTCAGATTTTTTAAAGTAGGAAGGGTATTTTTTTTTTTTTCTTTTCATCTAGGTTAGACAAAGGGAGATTTTCTTGCTCTAAGTAGGCAGAAAAGGCCAACTTAAATCAGGGGGGACTGACCTCAAAGACTATGACACTGATAAGATTTAGATGGAGTTAGCCAGATTAAAGGCTTGATGCCTGAAGAGACACAGATTAGGCTGAGGTGTTTTGCTCTGTGTCTATAGGACTCAGCGCGATTCACCAGAAATGTAGCAGTAAAAATCTCAGTGAGCCCTAAAGGACGGCTCAAGAGACTCACAGCCTAAGATCATGTAAGCCATAAACTATCACTAGCTGGTGAATCTCTGGGATCTTGCCATGAGTACAGATTCTATAGGTTTCTTACACATGAGGAAATTTAAACATAGTTAAAGAGATATAAAGACCTGACGTTTCATTAATTAATCGATTAGTTCTTTATTTCCTTTTTCTCTTTCTCCTTTCTCCTCTCAGTCTCTCTCCAATTAAATCATCATAATCATAAAACATGGTATACATTTCTTATTACTTTATATGTAGCAGGCACTATGTTAAGTATTCTACATGCAGTATTTCATTTAATCCTCATAATAATCCTGCAAAGTAGCTACTATCAATATGTTCATTATTAAAACAGATTGATTAAGGCTTAGAACAATTAAGTGACTTGTTCAAGGTAACACAACTAGTAAGGCAAAACTGTCCATCTCAAAAGCCTATCCTCTTTTGTATGTGCAGCCTTTTGGTTTTAAAGGGCATGATGCAAAAATTAACACTACTATAACCGAGGATATTTATCTGCCAGCTCTAATAAATAAATTTATGTGTGTGTGTGCATGTGTATAATAACCAAGATAAATTCGAATATGAAGCAGTTGACCTGAACTCCAGAATTTGCTTTTGGAAAGGTCTTAATTTCTGTTGAATTCAAGATGGTAGGCAAAACACTAAAAAAATAAATAAATAAATAAAAAAAATAGACATATTCTCTTTTCTGTGTATGTACATACATATGTTCACACACACTTGCACATATACTTGTTTCCACAAATATATATCCATTTCCTAATTCAAAATTTCCTAAACTTTTCACTATTGATAAACTCATCACAGACAAAGGAGAAGTTGAGATGACAGAGTTGGAACACAATGGCCTTCTTAACTGAAGGAGATAAAGGATTTATTCTCCTTGACCACTGTTCTTGTCAGTTAATAACAAATTGTTGAAGTCAAACTGTTCTTCTCAAGGAAGATGTGCATTTTTTCTCTTAATATGTTCTTTAAAAATATATGAACACAATATAGCAGTTTTTAGAAACAATCTTATAAAGACAACCTATTAAAAATAGAATTTATCTAAATGGCAGAAAGAATGCTTTTTAGAAAAAATAAAATTACTGTGGACTGTAACTATTCAATAAATTCTTAGGAATAAATTGTGAAGCTCAGAGTTGAGTTATAGTTATATTTATGTAAATATAACAAATAATAACATACAATGTTTGTATTGAAACAAATTGAAGCTAAATTTGTCTCATAATTCTTTGAAAATAAACTCATTTGTTTATGTATGTTGGCTAATATTGGCAATGGAAATGGTATTCAATAAATTCTAAATAATTTTTAAGCTGGATCATTTCTGAGAACTGTCCATTTTTATTAGAGAATCTGAAAATAAAATTCTTCTCTCTGATCAGTTATGTTCTCACACAATATTTATGAAATTCAGTACTGCTCCACAGATTTCTTAAACCTCAAAATTTAATCATCTGTAAATCTCTCTCTTCTATAATGAATCTTGGAATAAAAAAGAAGGAAAAATAAATCTGAGCTTCAAAATCATATTTCACAAGTCCAAAGCACTAAAGCTCATGTATTTCTTTAAATTCAGGTGGATCAACAAATCTCAGATTCTGTTTACTTTTCATACATTTTTTTAAAAAAATTGATTATTTGGTTCAAGACTTACCAATTCAAAACAAGATTAGAGAGTAAGAAATGGGGTGCATTAAAAATGTTAACTGTGATTGAATTGACAATTGAGGAGAATATATTGAAAAAATTAAACAAGTCATTAGATGAATGGACTAAAATTCTATATAATCATGAGTTATGTAAGAACAACAAGTCTATAATCTACTGTATTGTATAAAGGACAGAACATTGACACCCTCCATAATGAACCACTTATGCCAATGTAACATTAAATTATTCTCAATAAATTTTTAAAGTAAAGATCTGTGTAATGAAAGGCAGAGACCTGGGTAATTAAAAAATATTAGGTAGATTTTATTCTATATATACAAAATTAGGTTATTTAGAATGGACATAACCAAAGGTCATTATTTTGTGTTGCCTAATCCCTGCAGTGTCTTTTAAAACTGAGTTTGGTTATTAGCTAATACCTCAAGATTTAGATTAAATTTATGGCTATATATTCAGCACTGAAGAAGTTGCAACTAATCAGTTTAATCAAAAGACCTTATTGAAACTTCGGGATAGCATTACAATCAACCAGTAATTGATTATTGTTTAATATTCTCAAAATGATATGAACCATTATATCCAGTCTCTATGAAAAGCTATAATTTCATGCACAGATTTTCTGATTAGCAAATGTCAATACATAATGAGCATGACACTTCACTAAGTTATTACAAGTGAGGAGAAAACAATATATTATTATCTCCCTCACAAAAAAGATTGGATTGAAAAAGTTAGATTTATTCCCTTTGTGTTGAAAACAAAAGCACTGAAACAGATAGAAGAATCCAAAAGAGAACAGTATTTTTAAATGGAAGATACAATGAAATATGCTGCTAAAATCTCAAGGTATAAGTTTCTCAGTTTTTTAGATCATCCTTTATTTCTCTTATAAGGTGATAAATTGTGACTAATCAGTACACATGAAATAGAAACCTCTTTGCTCCAGCCCCAATTTCACAGTTTAGAGCTAGAAAGTGCCATCTAGATACCCAGTGCAGTGATGTCAAACAAAAGTACACAGCAAAATCACAAGGAATTATAAATTACCCAGATGTCCGAATCCATCTACTGGATCAGGGTTTTAAGTACGTGCATTTTCAACGGCAACTGCCAGTTAAGAACAATTGAGTCCAATTCTTTCATTTCATTGAAGAAGCTGATACCCCATCTAAAAAACAATACTTACTTATGTATATTTTGAAACATATAAAATGGAAAGCCATCCTTCAATTAATAAAGTAGTACCATGCATAATAAATTTGAGTGGATATTCTAATAATTCTTTATTTTATGATTCCAATAACTTAAGTGACTTGTAAGTCTTAGAACAAATCCATGTCAAAGCCAGACAACCTTAAAATGTTTACTCTTGTAAGTTACCAAAACTTACAAGATATTTAACCTAACCAAGTTTAAAAATAAGAAAAAAAAAATCATTTTTGAGGTTTTATATTTCAGATGATATTCTGTAGGATTTATGACTTAAAAGCAATATTAATTTAGAACACAGCTGTCATAAAGATTATACATAAGAGTTAAGACATTTGAGGCTTGACAAATTTTGTCTATTCCTATGTAATAGAGAAGTTATTGAGAATAAAATTTTTAACATCTTCTTTTGCTATAAAAATGAAATGCTCTTTTCTCCATCAAGGATTATTTTGACATTTCTGTGCATTTTGAGATTTCTGAAGCTCCAAAGTTCTGAAACTGTGTCAGATTTTCTATGTTAATTTCCATCAAATGAGATAAAGCAAATCTTCATGAAGAGGGAAGGCATACAAGAAATGAAGGCTTTTGTATTTGGACAGAGAATAACTGGACTGATTCCACCGTGATGGTGGGTTTGTAATCCCAAAGAGAGAGCAGAACCTAAGATTTTACTGGTTCCAACTGGATACACTGAAGGGATGACTAAGACCTGACCGCTAATTAGTTAAGCACCATGCACTTGAGGGGTACCGAGAATGTCCTGGGAGGAAAATTTGGTATGAAAGGATTAAAATCATTTGGCAGATTAACCTATCTTTGAAAGAAGCATGGGGATGACACAATGGGGATTTCAGTAGCAGTCAAAAGGAACTACAGAGCAGGGGCTGTTCCCTCATGATCCTGGCTCAAGCCACCCTCAGCTTTTACTCTACAACTACAAAGGAAGGAAATGGGCAACTTTCAAATGACTGACAGATTTTTCAACCATATGGTGATGAAGGTAAAGGCAATTTTCTTTTTTACTATAAAACATATCAATTAAGTTTGAATTTTGCACCTGAGTGTTTGAGAGAAAATTTATATCTGTAGTATACCAGTATATATAATGTGTGTAAATTTAAACATAGTTGTATATGAACAAAAACTTTGTTCTTTCCACATGTTAGTTCTACTTCACTATTTTAGTTTCTCCTGCCATTATCAAAATTAAGCATTCATTATTCATGTAAGATTCAGAGAAAGATGAAAGTAAAATGAGAGGGAAAATACTAGAATAATTTGATCATACATATTTAAATAACCACAAATAGTTATTCTCAAATATAGCTAAGAAAGTTACATGAGGGACTAAATCTTATTCCACCCATTCTTAACATTCGTATCTCATTATGTGCTAAGCATTAAAATTTTTGTTTTTCTCTCATTGTTTTTCTCGGTCTACTGAACTATAAAGAGGAAAAGAAGACACTAACTCAATGTTACAAAATACTTCTCATCCTGTTTTCAAAGTCTTCTGATTTTCTGCTTTTTATCTAAACTCACATTCATGATGTTACATATAATCATAAGGAAATGTTGCAAATGTGAAAATGTTAATTAAAGCCACACCATAGCAAGTTCAAAGAAGCAAGTCTCATGTTAATGGCATTGCCTGGATTGGTCTCAAGAGAGCACACATGGGGAATGCAGTCAGCATTAATGTAGTGTCTAGGTATAGAGCCAGAGGATAGAAAGAGCAATCAGGGGGATTATTTCGTAAACTATATAAATGTATAACCAGTGTACTGTATACTTGAAACTAATAATAAAATAAAATAAAAAGAGTACTACCCATATAAAAAGCTGACTCTTGTAGCCAAATATGAGTACTTTGGAGACTGAACAAAATCATTCTTCTGTTTAGCACAATTATGAAATATTTTTCAGAAACATCATACTCAATGTCTTTCTTTTTTTCTCTTCCACTTCAAAGCCTTCAGCGTTTCACAGTTTGTCTTTTACTGATGAGTTGGTGAAAGAGCAAATATAAAACTCAAATTGAGCCTTGCTTAATGTCAAAATGATGAGTTTTTACCTCTCTCTGCATGACTTAGTATCTTCGCAATGATTTTTTTTGTTTCAGTTTATCATTATAGAATGTATTATTTGTCCAATTATATGGTACTTATTTCTGTACAAAAAAATGTAATATTTACTATAATATTGGTGCAATAGTTATTTAGCAGGCTGGAGTGCACAGACTCTACATATTCCAAAGGAAGTTCCAGCCCTTTACTGGCTCCTGAGAGATAACCTCTGAGCCTGGAACAACTGCCTGATAACAGTGCGCTTGATTCTTGAAATCTTAGACTATGCCAAATAGTTTATGCTAAAAATGATTTATGATCAAATCCTTTTTTTCAAATCTGGGGCTTTAGACCATGCTGTATCAGTTTGAACACTGCAGGAGTTGAAGACGGATTAGCTAAAGTCTATGCCTTATGAAGAACTGGAATAAAATCCCTGGAAGCCAAGGCTTAAGTGAGCTTCCTGACTGGCAACACTTCAGACGTGTTGTCGCACGTAGTTTCTGAGAGAATTAAGAGCTTTCCACATGATTCCATGAGGAGAAGACACCTGAAAGCTCAGGCCTGGTTTCTCCTTGACTCTGCCATTTGTGTCTTTCCTTTTGCTATTTTTAGCCAGCAACTTTTCACTGCAATAAACCCAAACCATGAGTAAAACAGTTTTTTTTGTTTGTTTGTTTTTAGTTTTTCTACACAATCATCAAATGTGAGAGTAAACTTGGAGCCTCAGAAATAATATCTAAAAGCTACCGAATGCTTTAAACAATCTTTAATTTTTTTAAACAAATCTGTTGTCTCCATAACATCTTCTTTTGGAAGGATATCACCAACTCAATAGTATTTTTGTTCTTGTAATTGAAATATGTTTTATGGTTGAGTGTTAGATAATTTCAAAAACCTTCTTGTATATTATATTTCAATTAATTAATAAATCATAATAATCTAGTTGGTAAACTTTATTTATTTTGAGAATTTTATTTCCTTTTCAAGCCTGCTTTCTGCTTTGTTTCTTGACTCTTTCTCCCCCAGCTTTATCAAAGTATAATTGACAAAGTTTGCAAAGTGATGATTTCATGTATGTATACATAGTAAAATGATTACCACAATTAAATATTGAAATAATCGATAATGTTAATTAACATATCTATCACCTCACATAGTTACCTTTTGTGTGTGTGTATGTATGTGTCACGAGAATACTTAAGATCTATTCTCTTAGCAAATTTCAAGAATACACCACACTATTATAATCTGTAGTCACCATCCTGTATATTAGATCCCCAGAACTTATTCATCTTATAAGTGAAGACTTGTACCCTTTGACCAGCATCTCCCCAAACACCTGATTCTGAGTTCAAGAGTTTAAACTAATACTCATCTAAAGTAGTCTGAATAACTACTTCCTGGAAATTTATTAAATGTATAAATGAGCAAATAATAGGAAGCTTTATTACTTGATATGATACAGTTTCTAAAGTTGCAGTCCTCGACTTTTCAAATGACTGGCATAGTGTCACACAGAAAAGTTGTGGCAAGGTCTGGTCTAGAAGTGGAATCTTATTATTATAGGTATGAAGCTCTTTCAGCTACAAGAAACTCCTATTATTGCTAAAGTTATAGCTGAAATTATAGACTAAAATAAAGTTTAATCACATTATGGAAATTTGATGATTTACCTGCAAGTAAAAGGAACTCTAACTTAAAAATAAGCCATAAGTAATCTTACATAATTAGATCTGAAGGTTGGGCAGGCACATGGGGGGTTCAATCAGTTCATCAATTGATCAAGGGACAGGTTTCTTCTATCTCTCAGCTCTGCTATCTTCAGGATCACTCATCAGTAGGCAGCACCTTACTCCCCTACTTGGGGTCTGAAACTGGCAACAGCAATTACATGTATAATCTCCAGATGTTAGGTCTAGAAGAGGTCATTGCCTTTCACTATCATCCTACATGGCAATGAAAAAAACCTTTGCACAGTCAGAACCCCACTCATCTCAGACACTAGCACGGGGTCACATACTCATTCCTACAGGAATCCCTGAAAGAGGTATAGGATTAGCATGTGTGACTTAAAAGACAAAGCAACAGGGCCACTACAGGTATCTAAAGAGTCGTTAGATAACCAACAGCCTGTTCTTGTTTATGGTCTCGGCTATCCAAACATTAGTTATAATTCTTCATTTAGGTGTCCGCTTTACTTGTGGGAAAGAAACGATTTGCCACAAATTATCCTTTCATTGTGAAAACAAACTGTTGTTACACTGATAGTCAAAATATGTCCATGAAAACAGGTCTGTTTTTCAAAGCATTTTTTTCTAACTTCAACTAGTGTAGTTCTTTTGTGAAAATCAGCTCTGTTGCTAAAGAATAAACTATAAGCTTGTACTAGTATTACAGCATTAATCTGTGTTGTATGTCATTTATTTTCTGAAGCCAGTCAGTGAATCCACCTTGAGTAGATGTATTTTATGTCAGGCTTTCTGAAAAATGAGGAGCCTGAGGGGATCCCATTGATTTGCCAACTGTGTCACAGCCCGTTTAAGGCAGAATGGCACATGCTTGTGACAAAGGCAATGACAAATGGATATGTACTGAAGGGATAGAATCAACACAGATGAATTAAAAAATGATGGAAGTATATAACATGAGATGGAAATCAAAATAAAATTTAAGATTATATGTTACATATGTGTATATCATAACTTGTTAGATAAAAATAGGTAACTATAAGACTAACAGTACTTTTCAGAATAATTTCTGAAATTTGATACAAATTCAATATTGCCAAGAATTATGAAATTAGAGTAAACAATTTATTTTATAATATTTACATCAACCCATATATGGTGGTAAATAGAACATTTTTACTACTATTAAGTAAAAAAAAAAATTGCTTGAGTTTCTGTTTTCCAATCTTAATTAGTATGTATATGTACTCATATGTACTAACATGCCACATAGGCGAAAGTTACCTATGTTTGTAGGAGTTAATTTATGTTAGCACACAATAAGATATATTACTAATATTCATGGATACTAACGAGATGAAGATCTTTGCAGGTAGAGTTGTGTTCACAAGCATTGAGGATGCAGTCATCAATGTCCTGTTCACATCTCAGGCCAACATAGCCAGGACTGCAGAAGCAGGAGAAGCCATCAACCACTGAAGACAACAGAAGAGAAAACTCTTAACATTCCTTTCATCATATTGGTAATACTAATTATGCTAAAGAATGTTGTGTTCATTATATTCATTTCACTTTGAACCAAAGTGTAAATCTTTATATTTAATACTTTGTTACATAGTTTTCTAAAATATTTTCTAAATAACGCTCAGTTTTAACTTAAAAACTTAATTTAAAATATAAATCATCAAATGAATAGCTAAACATTTGAAAATAACAGTGAAAATATCCAATTTTTTTTCTCTTTTTTTTGTTTGGTCAATAAACAATACCTCTGATAAATAGGTTGCTTTTGTAACAGTTAAATTTTCTCAGATTGTTTTAGGTTTAATAAACAAAAAGTTAACTAGTCATTAAAGCTCGTTGTGTGACAAGGTACATTAAAGTGCATAGAGATCTGAAAGTTGATATTGAACCACTTACACCTTTGTTAAAAACAGCTTTCACATTTCATTAGAATCTTTAAAAAGTAATGATCGGAATATGTCCTCTATATCATCATTAATGATGGAAAAAGAACAGTCTCTTAAGCATCTCAAGGAAATAATGACAGCATGAATTGCAGTTGGAGCAGGCATGGATTTATGGCTGCTTCTAGTCAGTCCCTGGGTTCTTCATTATCTCTGAGACTTACCATGTAATCTACACTGCACTTTGCCTTTGTGCATGTACCTGCTATTACTCTGATTAAATGCTTAGATCCTGGGTGACAAGAGCATTTCTAGTGCACTGTGAGGTATTTAGCTGGCTTCTAGGCTTTTGCAGCCATGCTTCTGTACGACATGTGTAACTGCAGCCTCTAAGGAGAAGTCAGCCCACAGTCCTCAGGAGACATGGAGATGCAAGAATTGGCAACTTTTCAGACAGGATTTTACTTCTGCTTTTCATTACTTTTTCATCTAGCATCCTAGTTTTTAATGTCTTATTTAACATAAATGATTAATTAATATACAAGTATAGTTGTATATAAAGTAATGAACTAAAATGTTATCAGTTGGAGTGTCTTTATATGTTATAAATGGCATTATGTATGTTAACAAATTAAAACCAAATGTTATACAATATGTAACACATTGTCACAAACCATCAATTAAAATCATATTTAATAAATATTATAATACAATTTATGATTATAATTCAAGTTTGGATACTGATGCAAATTGACAAATAACAAACAACTAGAGTCAAATCAACTTTCAATGTAGATGTAGACTTTCTTTATGTAGATAGATGATAAATTATTTTAAAATAAATACAGAAGATTGAATTAAAAGATCTGAAAGACAGAGATTAGTGTTAAAAATAAAGCATATTTTTATTGTGAAGAAATATGCTTTCCTAATATTGAGTCTTTGGGGCTAAGAAGCTAAGAAATAGACTATATGCCAAGTGAGAACCTGGGGAATGAATTTAAATACTATAGGGAAAATAAACAATCATAACGTTTGAAATTTAAAACAAAAAACAAAAAATGTTTTTTTCCTCACATCTAATATGTTAACTATGAGCTATGTGATAACTACTTACCATTTTATCAGGACAGAGTTTTTAAGCATGTTGCTTTATTTTGTTGTTATTGTTGTTATTATCCAGATAATACAGTCATTGCATTTGTATTAATTAGTCTTTATTTATAAATATTCCATACTACTACTTTGCATTAAAATTTTCATCAGATATGCCTTCTATAAATCTGGATGTATTATTCACCTTACACTTATATATATGCAGAATTAAAGTTTAACATAATAAAACTTTGTAGTAAGAATATACAGGTATTTTAATAATGTATTACCAATGCGGTGAATAACCACATAACGTCTGAGATTTACAAATTCACGTATACATATTAATAACTGTTTCTTATAAACACTATTTACTTGAATTCAGAAAGTTTGGCTTTTCAAACTATTTTATTTTTGAGAAAGTATTAAGAATATAGTGTCTTAAATTTATGCTATCAGTTACATGTACAATATACATTTAAAAAATGTTTGATTCTCTGGTAATCTCGAATAAGGTCCAAAATATATTATGAATAACTATATTATACAATACATCAATATATCAAATATGCAAAATTTACATTTTCTATATTATATATTACCTTCAAAAATTTAACAGGGAACATTGCACTATAAGTAGCATCTTTGGAAATTGTACTTTCTTATATAAGAAATTATTAATTAAAATATGATAAAATTAAATATAATTAGTCAAAATATATCAGAAATGTTCATATATAACCATTATACAGAGGCTGCTTAGATCTAATAAAATGCTGCTAACTTCTCTCTGAGGCATACCTCTCTACCTTCCTTATTTTATAGTAAGCATCAGAAATTTTAGAGCCGTTCCCAGTATTGCCAACCACCTATGGGTTTAAATTCAGAAATAAAATAATAATGACTCATGTCAAGGTAAGCTGAAAATTTCCTAATTAAAAACCCAATCTTTAATGTGTCTAAATCTGAAAAAAAAAAAATGAAAAGCTGGTTTAAATCAGAAGAAACAAAGAGGTGGCCCACAGCCTAAAAATGTTTTGCTTAGCTAGCACAGTACTAGAAAAGAATATTTCCTATTAATATCTATGTAGATATTCCAGTTTTCTTGGGCCCCACCACTACTTGTTAATTTATACCTAGGCTGCTTCATCCAATCTAAAAAATTTATTATGGTTCTTAAGGACATACATTTGCAGAACATTAGTTTAAGGAAAAGAATTTATAATTTAAGTTAAATGATATCCTTTCCAAATAAAAGGATTTTATATCAAAATGTGTTTTTATACATTATTTTACTCATTTATTCATCTATTGAGGAAGCACATAGAAACATATTTTAAAGGAGAAAAAATAAAGCAAAAAAATATGATCAGTTAGTTTTCAATATCCATCTATCTCTTTCTTTTTCTCCTCTTCGAGCCCTTCAGCCATATCTGGTACACAGGGCTATTTCATACCCTGTTTTTCCTGTGTCACAACAAATATCCATGTTCCAATATTCAGCTTTCTTCTTTTTCCTCTTTCTTCCTTTCTTTCCTTCCATTTCTCCTTCCTTTTCCTCTATAAATTTACATTCTTTCAGGAATATATAACCAAAAGTATATAAATGATAGCATTCATATTTTAGTGGGAAGAAGTGTGTGTGTTTGCGTGTGTGTGTGTGTGTGTGTGCGCAATAGATGGGCTAAAACAATATTATTTTAAATCATTGCAAAGTGTTTCCCTATACCTAAAAATAAATACTTAAAAAAATCTATCATTAAAAAATAAGGGGAAAAAAAGCTTAATTCTGACACCAGAACATAAAAGTCACATTTCATTAATTTTTTTCATTTGCTACTGTTATGACTCACAAAAATATAAATGAATTTGTCAGAGGCGGAGATATTTTGTGAAAATAATTGGCACTGACTTTAACATTCGAGGCAAGGTAGAGACAGTAAATAATCATGGATATGTCCTGAGCTATTTCATTACTATGTCAGATCCTAAGTTGGACTGCTCTACAAGAGTTGCTGTGGCTAAGTGAACTCACTGTCATAGCAATATCCATTCAGGCAAGGACTGGAACTGCACTCATTGACATTGATCTCACAGTGTAGACCTGAAAAGCCTTTTCCACACTGGCACTGGTACCCATGGGGAAACATTTCCAGATCCATTTCCTCTCTACACACAGCTCCGTTCTCACAAGGATTACTAGCATTGCAAGGCCCATATTCACAGTGAGGACCTGAAAGGAAAGAATCAGAATTTCAGTGCTTATATAATGAAAACATCCTGCAACAGCTGTCATTTACCTTGCATATTTCTGCATAAATGAATTCAATTTAGTCTCTAGGCAAAGATTCATAATTCTCTTCTATATTATCATTGTGATTCTCTCTCTCTCTACACTACAATTTAAGAAAGAAATGTTATTTATGATTTCCATGCTTCAACTAACAAAGTAACAGCAGGCAGCAATGTTAAGTGTCAGTATTTTTTAAAATACCATTTTGTTTCTTCATACTTTTTAAGTCTTGTTCAACAATGTTCTCTGAAGACACTGCAATTAAGAGAGTACATTATTAATGATTTGATGCTCCCTGTGTTTTCTTTCTGGTACTCTGGAGATTGCTATCACTATTAGCTTGGTTCTATGGATTTGTTGCTATTCTCAAAACAAGTAAACAATGAAAAATAAATAAATAAATATTTAAACTTAAAGTAACACCTCAGTCCTGAAACTAAGTTTTAAGTGTTATGCAGAAAATGTAATTAGATAAAAATTGTCATTAGTTGAAATGTATACAAGTATTTGGATGCAAAAAAAAAAAAAAAAAAATGCTGACCCAAGGGAATTCACATCAAACCAAAAGTGAAGCATAAGTAACAAATTGTTCATCAAAACAAAATTATTATTCGGGTGTCATTTTTCCAGGTGTAGTAAGAATACTTGGATACTATTTGGAAAGTATATAAATGATAGCATTCATTCATCAAAATGTATAGCATATGTGCACAAACAGAGCTAAAAGTGCCTGGCTGAATGAATACCTCAGAGATGCGAATGTCTAGTAATCATTAAGTTCTTTAACTGGCAAGGTTTTCTTGGTAATTTAACAACTATAGGGAAGAGAGGATAATAAAAATAATTGGGATAAGGGATAAAGTTTTCAAAGTTTAGAAGTACAGTGGCAGGTGGAGAAATTCTAAAGGATAACTATGGTTCTCCCAATACTGATCCTAAGGGGTAAAAAAAAAGAGTAAGAGAGTCCTAGAAACTGCTGAAGACATCAACAATGTATACAGTGAAGGACCTAAAATAATATAATTAATGTCCATAAAATAAGAGCAAAGGAAACCGTAGTAAGTTGAATAGACACCTGGGACTTCAAATTTACAAGAACAATAAAAAACAAACAAACATACAAACAAACAAACTACTCCCAAAGAGCTTAAAAATAAAGATTTCCTTCAACAAAGAATCTATTAAGTGGCTATTTTTTTGCAGCAACTATCGTAAGTAATGTGGAGAATTTAAATACAAACACAGCCGTTTCTTTGTCCTTAAACCATTATTAGATTGAAGTGCATTGCAGATGATACATTTCTGGATACCACTTTATTATAATGAAAATATTTTTTCTTTGTAAAATAAGAGAATTTGCATTGAACAAACGTCTTTCAGAAACACATGAAAAATGTCCTTAACAAAATTCTCACGCATACCCTTTTTGCTTAATTACCTACTCCTAAATATTTAATTGTGACAATAGGTGTTTTGCTTTGCTATTGGGAAGTTAATTTAGCTTATGTCTTCATATATAATTTTGTGCATGTACTCTATTAGGTTGTTGAACAATAAATCACACCCATATTTGAGAAAACACTCACGATATTCTATTTTACAGAATGAATTGCTGTACCCTTAATACCATACTGATGTTTATTAACCCATTATACATATATTTAATGAATTCCTACTATGTGGCAAGCAATGTGGTAGATATTGAGATTATAAATAATGAGGGGTTCAAATAAGCAAGCAAATCAATATAATATAATGAGGAGTAAACGTGGTCAATTTCTCTTGCTGAATCACTATCATAGGCAGAATTCTGATATGGTCTCCACAATCCTCCATCCTCCGGTGTACATGTCCTATAATCACAAGGTTAAGTGTGGATGAGATTTGTGAATATGATGGAATATCACTCCTGTGATTATATCACAGAAGGGATTTGTGTACACAATTTAAGTCACCTGATCACATGACTTTCTGTCAATCGAAAGAGATTATTTTCAGTAGCACTGGCCAAATCAGGTGAAACTTTAAAAGAAGTCAAAGACATTCTGTTTGCCTAGAAGAAACAAAATGAAAGCTGTGTAGTGGAGAGAGTCACATGGCAGGGAATGACATGTGGCCCCTATGAGCTGAGAACATTCTAGGTAGACACCAGCAGTAATCAAAAAGAGACCAGAGTGCTAAAACTGCAAAGAACTAAATTCTGCCAATAATTGGTAAGCTTGGAAGAGGAATCTAGGCCTTAGATTAACTCGCAGCCCTGGCAGACACCTTGAGTACAGCCTTTGGGACTATGAGAAGAAAACTCAACTAAGTCATGCCCAGACTTCTGACCTGAAGAAATCATGAGATAATAAATGTGAGTTGTTTTAAGCTGCTAAATTTGTGATAATTTATTATATAGTGTAAAAAATTAATACAATGAAGTATAAGAGTAATGAAGGCATCTTAAATTATAAAGCTTCTCAAAGGAGATATATTTAAAATGAGACCTAAAGAATTGCCATATATTATCAAAGCTAGGCATGTGGGGTATAGAAAGAACTGAATAATGCCTCCCACCGCCCCACCACCACCCCGCAAAAAAAGAAAAGATATTCAGACCTTAATTCTGAAACCTGTGAATGCTATCTTATACGGCAAATAGGAACGTGCAGATATGCTTAAGGATCTTAAAATGGTGAGATTATCCTGGTTTATTGGGTGGGCCTTATATATAATCACAAGGTTAAGAGAAAGGCAGGGAAACAAGTATTTAAAAGGAATGCAGCCTTGCCAACACCTTCATTTAGACTTCTGGTCCCCAGAACTATAATATAATAAATGTTTGTTGTTTTATGTTTGTGACAACTAGTTACAGCACTCATAGGAAACTAATAAAAGGGGCAAGAGCTGTCAATTAAATTCTGACAAAGTGATTAAAATAACATTATTGTAAAAGTGCATTCCAGTGTTAAAGATATTAATATTAATATGCAATAATGTTAGTTATTACGTGATAAAATGTGATAAAATAATATGTGATAAAATAAGGAAATGTTAAATTAAATTGACTAATTTGAAATAATATATCCGTAGGTTGCGACAAGACCAGAAAATGCTTTGTTATCCACAGGACTTGGTCCTGTGTATATTGAGAATTTGTTAAAACTTTTTCTTAAGAAGTGGTAATGAAGTGTACTTGGCCTTCTCACACTAATTATCACATTGTATTTTCAAGTTGTATTTTAAAAATATATAATTTTTTTTTCTCCCTGAGTTTTAGTTTGCTGAAAACTATATCTAGTTCATGCAATTTAAAATTGAGAAACCAAGGTAGAATACATTTTATGTTGAGATCTAAGTTTTTTTACGTTTTTAAGGAGCTTGTCGAATTCTGCTCAACAAGCTGCTAAGCTCTTTTCTATGAATTTTCTTGGGAGTTCAGGTCATTTTCCTTTGCCTCTTCTTCTGCTGTGAATTTCTGTTTCAACTCCAACAAACTCCTCATTAGTTAATTCCTCAGTAACCATCTCTAGGGGCTCCTGAATATTTTCCTAATCCACACCAAGGTTAAAGTCACTTGTCATCTCAACCATAGTCTTATTGATTTCTATAACCTCCTTGGCAAATTCTTCGAAGTCACAGACAATCCTCTTGAGTATCTTTTTTCCAGATGACATTCATACACTCCTTGGTGACATCTTAAGCCCAAGCAAGGTTCTTGATGGAGTCATACATGTAATCCCTCCAGAACTATATCAGTGTCTTCTCAGTGTCTTCCTCAGTTGTAGCAATAGCCTGGACAAAGGTCCTCCTCAAGTAGCAAGCCTTAAAAGCTGCTATCACTCCTTGATCCATTGGTTGGATCAAACATCCAACCAATAATGTTTGAAGGGAGAAGCACCACCTTGATATTGAGATTAAGATCACTATTAAAAGGAGGATGTCCAGTAGCATTATCAAAATCTTGAAAAATATGTTATTCTCCACACAGAACTTCTCCATTTCTCTGAAATAGCAATTCAGGAGCATATCTGGGAAGAAAAGCTGGTCATCCATGACTTCTCATTGGTCCTGTACTATGCTGGCAGTGTGTGCTTATTGATTGCTTGAAGGTTCTGGGGTTCTCACTGTGCCAGGTCACAAAGGGTTTCAATTTGTAGCCTGTAACATTGCCCCTAAGCAAGACTTGTACCATCTTTAAAAGCCTTGAAACCTGGCTTTGACTTGGCTTTCTTATGGATGAAAGTCCTTTCAGGCATCCATTTCCAGAATAAGTAGGTTTCATCTATATTGAATATTTGTTCTGGCAAGTAATTTTCCTCCACAATCAGCTTAATTTAGAGTTTCCAAAAATTTTTCAGCTGCCTTCATATCAGCACTCACAAACTCACCACTCACTATCATCACATTATGCAATGAATAATGATTCTTGAATCCTTGAAACCACCCAGAACTAGCAGTAAGTTCTGCAGCATAGTAGAATCCAGTCTTAACTTCAACATCACAAACAAACTTTTTGCTTTAGCTGTGATCATCATGGTGCTGACAGGAATATGTTTTTGTGTCTGGTCTTCAATCCAGGTCATTAGAAGTTTCTATATGTCTGACACAGGCCCTCTCTAAAATTTTGTTAGTCTCATTGCCTACACTGAAGCAGATCCTTAAGAGCTTCTGTCTCTTTGTTCTTGTTCTTCAAGATCATTGCTATGGTGGAATGGGACATACTTGACTAGTGAGCAATAACCATCACTGAGTTTCCACCTTTGTAGTTCTTAATCACTTTTAATTTCATTTACAGGTCAGTCCCTTGATGGGGCCTCATCCTGACAACATTAGCAGTGGATTTTGTACGCTTAGGGACCATGATGAACAGACATGAGATTAAATCAAGCACACAAGAAAATGATGCAATCAAGATACAGTAAACAAAAGATATATGAGGCTCCTGCTGGCATAACATATAGCATACTGTTTTACAGCAAACTTTTTCTTTGACAAGTAAAAAAGTACACTCTAAAATAATGATAAAAATGTATCGTATAGTAAATACATAAACCAGTAACACACTCATTTATTATCAAGTATTATGTACTGTAGATAATTGAATGTGCCATATTTTTATACTGGCAGCACAAACATGTAATGTGTTGTGTGTTACAATGTTATGGCAGCTACAACATTATTAGAGAATAAAGATGAATATATATATATGTGTGTATATATATACATATATATACATATATATATATGTATATATATGTATATATATAAAATCTCACATTTTCTTTATCCACTTATCTGTCCATCCACACAGGTTATTTCCATATCCTGGCTATTGTGGATAAGCTGCAACAAACATAGGAGTGCAGATCTCTCTTTAAAGTACTGACTTCATTTTTTTTGAGTATATACCTGGAAGAAGAATTGCTGGATCATATGGTAATTCTATTTTTAGTTTTTTGAGGAAACTCCATACTGTTTTCCATAAGGTTGGACCAATTTACATTCCTGTCAACAGTATATGAAAGAGTTCCATTTCCTCCATGTCCTTACCAACATTTGTTATCTGTTATCTATTTATTTATTATTTATTTGTTTATTTTTGGCATAACCACCTTAAGAGGTGTGAGGTGACATCTTATTGTTATTTTGATTTGCATTTCCTTGATCATTATTGATGATGAATACCTTTTGATGTATATCTATTGGCCATTCCTAGTCTTCTTTGGCAAAAGATTTAATTCTTTCCCCATTTTCTAAATGGATTATTTGTTTTGTTTTGTTTTGTTTTGTTTTGTTTTTGCTAAGGAGTGCATGGGTTCCTTATGTCTTCTGAATGTTAACCCATTATCAGATTCATGATTTGCAAATATTTTCTCCCAATCCCTAGGCTGACTCTGCTGATTATTTTCTTTGCTGTACAGAAGTTTTTTTAATTTGATGTAGTTCTACTCTTTATTTTTTATTTTGTTCCCTGAGTTTCTTAATTTATTTTTTACTTAATAAAACAGGGTGCCTCTTCAGGCCAGATTCAAACTTATCAACTCAATTATTTTTAATTTAACTTTATAATTTACTCTCCTCAAAGAATTTGCATTATTCTTTAGAAACAATGTACCTTCAAGTAGGAATATGAATAAAGTATTAAAATCCATATTTAGGTATGTTCTTTCTATTCCTTATTAAATACATAACAAATAAAAATATTTTATTACCTATACATATTAATAAAATATTTTGAGAGAGAACAAAGCAGCTTGCCTGATATTGGCTGAGCTAAATTGGTTCTACAATCTGTCCATAATGTTCTGTTGAACATAACTAATTTCATAGGACAGCAGTATCAGAAACACTTCTTCTTCCTGCCTTTTCTGCTGCTTCTTTACCAATTACAGTTTAACCTGATCTGTTCCTCCCACCTTCTACTTAACAATTAAAAAAATATTACAATTTCTAATAACACTCAATGTAGAGTCAAATTCAACTTCTTCAAATTATCTCTAAATTTACTGAACACAAGCTAAAATCCTACATAAAGCCTTTGATAAAACTCTCTCACCAAAAGAACTCATTGCGTATTGTTTATTGCATGGACACAAGAAACTCAATTTGCTCAATTAGGTGAGTTTCTGGTGGTCTTTGGCTATGAATGTGTCAGTAAAGAAGAAAAATATTTTCACTTTAAACTAGAAGGCAAACAGACCAAGCACTATGAGACACTTCAATAGAAGCCAGAAAAAAAAAACTGTTACAATACACAAATGAAAGAATTGTCTCCAAACCATGATTATTATCACGTGAACACCCACTAAATCCACATGCAGTACTGAATGTAGAAAAAACAATCCCCAAAGGAGAAACTTCTCAAAACACAGATTATTAGCAAAAAAGAAATTGGCATTTACATGAGAACTACCAACTACCTTATATCAACAATGACCACAGTACCATTCATAGTCAAGATTATATTATATCCTCAACAACAACAGGATCTCTAATGGTATGCTGAGATCAAATATAAAAGGAAGTTGCTTTTCTAAAAAATTATAATTTTAGGACCGTAAATTTTGATTCCAGTATCCAAAAGTCAAGATGCAGTTCAATAAGGAGCAAGTAAGCTTGGAGCACGACCATGCCCTACTTCTCACTGCTATGACACATTGCACAATACTGGGTGGGAATCACTCTAAAACAACATAAAATCTTTTGCTTTATAAGCAGAAAAATGAGCATTCATCTGGGAACACATTCTAAAGGTTCAGCCTAGAATCGTGCCTAGTCATTTCCCCAAGCCCATGCCTTAATACCATTGCTAAGATTAAAGTTTTCAAGATTTTTTCTCCTGTGACAAGACATTTAAATTAAAATTAAAATTTCAGAGTAAAATATGATATATAGTAGTCCATTAAATTAAACAATCTCAAGTAAAGAAAATGATTGGCAAGGTTAAAAATTTGATAAACAAAACATTAGTCAAGACTGAAAGAGATTCTTGTTGTCACATTGCCACATCCCTCTTTTTAAAAACAAACAAACAAATAAATAAACAAACAAACACTTTAGTCTACCAAATGTCATTATCACATTTTCCAAAACTATAACTTTGGAAAATAGGCATAAATGTAAATCTGTAGTTTCTATAAACTTCTACTCAGAGTAAATAAAGAATAAAGATAGCAATAAAATAAAAATATTTCTGATGATTGTATGGTTAGGTAGTTTTGATGCACTAATGAGGTACATAGAGTCAATGTAAGGCATGTAGTGACAAATGTATTACATAATATTCATAATAATAAAAATCACTCAGAACTTAAAATACACTAGGTACTGTTTTAAGTGATTTATATATGTCAACTCATATTATCCTCAGTAAGAATCTATGAGTAGGTACTGTTACTATTCCCATTTTTTAGGTGAGAATTCTGAGGCACAGGTTAATTGTGTCAGTTAGGAGAGCCCAGATTTTGTGACTTCAATGACAGTGCAGTGCTGCTCCTTATGCTCTTCGGTTTTCCAAAACTGCTTTTTTTTTAATCTAAGAAACTTCAAGTATTTTATATAAATAATTTTAAACTAAAAATCTTTTTGTTTTATATTTAATCTCTTAGTTGCCTACCAGTTGAAATAATGTCTTTTGCTAAAAAATGTTCTTTGTTTAATTCTTGTGATTGTACACAAGCATCAATATATATGACTTTTGATAAATATCCCAAATATTAAGTTCTAGGACCTACCACTCACTCTTGTCTGAAAGTGCTATGAAATGACTTTTTTAATAACCTTCAAAAAGGTTAGCTATACCTCTCAGCATTCTTTGAGTATTATCATTCAAATTACTGGTTTCAGCAATTTCACAGCATAAGTTATCAAGAAGCATGATTAAAGATAGTAAATTTAGGTTAAAGCCTAAAATTGAATTGAAGCAGATTAATTCCTATATCTCATTCTTAAGTAACAAAAATCTTCTTATACATGAAAAACGCTACTATATTTTGAGAAATATCATGTCACTTTTAAATATTCAAGAAAAATGCTTTTCTGAATATTTTAAGGATTATTAATAGACTTTACAGAATATATTCATGCCATCATAACATTGAAAATCAATATGCATTACCCACAAAATCTACACTTGATAAAATATATTCAACTATAGAAAATTTAAGAGGTCCGAGCTATCTGGAATCCATTATATTAAACATATAAACCATCATATGCCAAAGATGGAAAAATTACATATCGCCCACTTAAAACAATGTAGGAGAAAACCATATATCATATCTATGAAAATCTCTGCAACAACAAAAAAGATTGATTTTAAGCAAATGAGTTTTAATGAATGTATAAATCTGAATGATTTCCCTATTGAGATATGTATAATATTTGACTCTGGTCTTCTTATTTAACCATTATAAATTTATTTACAATAGCCAAAATGTGGAAGCAACCTTAGCATTCATCAATAGATGGATGGATAAATAAGAAGTGGTACATATGATAAAATGGATTATTACTCAGCCACGTAAAGGAACAAAATCTTGCCATCTATAACAACATGGATGGACCTAGAAGGTATTAAGCTAAGTGAAATAAGTCAGAGAAAGAAAAATACCATGTGATTTTACTTATATGTGGAACCTAAAAACCAAAATGAGCAAACAGGCAAAACAGACACAAACTCATATAGAGAACATTTTGATGGTAGTCAGATAAGAGGAGGGTTGGGAAAGTGAATGAAAAAGAAGACGAGATTAAGATGTGCAAACTGCCAGTTATAAAAGCAGTCAGAGATGTAATGTATAGCATAGGGAATATAGTCAGTGATACTGTAATAACAAAGTATGGTGTCAGATCGGTACTAAACTTATTGGGGTGATCACTTTGTGGGTTATATAAATCTCTAATTGCATACTTGAAACTAATATAATATATATCAACTATAACTTAAAAAATAGAAAAATATTAAAAAATAAAATCAGGGAACGTAAGTTTTTCAAGTTAGAGAAAGTAAGAATTTTTTTATTCAGCACACAAATGCACATGACATAAGTTTGGTATCAAACAGATACAAAGAAAAAATTCACTTACCTTGAATTTTAGATAAGATAGCAGATGTATTTCATGAGTGAAATATGTGTTTTAATGAAACTCTATAAAGAGACTTCTAAGTCACAAAGGAAGAGTCATTATAAAAGACAACCCATTTAGTAACACATTTATAAAGAGACTTCTAAGTCACAAAGGAAGAGTCATTATAAAAGACAACCATAGGGAGTGAGTGACCCTTGAACACAGTGTCTCAAGATTAGTACAAGCCAATCATACAAGATATATTTTGAAAATCAGTCCATATATACATTTCTGATAGTTAAATTGTCTCCAAATTACTCAAAGTTGTCATATGCATTTTTATTATGCAATTGTGTATTACTATCTCTAATTCTTCATCAGTCATTACCTTTCTAGGATCATCTAGTAATTCTTTAATGCCTTTCTTTGCAGATATTGAAAAAGACTTTTTCACTTATTGAATTCACAATGTCTTAACATATATTTTCTCATATAACTTAATTTACATTAGCTAACTCTAGCCATTGTTGGTTTAATAAATGGAACAAGTATAGTATTAGGCAAATTATAATTAATTCAGGTAGTTAAATACTGTAGTCTGAGACTCCAGTATAGGCATCCTCCAGAGTGGTGAGGGGAGTGGGAGAGAAAGAAAGAAAGAAAAAGTAAAAGAGAGTTTAAAGTTTCCAGGCTGACGAGACTCACGCTCATGAGCAAAGGTATAGGGGCATGACATAAGGTAAACATGTAGTAACACATTTATGCATAGAAAGATGGACTACAAATAAGACAGAAGTTGTTAAATGGGGCTGTGTTGCCTCCCTGTATCTAATGTTCAATTAAGAGACCACAGTCCAAAAGTTTACCTAATACTTTAAAACATACTATTAGGAAAAAAAGTCTTTATTCAGATATCTCTTACTAATCCGTCACTACATGGCTTGTTCTTGCCTTTCTCGCTTGTTTACTTACGTTTTTCTCTGACAATGACTAGCTTGGTTTCCATTATCGACAACTTTTTTACTTACTTGTGAAATTCTAATACACAGCAAAGTCATTTCAGAATTACTAACTTCATCTCTATGGATAAGATTCTTATAAGCATTCCTATAAATGCTTTTCGTAGATAAATATTTTCATTTCACTTCCTTATATACCTAGGAGTCACTTGCTCCTCTTATATTAGGCATATGTTTAATTTAAAAAGTAACTTTCAGACTGTAATCTGTTTTTTTTTTTCATTTTATTCTCTCTCAACAATTTTATCTATCATTAACATATATATGAGTTGTAGTTCTTCATATTTTCAACAACAATTTACTTTTTAAATTTTAGACACTTTGGAAGAGTATTCACTTTTAGCTTTATTTTGCATTATCCTGATGATTAATGATGGTAAGCTATTTTTATTGGCTTATTTTCCTTTATGAATGTTGATTCCAATCATTTGCACATTATTTTAGTGTTTGGTTTTATTTTTATACCATTAAATTATAGATGCTCTGTGTTTATTCTGCTTTTAAGTCATTTGTTAGATGTTTGCATATATTTTCTCTCATGCTTATCTATTTGTTTTTTAATAGTGTCTTTGGTGAGAAAAAATTTTAAATTTGATTAATCTAAATTATCTTTTTCTTTCTTGTATGGCTATTGCTCCTTTTGCCTTTTCTAATAAGTAAAAGCTTCTGTCTCAGTCAAAAAAAGAGCTTCTCTCATGTTTTCTTCCAAATATTTTATAGTTTCAGCTTTTATATAAAGATGAACGATCATCTAAAATTAATGTTTTGATATATATATAGTATGAAGTAGAAGTCAAAGCCACTTTTTCCCACATAAATATCTACTTATTCCATTACCATCTGTTGAAGAGACTTTCATTTTCCTATTGAATTGCTTTGGATCCATTGTTGAAAATAAACAAATTGTATAACCGTGGTTCTATTTCTGATTGACTAACTCTTCTATTGATCAATTTTTCTCCCTTTCTCCCCACTTTTTCTTTCCTTCTTTCCTTCCATCCTTCCTTTCCAACAAAACATTCTTTTGATATTAACCTATGAATTCAGATAGTTAAACTTCTGCAGACTTATTTTTATTCAGAAGATTGTTTTTGTCATTATAAATTCATACATATCCATATTTTAAATCAAGTTGTCAATTTTTGAAAAAAAAAAACACTACTTGTATTATAACAGGCATTACACTGAATTTGCAGATCATCTTAATCACATTCATTCTTCCAATGTATGATCAGGTTACATTTTTTCCATCTCTACAAATCTAATGTCTCTCAGTAAATTTTATAGTTTTTACGTAAACATTTTTAAATTTTAATTTGATCCTAAGTTTTTTTATGCTTTTGCAGCTTTTGTAAAAGGATTTTTCAGAAAATTTCATTTTCTAATCTCAACATAGGCCTGGTGCTATGATGAAAGGTGACTTTTATGGTCTTTGATAAGAGTGTGTATTTTTCATGTAGATGAAATATAAATAATCTGTGGCCAGATGGCAGAAGATACTGGAGAAAAATAACTACAACCCCTCTTCTTAAATATGAATGAAACCTGTAAATATTTGCTAAATGGAATCCTGCAGAAGTGTTACTTTGCCAGTTTTGGAGCATAGATTTTATGTGACCAGCAGTTCCTAGTTCTTTTCTCTAGAAATACTCTAAGAGTAGATTCCTCAATATTAAAAATATTGACATTTTTACCAAGAACTTTTTTGTTGTGTGGGGCTTCTTGTTTATGATAAAGTGTTTTACGACATTCTTTGCCTCTATCCTGTATTAGTTTGCTTGGGCTTCAACACAAACTAGCTTGCTTAAACAGCAGAAATTTATTGTCTCATAGTTCTGAAGGCCAGAAGTCTAAGATTAAAGTGTTGGCAGTGAAGGTTTCTGGTGAAGATTTTGAAAGAGAATTTGTTTTTTGCCTGTCTCCCACTTTCTGGTAGTTTGCTGACAATCTTTGGTATTCTGTGCCTTGCAGAATCATTGCCTTTCACAAGGTACATTCATTTTCACATGGCGATCTCCTTCAGTGTGTGCCTGCGTCTAGATGTTCCCTTTTGAGAAGGACCACAGTCATATTTAAATAGGGGCCCATCATACACCAATATGACTTCATGTTAACTATTCTATATCTGAAATGACCCAACCATAGCCCCCCCTATTCCATGGGGTATATGTTCCAAGACCCTCAGTGATCCTGAAACCACAGATAGTACTAAACCTTATATACATGATTTTTTTCTATATATACATATCTGTGAAAAAGTTTAATTTATAAATTAGGCAGAATAAGAAATTAACGACATTAATAATGGAAAAGTTAAAACAATATAATGTAATAAAAGTATATGAATGTGGCATTTTTAATGAAGAGTATAAGAGCCAATCATCCATGATATTTCCCATGAAGCCCAGTTTCCCTGGTAATATCTTGAATTTGATTATTGCCCTGAGTCCATTTTGAAACTCTTTGCCAGCTGCAGAGTTTGAAAATAACAATTATATTTATTTTCTAACACAGTAGTCCTTGGTTAAAAATATATTTCTAAAATCTGGTTGAAAACCATCTCATCATTAGCTCATCTGCCTCTTCTATTTTATCATAGGCCACTAAATGAAGCTACTTGGTAATTTCGATGTTTTGTCCTGAAATCTTCTTCGCCAGGTCTCTGAGGTCATTGTGTATATTTTCTATTTTCCGTATTAATGCAGGTAAGAGTCTTGCCAGTATTTGGTCAATACTTAACATGATTCTCATTTCTCCTGCCTCTAATATCAAATCACTGTTTTTCTGGATGTCATTAAAATTGCCTCACTGTCTTTGCATCTTCTTCCCCAAATCATCCCAATGTCACATATATTAGGTTTTACTTATGAGAGGACCTCACTTCTGGATACTAATTTCTATATCAATTATTTTTATGTAACTAACAACTAATTGTTAGTTATGTAAAAACATAATTGTTACATAATTGTTATTCACATAAAGACAACAACAATCTATTATTATTTCTCAGGGATCTGTATTGACAGGGTGATCCTGCTGCTTTACATGCTGTTGGCTAGAGTTACCAATGAATTGACTTTTTATTATTATGATATTTACTTTCTACTTTGGTCTTGAATATTATTGTTTCTAATATAAATATAGCTTCATTACATTTTTATGCTTTTTAAAAATGGTATGCATTGATGTTTATATTAATATATCTATGCCTTTACACTTATGTGCATTTCTTGAGACTAAATAAAGTTGGGTCTTGCCTCATTAAAACCTTCTCTGTGGTGGTTATATCTTATTGCTTTCAGCCCTCCTCAGGGCAGCATTTTTTTCTGTATCACTGAAACTTCAAAGTCAAGAAGTGAGACAGAATTCCTCTTCTTATTCACACAAACAAATGCCATTTTCTCTGCATTTCCTCAGTTCTGGATTAATCCAACTCTCTTGCTTTCTGTGCCTCCTTTTCAGTTAACACTTCTACTGAACTTTTGATACTGCCTATGTTTTTATAACTGAAGTCTGTTTTAAAGAAAAGAGACAGAACTGTAGTAGGATCAGTACTGGTACAATGAGAAATATATTGGCTCAAGCAGCAAACCATAGAAATTGCAATGTGTGACTGGCATAGCTACATGAAAACTGAAATTCTGCTCTGTGTCTATTTGTCTCTCTTTAGCTCTTCAAATTATCTTTCTGCCTCTATCATTCTTTGAACTGTTTTTCTCCCAATTTGAGAAATTTTCTGCTAATAGTTATAAACTCTCATTTCAGGTTTTAATGCTAAACAGAGTCTGAGAAGCACTTCCTCAAATTCCTCATTTTAAATCCCAAGAATGGTTTCTGACTCTGGTTTAAGGCAGATGCCAACTCTGGTCAAAGTAGCAGCTCCTATAGAACAATGTAGTTAGAAGGAGCCTTTTAAAAAGAAGTCAATGTATCATAACTTTGCAGGAAAATGGATATTCAATTAAATGTGAAACATTTTATACTCTCCTTGAATTCTTAATCCTGTTACTAGTCCTGTTATTTACAGAAAATAACATTTCTGGATTCCAGAGAAAATAGATATCATCAGATGATAAGATCCCCAATTCCTATCTAAATTTCTAAAGTCTTATTGAGATCTTCATTTATACTTTCCATTTAGTTAATTTCTTTTAAAATAATGGTAGGTCTGTCCTTTTTCTTTCTAAAGCTAATGTTATCACCAGATTTGTAGATCTCTGTTTTACTACATTCCATTGCCCTCTCTCTGTTAACTATTTTCTCTTTTTCCTGTAGATTTATTCTACTCCTATGCTAAGATCATCGCATGAGTCTACAAAGATTAATAAGTGTGATTGGATCCTGGCAGGAATGAGATAGCACACTTGAATAGGACATCTGAGGATATTTTAATAAGAGACTATTTACAAATGTGTGACAGGTTTATTGAAACCAAAAGAAAGAGTATTTTCTGCCATTCAGCCCAAAAGGATTGAGTGAGCTGGGACTAGAACCTGAGACTGTATAAAGACCAATGTCTTAGGGAGGATGTGAGATCAGTGAAGGGACACAACCAGCCTGTGGTTATCCACAAAGAGAAGTGAAGGGACAAACATCTTGTGTCCTTCCCCTTTCCTCTTACTACATACTGGGATCTCACTTTCCAAACTAAAAAGAAAAGAAGAAAAATATACATAATGCAGTATAACACCTGGATATACAGTAGACCTGGAAGGGCAAATGAAAGATATTAACCACTTAAAATTTCAGTGGAAAATATCTTTCTCTTGTCTCAAACTCTCCCCTTTAGGCTCATATCTCCTTTTTCCTTATCTGTCAAATATTTTCAAGGAGTAATCCAGTCTTGCTATTTCCACTTTCTCATTTCATCTATATATTCCCTGCCTTCTATTCAATATCACTATCAACAACTAAACTCTACTGAAGCTTTTCTTATGAAGGTCACCAAGTTCTGTTTAATAATTTTTGGAGCATTTTCACACTAAATTATACTGAAGTCTAACAATATTTGACAATCTCTTACTATTCCTTTTTTTCTTGAAACCTGTTCTCTTGTCATTTCTTTCTAATGCTTCTGATTGTGTTACTGTCTCTATCCATTACTTAGACTTTAGTTTTCCTTGCTGCTATCCTGATCATTATTTTCTTTATATTTCTATATATTTCTTTCTAGCTAATGTCTTAGCAAATTATACTCCTTCTGGGACTCTCTCCTTTGTTCCACATGCACATATTAAGATTACTTAAGGGAGAATTTTGCTTTAATAATTTATAGTCTGACAAACTCAGTATGTTTGAAATTCTGCTGATTTCCCTCTTCATTAAACATTCTTCTACTCTTGTGGCCCCAGAGTAATAACTTCTTTTTACATCTGGGAAATCTGAGCATGATTTTTTGTTTTCCTCACTTCATAAATCTGAATATCTGAAAAGCCTAACCTGTTTGGTTTGTTACCTAAATATCTTCTGAAATCACTAATTATTCAAAGCCTTGTTTCCATATCTCTAAATAACAGCTGATTATTGCAAACAGTTAAATCTTCCTCTACTTCCAGTATATAACCCCTCCATAAAAGAAAATAAATAAATAAATAAATAAATAAATAAATAAATAAATAAATAAATAAATAGATAAATAAAATGTACCTTATAAATTCCACGGGGAGGCAAAGGGTCCATGGTGGGAAAAAATGTTTACAAAATACCAAGTGAAGATGATTAGGTACAAATAGCATAAATAAATTTTAAATTTAAAGTTAAAGACTGATGATCCAGCAGGGAAAATAAACAATGACAATAAATAAATAAATAAATAAATAAATAGATAGATAGATAAATAAAATTGTACCTTATATCGTAGAGTGGTCATTTAAAATGTACATTTGATTATGGTTTTCCCAGATTCGTGACTTTCCATTGTCCTTGGAATTCCTCAGATCGCATTTCTGATTTGGATTGTAATTAATACTCTAACCTCATTGCTTTCAGGGTAATCTTGGCTACACTGAACATGTTTGAACCTTTCAAATTTCCATGCGTCCTTTTTCCTCTGCTCATCCACTTTTATTTTATTTTAAATTTCTTTCTGGAATATTCATGGTTCTTAGTTGTGTATGACAGTTTAAAAATCATCAACATATAGTTTTTCAATTTGAAGGGAAAAGACCATTCTTCAGATGGTGGGAAAGAGGTAGTTGATTCACGTGGATAGATTTGATCAAACTGAAAAGCATATTCAATGAAAAGGTAAAAAAATAAAGAACAGGATACTGAATAATACCAAAAATTAAAGGTGAGTAATACCCTAGAAACCATGGAAGGTATAAAATTAAAAAACAAACAAACAAACAAACAAATAGCAGTGCCATCATTTTCTGATTTTATAGAGTTCAAATTATTATGAACATATTTCAAGCCAGTCCTTCCCTGTAATTTTCAACTTAATTATAATTGCCCTAATTGTTAGAGAGTCAGGGTATATTATTTCCCATTGATAATGCAAATAAAAAGTGATTAGTATAAAATGTAGTCTGTAGTTAAGCATTTCTCTGAATCTGTCAGACCTATCATTCTATCATTGCACATATTTAGCTACCTACCAGGATGGGACTAACTCTACAATGTCTTGTTGATTAAACTCTATAGCATATTCAATTTATGTTCATACTTATAGTCAGTGACAATATTGTTTTTCACTTGTTATGCTATTTCACAGAATATGCAATCAAATATAATTACCCATTAACAAGAAATGCAAATGAAATTATACAATTAAAGAAATATTTGACCACAGTATTAAATACCTCTGAATTCTAAAAATGGAGAAATAAATTTAAAAAGAAGCAAAAAAGACAATTCCCTTTATAAACTGTACAAAGATATATACCTATCCTCTGCTCAGATTCCCTGTACTCATGTTGTCTAAATGGCCTCAGTATCTAAGTATTTATTTATCTAGAATGAAAAATATTAGTGTAATCACCAAGGAGGTGAACACAGTACTTATTGTCAAATCAATATGTATTATCTGCTTCCTGTTTTAATTGGAATGCAGAACAAATGGAAAACAAAATCATCATCAACTATTAAATGAATAGTTTTATTTTTCTATTGAATTCTTATTATGAACTCAAAACTCTACAGTTCATCCAATTTATTTGACCCCTCCAAAATAATATTCATATTATTACTTTCATTAAAAGAATTATATCAAATTGACTTTTTATTAATATGCTCAATATGTACTTGACTTTAAAAACTTTTCAAAATATTAAAGGTGGTTGTCTATATAGTGTAGCCAAAATATTTTGCCCTCCAAGAATGGTTAGGACAGCTATAGATTGACTAGACTGGAGCATTTAATTATAGCATCTCCATTGTAGCTTAACCCAAGACTGATTGAAATATGGCCAGTAAAGGCTGAAAAACTAATTGCTCCATTATTCATACTCTAGTCTTCTTCACTTCAAAGGCATATAAAAATATGTACTTAAATCAGCTTTCTAATTATAAGTTCCCATACAGAAAGTACTAACCAGAAAACAGCATTATTATTCTGATTTTCAACACACTTAAGCATTTTTATTTTGCTAAGTTTTCTTTCGTCTTTGTTTACTTTCTTTTGCAAACATGTTTAATGGCTAATTACCATTTCTGCTTTTCTATCTTAATTGCTACACATTTAGGGACATTTGTCATTATAGCTATGGCAGATAAGGCATTTGCTCAAACAGTATTTCTATTTTACTTGCACATACATAGCCTTATTAAAATGACATTCTTATTAGCTTAAGCACTTATTTTCTTGAGAACCAAACAGTAATTTACATCAAAGCCCTGTTTTCTTTGTATTAGATATTGGAAACTTTTACATTTTAGAAGAAAAGGGTAACAACATATTTTTCACCACCAAAACATGACAGAACTACAAAGACTATTGCTTCAACAATGATATATGTAACATCATTTTCTCCCAGAATTCCTTTATTTAATAAAATTAAATATGCAAATGTTTTATTTCATGAATTATAAAATCATCAACAGTTTATTAGTTACTAGTAAATATACACTTAAAATTTTGTACTTTTCATAGTTCTCTACAGAGAATTACATTAACATAGGTCAAAATATCACTAATGTATTATAGGCAATTTGAGAATTGTAGTCATCTTCTTCTGCTAAGAAAACACATCAAATTCTGAGATATACTTTAAGTGATTAATTGGTAATGAGAACACTGGCTAAGTGTGTCAGGCGTAACATTTTCTTTATACATAGTTATCATCTTGATCTCTTCTTACTTCCATTGTATTTCATGAACATGTTTAGAATTTATAATTGTTGACTGGAGGAGGGCTACGTTACTAATTGGCACTAATTATATTTTTTAAATAAACAGTAATGGCTAGCATTTGAAAAACATGGCCACATATAGAATCAAATTTATTTCTGGAGGAAAGATGAGTAAGTATATTTAATTCCAGATATGTGTAAGTATGTGTATATGTGTCTGAACAATTAATAATTTTTTGTTTTTTTCATAAGTAGAAGGAAAAATTTACATACTGAGGCATTATTTATGCCCGTTTATTCCACATGTGGAAACATAAAATACTACACTTAGTACATTTTGCATAACAAGATAAATTAACATTAATAACTACTTTTTGGAAGTGTTGGGTATAGGGGCTTTAGTAGAGGAGAAAGTGCCCAGTAAGCAATGATTGCCCCCAATAATAGACTGGTAATGGCAATAATGCTCATTATGAATGACTAAAATCTATTTTAATTAAAATAGAAAATTATGATATCCAAAAATGTATATAGTTCATGTCTTGATTTCTTACATGAAAAGCATTAGGTTTTCTTCAAATCATAATAATTACATCAAGGAAGGCGGAAACCTACTTGTATTTATTAAAATTCTCTGTTCACTGTTGAAAAAATATTCAGTTCTTAGTAAACAAAACAAAACAAAATAATAATGTCCTTTCTTCCAGAAGGAAATGCATTTTTGAGGTTTATTTGCTAAGTTCAGTTTCTAAGACTAGAACTTGGAAAAGAGCCAAAACTAATTCAAAACTACCTACTTGCTAACTCCAGTGGACGAATATCACACGGGAAAATAATTATATTGGCACATTTATTTTTTGTTATTTGTTCTTTTTTTTAAAAAAAAGATTCTACAGATTTCAAAAAAGATATGTAGTATTAATAAAATTATAGTTAAAAACTGTGCTATTTGTGGAGGATCTGTAATTATGCTATATAAAAATTGCATTATTTAGCTTTGCAGAAGTAATTATATAAAGATTTTTCTAATTATTTTCTACTATCTCCATAAATGGACTATATTATCACATTTACTTTTTGAATAAATTTCTTTCTCTAGTATATGTTTTCATAGGTTATAACTAGAAATGAAATAAAACCTCTCCAAATAACAAAATGTTTGAACAAGGATATATTCTTAAAATACTTAAAGCACTATACCTTACATATTCACATATGTAGTAAATAGTAACTGCATATATTTCTTAAATTTTTTTTTTAAAAAAGCTTATAAAGTTACTCTTCCCCAACCCCTATCTCCATACTGTACTCTTTGAAAGCCAGTCACTATATGTAGCCCACAGTTAAGGAGTAGGGAGTTATTGCATTCTATCTCTTAAGTGCAAAGTATCTAAAGAAATTATTTAAAATTATTCTGTACACAAAATGTGTCTATTATTCCCTAATTATTTATTTATTCACTCATTCATTTTTATCAGTATGAACTCACTTTTTTTTATATTTTACACAATAATTAAATACTTGATTTTCTTGCTCAAATTATTCTAGCTTCGGTCACTGGGAGTACCTTTAATTGGTTCTTATGTCCCTTTTAGATTCCCTCATGGTTTAATTTCTTTAGTAATTCCTTGGTTTCTGGTATTACAAGATTCTCCATATGCATTTGCACATTTTATATCTTATAATCAGCTAGATCTCTAAGGAGATTTGGTTCCTTTTATTGGAGAATGGCATGAAGGAAAAATAAATCAAGGCACCAGTCAAATTTTATTTTTAAAATAAAATCTATTTTTTTTATTTATTATGATCACTCAAACTATTTTTTATGTAGCTTTAAAGATGTATAATTAAATAAATATGTTTTGACATTCTACCTACCCAAACATTATAAAACATTGTCTATTGTATGGATTTTATGTATATATGTTAGAAAATTATTTAAAATTAAAATTAAAAACTTGATGATTATTCATTTCTGGCAGGCAATGTGGTAATTATATGACAAATCTCATTTAATCTACATTTAACTTAATAAGGTAGATATATTCTCATCTCCATTGAACAGATAAGAAATCTATAGCTTAGTGAATTTAAATAGAAGCAAAATATTTGAAGATAGACATGTAATCTTATGTTGTTTTGAATAATAATTTTAAGAAGATACTTTTAAGAAAATTAGTCACACTTTTCAAATATCCAAATTTATTAGATTTAGATAAAAAGTGTGATGATTAATTTTGTTAGTCAACTTGACTGTGCCACTGGGTGTTAAGATTAAACCTTCTTTCTGAGTGTGTCTATGAAGTTGTTTCCTGAGGAGTATAGCATTTGAATCAGTAGACTCAATAATGTAGCTTGCTCTTCCCAATGTCCTTGGGCATCATCCAAATTTGAGAGTCTGACTCTTATAAAAAGTGAAAGAAGGGATAATTTGTATCCTTCTTGCCTCTCTATTTGAGCTGGAGCATTGGTTTTCTGCTGTTCTGGAACTGGGATTTACACCATTGGCTTCCTCTTGCTCTCAGGCCTTCAGCTTCAGACTGGAATTACAGCATTGATTTTCTTGGGTTTCTAGCTTGCAGATGAAAGATTGTGGAACTTGAAAGCCTCCATAAACACATGAGCCAATTTCTCATAATAAATTTCCAAAAATATATAAAATATCTATGTCTGTCTGTCTGTCTGTCTATCTATCTATCTATCTATCTATCTATCTATCTATCTATCTATCATCTATCATCATCTATCAATCTCCTATTGGTCCTGTTGTGCTGGAGAACCCTGACTAATACAAACAATTTTCAAATGCCATGGCTTAGAAAAAGATACTAAAGCTCAAGGAAGCATCCTGTGATTTGCTTTCTATATAATAGCTTGCACAATAATTTATCATAATATGTATTTGATAAGGCAAACCATAATTTAGTCTTTGAAAAGAAATTATAATTGCTTAACTATATCTAAACAAGTATCATCAAATTTGAAACCTAATAAAAAGTATCTGTTAATGGCTTACTATATGTTAAACTCAATATAGCAACATTCAAAAATTAAATAATTAGATTAGAAATAAAAAATAAAATAAATAAATCTTTGACAATTTTATGAGAAATTGAATAAGAAAAAACATTTCAAATATAAAATGATAGGCTGCTTAAATATTTCTTACTTTTTGTTGTATCATTTGGTTGTATTTGTGGCCCTTCTTATAAAAAAATAAGTTGCACTATTTTAGTGGATGTAAAAACAAAGCTCATTTCACTAGTTTCTGCCTAAGGAATAATTGGTTGGTCACTTTAAAAGCTGACTTTAAGAAAATGAAGGACTAATAATGCTGTTAGGAGACTGAAATGAGTTCAGACAAGAGACAGAAATGCTTTTCAAAGTTAATTATGTTTGCTTTTCCTTCTCCCTTGGTGTTCATTACCTTTAAATGGAGCCACACATCGGCAGAAGTAATTACCAGGTTGGTCAATGCAAGTAGCTCCATTCTTGCAGGGATGTGAAGCACACTCATCTGCATCTATTTCATATTTTATACCTTTGAAAAATAATAAAAAGATTATAAGTTTTAACAGGCAAGCATAAACCAGGTTATAATTATTAAGTTAGCCTAAACCTTATAGTCCATTTGGGGTGACATATGAGACTAAACTCATTATATAAAACATCACATATATTAGTATCAGAACCCGTTTATTTCACCTTACTACAAAGTGCAACAACTTCATTTGGAATTACTAAATGCAAACTAATCTTTTCTGGGTTGGTAGGCATTCAAAGTCTGTTTAGATGTGAACTAATTTATCTTCAGCTTTAGAGTCTAGAAATGGAATAGATGTTTCAAGTTACTGAGATGCAAATCAAATGTTAGGGTAAAAAAAAAATTACAATAAGTATATACTAGTGACTCAGTAACTTCCTGTTTATATCCTCAGGGCTAAATGTTCTTTACAAGGCACAGCTGCCAAAAGTCGCTTGCCAGTAAAGTCAAGGGGACAGATGAATTTGAATTTATCCACGAGCAGTGTAGATGAAGTGTTATGGACACTGGGTGATGAATTGAGTTTTTTCCATTAATTTTACAAAGCACATTTATGTGGAAAGAAAGGAAAACAGAAATGTGTATGAACTATGTAGTCTTAACATTTTCTTTTAACTAGTTTTGTAGTATAGATTTTCTATTAATGCTCCACCTATAACTTGTGTTGTAAAAACTGACCTTTCATATTGTCACTAGGACCATTGTTAATTTGTGGAGTTGAAAACACCCTAAACTGACACTTAATTGATTCTTAAACTTATGACAGCAAATTGTTTTTGACAATTTTTAACAAGGATAGAAAAATTGACATTGACACATAACACATCGTACGTATAAATTAGAATGAAAATTTTAATATTTTTTTAATTTTTTCTCTAAAATGGTGAAATAAATCTGGCTGGAAAAAATTAATGTAATATACCTCTAAATAGGAAGAGCATACATCACTAAATAAAAAATTTATTTGTATTACTATAATCACTGACAAAATAAAATATTAAGTGACAATATGACATTAGAATATAAGATTAAATGAGGAAAAAAGTGAAAATTAAAAATAATAATGTGAGTAAATAAATAATGTGTTTAAACCTTAAAAATATTTATTTGGTAATTTTCTTTATGAATCAACTTTGTGAGAAAAAATGGCATTTAAAACTCTTTTTTTTGTAGACGGGATGTACCAAAATTTCTCTCTCCAGAATACCTTGTTTTTGCTCTCTGTCATACAATTTTAAGAAATCACTTTGAGTTTCATTGATAATAAATAGTATATTAAGTTTTTATAGTGGCCACATATTTTCTGAAGTCGATCATTCTTAAGAAGGTTAACTATATAAAACTAGTCTTTTAGATTTAGTAGGAAAAAGAACAGGTATTACATTCATGGCTTTCAAAATAAATTTAACTTCCTTACTGATAAAAGTAATGTAGTGTTTTTATTTTTCAATCAATCTTTCACATAGAAGTAGAATTAGGAACAGTGTGTGGGATTTGGCTTTGGAGTAACATTTTGGTTTGTAATGATGGCAGTTTGATTGTATTTGCCTGCATATAAGGAAAAGACTGAGAGTCCTGCTATTTTTTCAAGCTTGGAAAACAAAGTCTGCCCATTATTAGAGTTTTCTCTTA
>NW_006494614.1:26683111-26736880 GCF_000325575.1 Pteropus alecto | reverse complement strand
CTGAGAGTTCTTCTATTTTTTCAAACTTGGGAAACAAAGTCTTCCCATTATTAGAATTTTTTCTCTTAATGTTAAAAAAAAAAAAAAAAAACATATTTTAAAGGACGACCAGCTTTTTAGCAAAATAGGTGATATATCTCGACAAGGGCCACTGTGAAATTTACCATAGTAATACAATGGAATGTGATGTAAAAAGAAATATTACAAATTTTAAATATAAGTGTAATGGACTTATAGTTAATAAATCTAAAACAATACTAGTTAATTCACTAAAAAAAATCCATTCAATATTAAATATATTTATTTCTGTGATGATGTGAAGATACAGTAAAATAATCCAAACAAATATTATATATTCAAATGTTCTCCTAGAAAAAAAATGATATGAATGTCTATAAGTTAAATTGTATCTCCTAAAAATAAGGAGTTGCTTCCACCAAAAATTAAACTTTGATTTTCATAGTTTGGTTAGCATGTGTGGTTTCCTTGAAATCTATTCTGACACAGGAAGTTAAAGGTGCTGTGAAGATCGACGAGAGTGCTCCCATTTGCACAGGCATCACGTGGGCACTCATCTACCTCAATGTCACAGTTATTACTTAGAAACAAGCAAAGGATTCTCTTCATTACAAATGTGCTGCTGATGAAACAACTTGCAACTAAGTCTAAGATTATGTTCTGAATATATGAGATTTTCAACTTGTCTGTGAAAAGTCAACACATTGCCTAATGTTATCAACTAGATATTTTAGTTTTTGTTTAGTTTTTATAGCCACTGCAACTGTGGCTCTATTTTCATCTCAGTAAATCTAGAATAATTCAAAAGTCCCTTTTTTTCTTAAAATTAAACACAAACATGATTGTATAGTGTAAACCAAACTGACTTTCTTTGATGCCTTTTTCTTTAAAAACTGTCTGTTATATCAATTTGGGCCCTGGCTGAAATTCTTTAAAAACAAAAGAAAAACTAAAAATCTCTCAGCTCCTTGTTTCATTAAATTACTGTTGGTTTGCAAATTGGTGGCCATACGTGGAGGACAAGGAGAAGCTGAATAAAGAGGCAGGCCACTTTGGTAGCTGGCAGATTTATTATGAAAGGAAACTTCCATAGGAGACTTGTCTTGGACCACTGCAAGAAGAGTAGGCTAACCTACCCACTCACAAGAATCTTAAAAGTTTATATTAAGGCCTTAAATGGGTTCAGTAACTATATTCAGTCCAGATGGTCTCAATAACACCTTATTCAATCAAACTCTGTCCTCAAAATTGCCCAATGTGGAATTGATGGGAGGAATGTATTTTCTGAGGACAGGGGAGGAAGTGAGGAGCCTCTGAATGCCAGGGTCTAGCTGGAGGGTCAATGGAGGACACACCCCTCAGTGACCTCCCCTGACAATAACTGTAAACTAAATTAAATCTCCTATTCAATAATTACTTCAGACATTGCCTAAGAAAAAGAGGTAATATGTTTTCATTAAAATTATTAAAAAAAAAAACAACGTAGTGGAATTCACCTCTGTTTACTTGCATTACACTTCATTTAAACTCCCTTTTGCATCTACTTAATGATTGTTTGATGAAAGTTAGAGACCATATCTCAATATAGAAGGGGAAAATGAAAGTTTTTCTTTTCCAGTCTCAGGGACCCTTGAATGTGGGTATACAACCTAATGTTGGCTAATGTCATGGACTCATCATGGAATTTGAAAGGAAGTTGGTGATGCAAAAATACAGGGATGGAGGAGAATACATTTTTTTCTGAAGGTAACAGCATCAAGACAACCACACAAATTTTTAACAACACTGTTTCGGTGTTACCTAGTGTCAGTGACATCTTTCCTTACTGATATTGTGATAATATCATATCAACTAATATCGGTCTAGCTTCCTTTGTTTATTCCAGTTTTCCAAATCTGTTTCTAGATGCTTTGACAGTCCTACATCTAATGTTCTTTTAAGATTCTTTAGCAATTTTTTAATAATATTTAAATTTTTTTGTTAAATCACCCTGAGTATATTTCTAATAACCACAATGAATAACTTCATTACTGGTATGTATTATAATTTGTTTTTGCCATTATTATCAAATATTTATGTTTCAATTTTACAGATAAAGCAATGAGGAGAAGAAAAATTGAAAGAAGTTTTAGATATTTGTGGTAAATATTATTAATGTTAATAAATCATTACTGCTAATCTATATTCCATTTTCCTCATCTTTCAAGGCAAAGAGGATCATAACTACTACCATTTGAAGTTAGAAATATTGGTTTGTATTTTCTGATGATGTCTTTGCCTGCTTGCTCTCTGAGTAATAGTGACTTCATTGAAGTACTGGAGCAGTGTTTCATCTCTTCCATATAGAAAGAGTTATGTATGGTTGATATTATTTCCTCCTTAAACATTTGATAGAACTCAGTGGTGCAGTCTTTCAGCCAACACTTTTCTTTGTGGGTAATTATTCAAATACAATTCAATTTCTTGTTATCTATTTTTCTTTTCTGTTTCTAAAGTTTTTTGTAATTTTTTTCTTTCTAAGAATTTATTCCTTCTAAGTTGCATAATTTTTTGGTGTAAAGTTGTTCATAGAATTCCATATAATCTTTTTAAATTTCCATAGTATTATAATGATGCCCCCTCTTTAAGTTTTGGTTTTCATAATGTATATCTTCTTTCTCTGTTCTTAGTCTAACTAAAGGTTATCAATCTTGATCTTTTCCAAAAAACAAACTTTTTTTTTGTGATTGTTTTCTGTATTCTACTGATTTCTAATCTGATCTTCGTGTTTTCCTCTTTTACTTTTTTTTGATTTACTTGTTTTTCTTTTTTGAGCTTGTTGGAGTGCAAGCTTAGGTTACTGACTTTAGGTACTTCTTTCTATAAAAGTGTTGGATGCTATAAATATCTATTTAAGCACTTCTTTAAGTGAGCATACATTTTCGTATGCTGTATTAATTTTAATTTCATCCAAGAAAAGTAAAGAGATTAAGAAATACAAATTAGTTGTCACGGAATAGTCAAGGGGATGTAAAGTACAGCACAGGGAATATAGAATATTGTAATAGTCAAGGAAATATAAAATAGTCAAGGAAATATAAAATAGTCAAGGAAATATAAAGCACAGCACAGGGAATACAGAATATTGTAATAACTATGTATAGTGCAAGGTGGGTACTGGACTAATAGGGGGCATCACTTTGTAAATTATAGAATTCACTATGCTGTATACTTAAAATTAATATAAAATAATATTGAATGCCAATTATAATTGAAATAAATTAAAAACAAGTTTTTTCTAATATTTCTGTGATATCTTCTCTGACTCATGTGTTGCTTAATTTTCTAATATTGCCAGATTTCCCTAATGTCTTTCTGGTGTGAATTTTTAATTCATCCCATTGTAGTCTTGTTTTAAACCTAACATATTGTCCATGTGAAGAATGCTCCATGTGTGCTTACACAGCACATATTCCTTCATTCTGCTGTTAATCGGTCAAGTTTTCTTTAAGTGCCAGGCGGACCTGTTGGTTGATGTTGAACTCTTCGATATATTTACTGATTTTCCATCTAGTTGTTCTATTAGTTACTGTGATAAGTTTATTGAAATCTATAAATATAATTATTAAATTATGTAATTCTCCTTTGAATAGGTTTAGTTTTAATTTGGTATATTTTAGTTTTATTGGCATGTGTATATAATTGTTATATCTTTCTGAAGCATTGGTCCTTTTGCTATCATAAAATTTCGCTCTTCGTCTATTTTGTCTAATAGTAATAAAGTCTTTTCCGATCTTTCTTATGTTACTGTTTATATGGTATATCTTTTAAATATTACTTGTTTTAACTTATTTGAGTATTTAATTATGAGCACATAATTAGATCTTGCTTTTTCATCCAGTCTGACATTCAAGTTTTATGACTAGAATGAGCCCTAATGTTAGTTTTAGCAGACAAAACCTTCAATGCAGTTGTTATAAATGTGTTAAAAGAGGAAAACTACATATAACAGATTAAATTAAAATATGATAAGAACATAAGAAATAAGAAATCCCAATGAAAAATAAAAACTATAACATCAATAATAAAAGAAATTCTATCATGAAAATTCAAATAACTGAAATAAAAAATTTACTAACTGAGCTCAATAGAAAATATTAAGTGGCAGAAGAAAGAATCACTGAATTTGAAGCTAGCTCAATAGAAATTGCATGACAGCCATAATCCACTAGGACCCACTTAAACACTAAAAAATCCTATAAAAGTTAATTTTGTTACAAAATCATTGGCCTTGTTGCATAACATGAAGGTGGGTTTTAATCATATTTCTAAATTCTCACTTTTATCTTCACTAATTTATTTTTCTCTTTCTATCTCCCAACTATCCTCTTGACTTTTCTCAAACATTAACACTATCTTATTTTCCCTCTCTGTACCCTCTGTGTTTGGGGCTTTTGTTATATTTCTATAAACATATTCCCTATATTCATAGTTTTGATTCTGACTTTTGACTCAATTCCTTATGCCTCTTTTAAACTTAACCCTAGTCATATTATTATCTCAAATTAAACACTTCAATAATCTAAATCTTTCTCTAATTAAAATGTTATTAATTGTAATTTATTAAAATGATATATTTGATAATTTATTGACTTCTCTTCAGGTGCAAAATTTAGAATTCATTTTGAATTATTTATTCCATATCTAATTATTAAAAGATGAATATATATTGTTAATTTAACACATATAAATAAACTTTATTTGCAGAGAAATCTTATATATATGCAAAACTATTTTCTGGGTTTTTTTTTTTGTATGTCATGGTCATGTTTTGCATGATAGCTTTTATTAAAAGTCATATCTATAATATACTTTAAAAATAGTTTAACAAACTAACAAGTGTGGATCTTATTTAAAGACAAATGACAAAAATGAAGCTTTATATTATGAATGTTTGTTATGCAAAGTCAACATCATTTAAATAAAATAATAACAATGAATTTAGCCAATGTATTTTTTGAAAAAAGTTGTTTATCTAGGTTAGTAAAAGACAACAAAACTACACAATCTAGAATAATTAGGAAAATATTGTTTATTTTTCTACATATTTTTTAATAAGATTTAATACAAGTTTCTCTGACATACACTTCTGAGTATTATTCTACCACGCACAACAGTTGCCAACAGGTGAGAATTAAAGAGTCCAAAGTACTGAATAGGCTCGCCTATCACATCCCACAGAAAATTTACTCCAAGGACTCTCTCCCACTAACCTAGTGGGGGACCTATAGGCCATCTTCACCCAGAGTATTTAAACAAATTGTAACTAACACACACTCCTCCAAAAAGATTTATTTTCATTTCTTGGAAAGGAATGGATTTTCAGGGGAGAAAACATGGGGTTAATAGCTGGATGAAAATTTTAAATTCAAAATTTGAAAAAAAAATACATATACATAATGTATATAATATGTATATATGGACACATAATATACACATATATATAAATAAAATGTAACATTCAATGTATATGTGTACATATATGTCAAGTGTTATATTTTATTACAAATTCCAAAATATTTTGACTAAATTTTTTCAATGCATATACATATATACATATGTATATTAGTTTTTACACATAATCATATCACAATATTTTACTATTTTCTTCATAATTGTAGAAATTTCTGATTTTTTTATCACAAAGGCATTTATTACATATTCTGAATAATGGCTGTATATTGTAAAATTAACCTAAACATTTATCTTACCACCCTCTGGAAAGTCCTATAAAGTGAGGAATAAAAAAGAGACTGGATCTTTAAGAGGGAGAGTGTCTTGAGCAGACAAGATATTTCACAAATTTCAAGTTGATGAAAATTAATAGGAATAAGTTAATGGTGAAACAAACAAAACTGAGGATGCAATGAAAATAGAGTGATCTTCCTGATTGAGTACTAGAAACAGAACTCCTTTACATTCTTAGGGAAATTTAATGGGCAATAGAGAAATTTCAAAAAAAAAAAATATATGTGTGTGTGTGTGTGTGTGTGTGTGTGTGTATAAAATCATTTTCCTAAGGGAAAAGTGGAGAAATATTATATTCACAAAACAATAATACTGCTTATAAGGAACATGAGTTGTTATTTAGGAACCTATATATCTATGTAGTCTACATCTAGTTACTACAAAATTTCAGAACACCAAGGATATTAAGAATATTTTAAATGTTGCTAGAAAAAAATCACTTGGAGTAATGAAAATAATAAAAATACCCATCTGTCTCAAACAGTCTCAGAAAGTTACTTCAAGAAATACTCCTGATAAACCAGAAAGATAAGGAAAAAAGAGAAATGGTATATAAAACTACTTAATTCAAGAATTCAGTAATAAGATATCTCATGATAACTGGAAACATCATTATCTAAATTAGAACATGAAATCAGTGAATGCTGAGTTTTTTTTTCAAGGATAGTTTTGTGGATCCTGTCCACATATTTTATGAACTTGAAGCTGTACTGCATTTGTAATACTTAAATAAGAAGAAATTAATGTCTACTTTAAATATAAATACAGAAGTTATTGAGAAATTTGAGCAGACATTTTAAAATGTTCAAAGAAAATGATGGTCTAAATAAACTAAACTTTGACGATTTGAATAATTGATTCCATGTAAAATAAAATAAACTATTTGATCTCAAAGCTAGAAATATTGTCCTTCAAATAGACTTGGGTTGAAGCATAAGAAATTTCAGAAAATAAGGGTAATTTGGGCATCACTTCCTTTGTAGGGAATATTTACATATTTATTATAATGTAAATGTTGATTAATTGTTTTCAAGTTTTAAACTCAATTTTTAAACACAAAAGCAAAGACAGCTTAATTACAGTTATTGTATGAAACAATGACAATGCAAACACAAAATAAAAGTGATGACATTTGATAGATGGAAAGGATTGAGAAAGAGAAGAGTAAGAACACTAATATACTTAATTTTAATAAAGTCAAAATAGGTTGTCTGAATTTAAAAAATAAAAGCTTAAATATAGTATTTAACAGTCAACAGAAGAACAAAACATAATAATATTTATTAAGAGAAAGCTGGAGAGCAAAGGTGGTTTGGGAAATTAATAAAAAGAAGATTCATCTTTCACAATGGAGAACCAATAGATAACATCTGTAATTGAATCATGATACTCAACTTCAGTAGCTATTAGAGAAATGTAAGTCGAAACCACAATGAGATACCACCTAATACCTGTTAGAATGGTTTTCTTCAACAAAACAAGTAATAACAAGTGTTGGAGAGGTCGTGGAGTAAAAGGAACCCTCATACACTTCTGGTGAAATGTAAATTGGATATCTCACCCAAAATTGGAAAACATTTATTCATAAAGATATATGTACCTTGATGTTTTCTGTAGCATTATTCACAGTAGCCAAGGCATGGAAACAACTAAAGTGCCCTTTGATAGATGATTGGATAAAGAAGATCTGGTACATATATACAATGGAATATTATTCAGCCATAAGAAAAGATGAAATACTGACATTTGCGACAACATTGATAGATCTTTAGATTATCATGCTAAGTGAAATAAATCACACAGAAAAAGTTGAGACCCATATAATCACATTTATATGTGGGATATAAAACTGAAAGCAACAAATGAACAAGACAAACAAAAACTTATAGACAACAGTTTAGTGGTTACCAGAGAGAAAAAGGGGAGGAGGGAGGTAGATAAGGGTAAAGAGGGTCAAAAATATGGTGACAGCAGTAAATTTAACTGAGTGGTGAACACACAATGCAATATACATATGACATATTACTCAAATTGTACACTTGAAACCTATATAATTTCATTAACTAATATCACCCCAATAAATTAAATAAAAATAAAGTAAAATAAAAATTTAAAAATTAGAAAAAAATATGAAACTCAGAAGAGCAAATTAATTTTTTGTATGAGCAAATAAATGCAGTAGAGAAGAATTAAAACAAGAAACTAAAAAATGTTTGTCTCTAACAGAGTTGAAGGTAAGAACTGGTAGAAGAATATTGCTTTTTATTAGGAGTTCTTTTGATTTATTTTTTATTATGTTCAATGCTTAATTTTTTATAGTGTAACAGTTTTAATAACATTTTGTGAAATATATAATCTCATGAAATACTTGAATTTAAATGGATGAGTATATATAAGCTTCGAGGGAAGCTCATAAAAATAGTTTTATGCCTACCATTAGGAAAATTGATTTATAATTCTCAATTTTATAATAAAAAAATAAAAAGTTACCTTTAAACCTCAATTTTCTATTATGCTATATATAAAGTTTTCTGATATATTCACTCATGATTAATATAACATTCTGTGAATTATTCAATTATGAAAAACAAATTTTATAGTTAATTCTAATAAACTCACTGTACTTTATGATTAATTTATAATTGATACCTGTACTTGACTAAGATATTTTAATAAGATAATAGTGACATTCTACAAAAATAAAGAATCATATACTAGCAGAAATATGGATTTAACAAGAATGAAATGAATAAATGTAAAGTAAAAGAAAATCTTTTAACAAAATTTAAAATCTGATTAATTATAAAATATCTTTATTAATCTCTTACAAATAAAAAAAAAAGAGAACCTGAAGGTAGCATTTCTACTTAACTCAGTTATAAATACAATAGCCAGTATGCCAAAAAAGAGCATAATTTCCATTTAAATAAAAAAATAGACTGATTCTTTTAACTGTGAGAAAACATTTTTTTGAATGTGCATCTTTCTCTCACTATTATTTTAGATGCAAGGGATTTTCAGAGAAAGACTTGAAGTAAGATTTCCTAAAATTATCTATTTTAGTGTGTTGTTTATGTATCTCCAGATCGAACCAGCTGGATCACAGTTACAGTGTTTATTATATTTCATCTACTCACTTCTGTAGCCCCTATAACAACCATCTGAAATGGGTGCAATCCTTATCACCATTTTAGATGAAGAGAGGTTATATAACTTGCTATGTGTCTCATGTGATAACTGACAGAGCCGTAATTTAAATCCAAGGAATCTGCTGTCTGATTTCTTGTTATTTTTTTCTTCATTCATTTTAATGGAATCTCTCACTCCATATTTCTGATTATTTATGTCCATGAAATAATTCATTTGAGCACAAATGGCATGTGGCTCTCTCGTCATTTCCTATTCTGTATCTTCCTATCAAAATGCTGCCTGTTGTAGCATCTCCTGTCAAAAATTTGGGGTCTCTAAATTCTCAGTAAAGGAGAGCCTTATCAAAGCCTTATCAAAGATTACCTCAAAAAGCTAAGGCAGAATTTCCAAAGAAAACGACTCCTGGATTCTTATAATCACACCAAATAAATTATTTATCCATTCAGCTATCCACACACTTATCTGTAGCCAGAACTGTCCTGGAAAAGATTTGAGAATAAGTGGGTTTATGAAAAGAAATCAAGAATATGGTTAAAAATGCCATATTATAAAGACTTCAGTTATTCCACTAACTTGATCCTAATTTTTCTAGAAGGAGTAAAGAAGAAAAGATGGCCAGTTATACCATTTGCAGTGCTCATTATATAACAATACATTATTGACTCATGAGAAAGAACAATTGCTCTTGACACTAAAGACAGAAAAAAATGTCACTAGAAGGTTCTTTTAGAGAGGATCTGGATAACTTTTCTACATATCCTTGCAGATGGCACAGTATAAGTTTCATGTTGCAGTTTCTCAAAGTTCCCATCAACATAATCTGTTTTTATGTACACCAAAGTTCAAACTAGTAAAAAAAAAATCTATACAAATTTAGTACATTTTTTCTCAACTACATTTACAAATGAATTATGGGATATCTGAGACAGCAGTAGATATAGACTTTCCTCACAAGTGTTTTTTCCTCCAGTCTAATTTTTGATAAATATTGACTGGAAATAAGTTTTAAATAATATTGACTAATATATACTGGGAGAACAGGTATGTTGCTTTCACTTATATAAAATAAAAATTCTATACTTCAGCAAACAATTGAATTTATACAAGTATTCAGAGCAGGGTGATGTAATTTTATGAAAATTGAGGAGCATATTGCCATAGCAAAAGTTTCGCCAAAGTTAAACAAACAAAAAATACTTTATTCAAGGCTATTGAAATAGATGAGAGAAGCGAAGACTCAATCTGAGCTTGACTCCACTGTAGATAAGGGTGAGAGAGTTTTTAAGAACTAGGGCCTATAATAATAAGTTATATGTGTTTGCTAAAAGGAAATTTTATCAGTCTTTAAGACAGGAGGCTGTTTTACAACTTGGATTAAAGTGTCTGGCAAAGTTAGGTTATTATCCATCCACAGAGACTGGGACACAGGGGCAGCATCTTCCTTGATTATTGTTTTTCAAGGGGATCCCAGATCCTTGACAGAGATAGCCCTGGGTTGAATTGAAAAGAGGCTTTTAAAAAGATGTATATCTCTAAGGAGCAGAGAAAAAAATGTACAATTATAAGTTTGTATGAAGTAAATGCTCTCAGAAAAGGGAGAAGATGGGTTCTGTGGTTAGACCATTGGGATTCTCTAAGGGAAATGGGGTGAGAAGGAAGGCAGAAAAAATCTTGCCTAAACTTTAGTTAAACTGAGGGAAACTGTACAATTGTCTTGGTCTTATTAAAGTCTTGTGACTGATCTGAATCTTTGGGAAGTTTCCTACAGACCTGAAGTTTGCGAAGAGTGGAAGATGATAAAATATTAATTTATATTCTCACTATAACATTCTTTTCACTTTCTGAAGTCTGAGAAACATGGCTCTCATCTCCACACTAAATGAAACAGATTACCATGTCCTCCCCCAGTTATAATTCCTAAATATGTCCCTGAGTTGTCTGATCCCAAGTTCCTCAAATCAAATGAAATGCTACACCGCTACCAGTTTATATTTCTAAAAGACAAATCTAATGAAGTATCCTACAGACTTACCCCTCAATTTCTCCCTGCTCCTCATCTAAATTTCCAAAGCTCATCTCTTAAAGCAGTCTTAACTGATGAAATAGGGAATTTATGACCTCAGACATCAGAAGGATTTGAGATACCTACAATAAGGCATTTATTAATTTTTTAAATTTGACATTTTAATTTTAAATTTATGTAAATCTTGAATTTTACATCTAATTTCATCTCTGTTAAAATATATTTCATTCTATACCATAAATCTGTATGGAAACTTAGCCCAAGATGGTGCTTCAATTACTCTTGTGACTTTCACTAAGTCTTATATACACATTTCCTAGGGAACAGTGAGTGCTCTAACCTGAGACATAGAATTAAAGGATAAAGTAAAAAGCTTACAACATAGTCTACAGAAACATCAAAACTTGCACCAGGCCTACCTTCGAGATGCTATCTCTCTTATTCTGACCTTTTTCTCATGCATTCTCTGCTCCAAGCAACTATAACTTTCAAATGCCTGAGATTTTGCCTGGTTAGTTTTTAAAACCTTTATCAAAGGTCATCTTACCAAGCCTCTGCCTATTCTTTTAGGCAGTCACTTCCACCTTCTACAGTATTTATATCTTTCTTTGCAGGTAGATGTTTATGTATCTGTCCTTTCCTTAAAAAAAAAAAAAAAAAAAAATTTAAAAAGGGGAAAAATGTAAAAATTCATTCTGGGTGTCTCTGGTACATAGAATAGCTACATCTACATATTGGTTCTCAAAAAATATTTGCTATATGAATAAAAAATTAACAATAAATGAATTTACATATATGACAATGATATTGAATCTTAAAGAACAAATATTCATTTCTAATCCTATTTAGGAGAAATCATTAACAAAACACTTAAATTCTAAATAATATAATGAATATTATAAAGATTGTCAGAAACAGAATTTATGATCGACTCTTCGATTTCTGATTATGTTTCACATGATTTGACAATAGCCTGCATTTAAGATATTCACACACATACACGATTTTAAAGCTTTCATTATCAAAATGTAGGTGGAATTTAAATGAGATTTTTAATTTGATTCAGTGAGCTATAATAAAGTCTCTGCTTGTTTAACAAATAAGTTGTTAAGCATAGTCAGTTGAATAAATTCGGTAAATAGCATTCATGCATCCTTTTAGTTTTTGAGTTCCTGGGTAAACAAATTATATATGATCAAGCATTCTACAACTTATTTTAAAATAAGTTTTAGACATTAATTTTTAAAGATTCTTAATTTTGCTTCCTAATATATTTTCAGGTCTATATTTCAATTCTGGCTAAAACATATACAGATTCTAATTAGTTTTATTTTTCCATGTTTAGCTAGCTTTTTATCTGTTTCTTCATTTTTTTTTTTTTCAAGCAGATTTCTTTACTTGTTTGCTCTATCTGGGCTAAATCCCACTGTGATAGGTTTTTCCTCACAGAAACCATAAAATAAGAATAATAACACTGACCAAAAATAGTCTTAATAATCAGAGCCCCTTTTCACACAGTATCTCAAATATTCTTTGCTTTCTTTACTCTGTCCCTTCAATTTCTTCATACTTCTTATTTCTTTTGTGGTTTGCCTAAATCCCGAATTTCTTTCCTATCTTCTCCTATCCATTGATTATTTCTTTTTGTTTGTTTGTTTGTTTGTCTATTCATTCTCCCATTTAAATTCATTTTTCTACCTACCATTGCCAGTTCACTTAATTGAAATAATCAATTGATTTTGAGAAAACATCAACCATACCATGACCTCTATATGATAAAGACTCCAAGTTAAAATCTCCAGTCCTGACTGGAATTCCACAATTGTGCAACTAATTAAATGTCAGTTGGCAACACAACTTGGATATCTATTAGGCATCTCAAATTTGACAAGTTCAAAACAAAATTCTCTCTAAGCAGCACTACTTTACTATGATAAATTACAAAAGCTAAGAGTTATTTATTCCTCCTAAAATTAATTAAATTTTCAGCAAGTCTGGCAACTTTACCTCTGAAAATACCTCAAATCTGTCTACTAACATCCCAGTCTGTCATGATTATCTCCTTCCCAAATGAGAATAATAATCATTCAAATAGGCTTCCTTATCTTATCCTCATTCTACTACAGTCCACATCACATCCAGAGTGATTTTTTAATATATAAATGTGATACTTAAATCTAGTATGATGGTTTCAAATAAAATCCAGCCTCTTTGATAAGGCCCTTGACGAAGTTTCAACATAGAACTCAAACTACACCTCTCTTGTTCACTTAGTTTTCAGACACATTGGACTTCTTTAGGTTCCTAACATACCAAATTCATTTTTACCTGAGGGTTTTATACTAGCAGCCCTTTAAATCTGGAAAGTCCTTCTAACCCAAATAACTCCTTATAGTGTTTAGTATAAATGGAAATTCCTTAAATAGGTTTATCTAAACTATCCAATCTTTTCACATAACCCTATTTTGCCTTATAGAAGTTATTGCACACACACACACACACACACACACATAGACACACATGTGCATGCACACACATGTGTATTTCTTATTTTTGTTTGTTTTTCCTCTCAATGGGAAGTTAGTTACATAAGAACAAGGATCTTTGTCCTGTCAACTGTTTTTCTATTAACAAAAGAGTGTTTGGTACAAAGTTGGACCACATTAAATATTTTAAGTGAATCAATGAATTCCTGGAAGGCAGAGTTCATTATTAGTACATAAAAAATTATAGGAACAAATTTTATAACAATCATGTGGGAATACATAAAACAAGGAACAATGTAGGATAATAACTTCACATATTTTAAAATTTATTTTTTTGAAATTACACATAAATGGCCACTAATTCTCAGCAAAACTTATTAATGGTAGCATTACTAATCTAGTCATTAATTACTTTAAAAGCTGAAGCTGCTGTTGGACCAGAAACAGATTCTTTTTTATGTGTATTTGGCTTTGTATATGGTTAATACTAATTTTAAAATTCTAAATTAATATAAACTTTTCACTGTATAGCATGATGTAGTTTTCTCCCTTTAGTTAGAAGAGAAGGAGTTAAGGCACTCAATACTACTGCTGTGGGTGTACAGGAATACAGAATCTAGCTAGGAAAGCAGAGGGAAAGGGTTCTTTTATTTCAAATCAAGTCAGAACTGTGGGTCTTTCATTTAAAGCTAAGATCAGAGTTAATGTCCAAGTGGCTTGATCTAAGGGGCCTAGGAGAAAAACAATACTCTCACTAGTGACGGATTTAAATGAGGTAGAAACCTAGAGTTAAAAGGAATGTTTCTTCTCTTTCAGTTTAATTTCCATTTAGTGGACTTTGCTTTAAAATTCTTGGTCTTTTTTCCCCTCTCATTATTCTTCCCCACGAATGGTTCAATATGTTACTTGTGTGGTGGAAGATAGCCATTTGTTCAAAGTTCTTAGTTTAGATGATGCTAACCTATTAAAAGTCCAGTTGGCAATGACCTAAGTGCTCTGCAGACTGGATGTATCCATTTGCATCTTACATTAAGTTATATCCTTCTAGATGGTATCATCAATCAATTTAATATTTTGGTTCTGTTAGAAGGATGTGTTATTATTTATACATTGGTTCAAACTTAGACATAGAAGAAGAATGCTATTTCTTGGTTCAAACTTAGACATAGAAGAAGAATGCTATTTCTTGGTTTAAGGGCTCACAGACCCACCAACAGGTTTAAGGGCTGTCTGTATGTCTGTAATACCAGAAATATACTTTCACTCTTAGTCTTAGAGGTGGAGTTTAGAACAGTTAGAGATTCTATGAAGGTGAGCTGGAAAAATTATTTGTTCAGGACTTGAATGGAAAGCTAAAAAAAAACATGGACCAAGGGTCTGAATAGGCAAAATAATGCTACATAGTAAGGTTAGAAAGAAAAGCTGCTGCTTATCTTGACATCCACATGCAGACTCCTCTGCAAAGTCCAGGCTCTAGGCATGGACTTGAAACTTGATTCCCTGTGTGTACAAGTCCACAGGATACCCCTAGATGTATTTCTCTTTAACTAAGACTCTAAGCATGCTGAACCTGATAACATGATGGGCAATGTGAGTTGATAGAGCAAGTGGAAACTAATAGACGTGCATTAAAAATTTGGAGTGACTTGATAAGATTATCACAGGGACTCTTATGAATTAAAAAAAATCGTTCACAATTGTAATATATTTGTTGACTAAAAATATTTACTTCACAGATTATAAACTACTGATTGGCTGGTTTATGGTGATTAAATCTTTTTTTAAATCTTAAAAAATAAATCAAAGAATTTACTTACTTAACAGTCACCTGTCTGGAAAAACAGTGATTTTAAATGAAAATACACAAAATCGGATTTATAGTGATCCCTCTTTAAAGTCTTGCCACATATGTCTAAAAGACGTTTAGAACTGGAAATTGGCCTTGTAAACTCACAGTTTTAGCAATACACAGAAGAATTTGAAATTACATATTTTAGTTGTCGATCACCTCTTTTGCTATCTTTTTCCTCCCTCTGACAATTGCTATAACACCAATCCAATAACTATCAACTGCATTTGCTCTTTGGGGTATTTAAAGGTACATATGATTTAAAAGTATTACTGTAAAATAAGCTTACTGGCTATCTTTAATTTTTGCTATAATGCCTCAGTTTATTAATTCAATGACAATCAGAAATATAAAGTTGCTAAGGATACTGTTGTTTTTGAAGGAAGGGCAAGAATAGCAAGTTGTCTTATTCTTGATCTCTCAGAGGGTCCTTATAATTATTTGACAGTTAATGAAATAATCTAAGTTTCTGAAGTTAATGTTAATATTTTTTTTACTGTCCAAACAAATATTGTCATTAGAATTAGGATGAAACTGGTGAAATTACGTAAGTTCCTTAAAGCTGTGAGATACATAAATGTTAGAAATTATATGACTGTAGCAATTTTTCATCTATTTCCAGGTCATGAACAATTGATAATAACAAGATTACTCATAATAATTATACACTTGCAGGTTTTCTAATAATCTATCAGGTGGGATAACAATATGGAAACCCATTTTCCTATAATGCTCAGTCTCAGAAATTCTTTTTATTCTGTATAATGAAGTAGGAGTTTATTAGGCATGTCATTAGAGTTGAAAGTAAAAGTACAACAGACCTATTTCATGGTACAGCAGACTTTATATCAGAGAGCACTTCAGAAAGTAGATATTAGATTTGCAGAAATAATCTTGTTTCAGTTTTTAGTCAAAATTACAATGCATTCAAAAGTCTGACTATAAATTGATTCAAGCTTGAATTCATCAGGGAAGCTATCTAAATTGGTTAGATTTTATGCTTCCAAATCAGTTCCTTTCTAAGTAGACACTTGCTAATCATATACTAATCTCAGTGCAGTGAAAGTATTTATTCATTCACAAATAGTTACCCATAGCACTAAGAGGATACTAATGAGATACTGTGCATGCAACAATTGGGAGATGGGCTATGCAATATCCGTTTAACTATGGAGGAATAGCAAGTGAAATTGGTCATTCAAATATGGTAAGTCAAATTTAGCATGTAGAATTCTTATTCTTGAAAGGCTATTGTACAGAAAGTAGTCTATTTTCTAATTCTACTTTTAAGAAGTAGAATAACCTTGTTAGAAGGAAAATGGGAATGTATTTTCTAAGAATTAGATATCCACATTCATTTACACTAATTCTAATGATATCTGTCTATTGAATCAGAGTAAAAGAAGAAAAGTAGACAATGAGAGAAAGTTAAGTATACCCAAAAGGAGACAGAGACATATATAAATAATTTAGATGGAAATTTAATTTCTAGATTGTGAGTCCACCAAATTGTTTTTAACATCGGGATTAAGATATTTATGTCTAAACCTAGGACAGGACATTTCTTCTGAATATATGAGCATACGTAAATAATTATACTTCTATAGTCCTTGAAAAATTTGTATCTAGGTCAGAGCTTAAAGTAGAAAAATACCACTATATATAATGAAATGTAAGATGCTACAGATTGCAAGGTGCATTGCAAATTGATAAACATATTATCAAATGTTGAGTATTCTCCGGTTTTCAAAAGGGTAAAATGTGAAGAAAGACAAAAAGCATGCTTTAGAATGCATGAAATACTAATGCAGCCAGAAATAAATGTCTGATTTCTAGAAGTATCAGTTGGGCTCCAGATATGAGGCAGAAACCACACTGGTAATTTAAACATAGAACATTTAATATAAAGATTTATTAACTAGCAAAAGTAATTAACTACTAAGAAGAATAAAGAGATTTCTGAAGAATAGCAGCATTAGAGTATTCCTATGCTCTATAATATTCACTGTGGCATGAAACACACCTAAATACATAGACTTAATATTACAAGAGTACCATGACAGAAAAAATACTCTTCTCTCCCAAAGTTATCATTTTTTTTAATTGTTGTCACTACCTATTTTAATACTTTTAATACCGTGTATTACATGCTATGGAATTAGCATAGAGCCAACTTATAATTTAAACATAGTTTCAGTAAGACAGATGCCTTTTAAAGAAGCAGTTGTCAATTCTGCTAGGAAGTTAACAGAGTGAAGATAGGGTCAAAATCCTCAGTAACATTGCTAGTTACTGGCCATTAATTTATATTCCTAAAACATTCATTCTAATGTTAAGCTTAATGGTAATTAGTGACATTATCTTCTACATCATCATCGCTAACTTTTCTCATCCTTTTAGAAACTTTTCCTGTTGTACTTTCAAAAGGTTTTTTTAATCCTAATTTCATCATTTTGATAATGTCAACACCCATTGGGCCACCCATCATATTGGTGTCTCATTTCCATAACATTCTATTCTCCAATGATCTTCACATCCAATTCACATTGGTTGCACACTCTCATGTCTAAGTAACAGATATTCCCATCCCACTGCTACACAACTGAAATAATAAATACAGACATTCTGCTGACATATTGTTATTCGATTAATGACTTTGGATCTACATCACCTATCCTTGGTGCCCATTCTCAGTTTCTCCTGATTTGTCCCCATGCCTTTGTACTTTTTTTTTTTTCTTTCATTCTGTAAAACTATTCTCTTGCAAATATTTTGATCCCTTTGCTGTTTTCTTAGTGACATTCACCAGGAAGTAAAGCAGGGTCAGAGCTTCCACATCTCTGTCAGTATATGCCATCACATAGATTCTTGATGGGCCTAGGTATTGACCTGTTTAGCCCATGGCCAAGTGGCAATTTCCAGAACAGACAGATAGTGTAGGCCAGTTACCTCTGGCCTTATCAGTACATGTCAGGTGTTACATGGTGTTACCAATTTTTATGTGTACTCTAATGAAAAAAATGAAGAAAAAAATTGGTAAGCACCATATACTATGACAATAAATAACAATAAATAAGAAAACAAAACCCATCCCCCGCCAGAAAAAACTAAGACAGAGACTTGTAAAGTGAGAAAAACTATCTTGAGTCATTTGTCTTTCTGAATGTCCAAAAAGACAATTAAGACATGAAAATGAACAACAGAAGTTATCAAGGTCAACTCCAATACAATGTTATTAAAATAAAAACAATAAGGAATAGAATATCATTACAGATAATAACAGTTTCTAAAATAATGAAAGCAAATGGCAAAGACATTATCATATTAGATCAAATTTGCAATGTATTCTTTCAAAATTGACTAAAAGACATTAAGAAAATAACATGACCTATGAATAAACAAAATATACACAGATAGGAAAAATTCAGGTCACAGAATTAAGAAAAGTCTCTGTAAAAGAAAACATTTCCAAAAAGAACATAACAAAGAATGATCATAAAAGATAATTGCTTACTATAATCAGATGAAAAAAATAAATAAAAAGGAAATTAAAAAAGAGAAACAAAAGATTTAAGAGAAGTATACAAATATTAAAACTAGGCAAAGAAGATTCGATGTCTCAATTAAGGATTTCCTGAAAACTAAGACAAAATTAAGCAAAACAAATACATCATAAAGTATAATTCAAGAAAAATTTACTAAAAAAAAAATGTTTTGAAACTGCATGGAATGATTACAGAAAATATAAACCAAACAATCAAAGTCAAGATAGTCTAATAAAATCACTGTATTTTAAGAGAAATATACCTTGTACATATAAGGAGAGACAAAAGCAGCAAGTAATTCGTAATGGAAAGAAAATTAGGTTAACATCGGACTTTTTTGGTAGCAACATTATGCCAGAAGAAAATAAAATATTTAAATACTTAAGAAAATGTAAAACATTTAAGACGAAAAAGAGAGAAAATGTGAGCCAATGATTTTATATCAAGCAAAACTTACTCTCAAGTATAAAGGGTACAGATCTATGTTTATTGAAACACAAAAATGCAATGATTATTATTCCCATGAGTCTTACTTGAGAAATCTAGAATGTAAGCTTTAGACAATAAAAATAAGTGGAGATATGTCAACATGAGAACAGATGGTAATCATTATACATATATGTACTTCTAGAAGACTAAATGAAGGATAAAAAAGAGTGCATTGTATGTATTATCAGTAGGCTTTGAATACAGAGATATAGTATAAAAAATTACCAGAGATAATGGTGCAACCTCAATGCATGTAAAAACAAAAGAAACATTTAGGCAAGATTACTAGAATAAGTAAAACACATTAGATAAGAGTTTCAGTAATTTCCTACAAAGGAATAAGTTGAAGAGGTATTACAATCACATGATATAATGCAAGTAGTTACTGTATATAATTATACTAAAAATCACTGCCTAATAAAATGTATATAATTTTCATTTCATGTTGTAGGTTCTCACCCAATCTTCCTGTTATCTTCAGTATATTTGTAGGAGGATTTAGAAATTGCAAACATGAGTTCTTAGTCACTGTTTTGAACATTCTTGTCCCTTTTACACTGTGTTTGCATCCCACCAGGAGTTTTGGTACATTTATTAAAAACCAAGGCCTTAATAATCTACCCACTTCTACAATTTGGTGATTTTATAATTTAGCAAAACACTGCCTATATGCGTTCGCTTGTATTAAATTATTTTAGTATCAGCAATAACTTAAAAAAATCCACATTTTTAAAGTAGTAAATATTGTTTAGAGGATGAAAACACTATATAAATATCCAAGATTTTCTTATCTATGTATTTTGATTATCTTTTAAAAAACTCAATAAAATAAATATTAGTTGATAATTTAAGCATTTTTCTTTCTAGTCTTAGCTTTACTAAAAACTTTTTAAAAGAACACAGCAAAGAAATACATATTTTATTAATCTCATGGAAATTCAGGTTAATTAATGTTTAAATGAACTGAGGCAATTATACTGTTAAGCGTTTAAAGGACATTGTCTAAATATTATTTTATAAGTCCTTATTTTAATTCAAAAGCTTGTTATACCACCTGTAGAGAACCCTAGTTGCTGTATCTATGAAATATACTTTAAAAATTACATGGTAAAGTTGAATCCAAGGTTTTCACAGTATAATATTTCTAAGGAGAATTATATCAACTCCTGGAGAATTGTTAACACATCAGATCTAACCTCTGGTGAATTGAAAAATTTTATTTGAAATGAAAATTAATCTGATAGGCCTAAAAGGTATAAATATCTAGTTATTTATCTGGCAGGCAACTATAGTGAAATCTTACATTTTAATATTTATAGGACTCAGAAGCACATTTATCAATGTCTACTACAGTTTTCATCTGACAGAAAAGAAAATCAAACATTAAAACAGTAAATCAAGCTGGATTTGAGGAAACAGAAAGTTACTTTACAGTAATGACAACTACATAATTTAACTCTAAGTGGTTGGTCCCACAACATTTTATTTTTGCTGGACAGTTTTAAATGTATGGACAATGGATAACTGTTATTTATGCAAATTAAAATCTCCAAAAAATGTCTATAACAATTTAAAATATATTCAGAAGTATATTTTGATATTTTTTATTGTAGCATTTTAAGACCCCCATTTTTTTCTTGGTATTTAGAGTTAGGAAAGAAATAAACTCAAAAAAATGTTTAACTATCTATTATCTTTTGAAAGTATTAAATTATAAGGTACTATTTTGCTTTTCTCTCATATACTGATTGAGTAATGAACATTGGACAATCTGAATCAAAATTACCTGTTTCACCATAGTAAAATAATTTATAATAAATTGGAATATGCCATGGATAGCATATATTTCTAAATTATAATAGGTATGGATAGTATATCTCTAATGTAATATGGTTAATTTATTAGAATTATTTCTATCATAACGTCTCACATTTAAAAACAAATTTTGTGTTTTCTGATTTGCTCTAAATACTTCAAGTAAAAGAAACTATGCAGAACAGCTAAAATGGAATGAGTGTTCTGAGCTTACAAACCTCCATAGAACTTCTTATATACAAATTCATATAGCACTAAGAAGGGTATAGGTCAAATCACTTTTTTTCCATAGAAAATGATTTCTTTCTGCAAGTGGTATAATAACACTATCATTTACCATTAATGGAAATTTTATAATGTATATCGCTTTAATTACTTCATATGTAGTCTCTCTTTGCATCTCAAAAAGTTTGTGAATAGCTATTATCATCACAATTTTAACGATGGAAAACCTGAGACTCAGAGATCTTGTTCGAGGCTATTTACCTAGAAAGCAATAAAATTATAATTCGATTTTAGCTTTGTGAGTCCAAGATTTGTGGGATCTACTCTCTACACTTTTAGTGAATACACAATTAGCAATTTATGAATCTATTTGTGTTCTCTTTTCCTCTCATGGTGGTCTGGGTAAGAGGCATGATGAGCATACCTGGTATCAGATACCTGTGAAGCTGTAGTAGATTGGTGGAGGAGAGACAACTGTTAATCACATCTGCATAAACTTGAACTATCAGAAGTCGGTTTTTCCATCCAAAAAACACCTCTCAGATATTCAGATTGCATTTGGGGGCTTGGCTCCAGACCAGGCAGTAAACTGAACTGGCAATCAAGAATCAGGAAATAAGGGCCTTAAAAGGAAGAACAGTAAGTACAGCCTGTACTAACCTGAGTTAGACAAGATAAACCACAATAACCAGTGAGTATGTGAGTTTCCTACATTCACTTATAAAATTACGTGATGCCAAGCATGGAAGCAACAGTGTCTCATACACAACTCCTCTGGAGCTCCACACGTACTATTAATAGACCAGGATCTGTTAACCCTGGGTCTTGGTGTGAACAAACCTACAGGTGATTAATAATTCTGTCGACTCTGTGTGGTTGCGATCTTTGCATAATGACGTTCTCACATAAAGCTCACATTTTTAGTCAAAGGATGCATTTACAAGATGGCTGCTTGAATTAAGGTCTTAGTGTGTCTAAAAATCAAAATTAAATTAAAATCAAAATTAGTATTGAGGTTGTGTTATGGAAATGGCTTGTTGAACCTAAAAGCCTTCTCATTGGTGAGACTGTATTCTTTTCTAGGTTATTGCCATGAAGATAATTATATTTCTTATAAATACATTTTTTCAAGTCACAACAATCATGGCAATTATTTTTATTTCCTTGATTCCACTTTAAATTTAAAGTGTCTATAGAAAGTTTTAAAATGTGCCATTCTATACGTATAAGAGAACAAATTCAAAATGATTTTTTAAATGCTTTGACTTGATTTTAATGTTTCTGGGAAAAAATAAATATGTTTTTCTTCAGATGATTCTGATTGTTGTACTTTCCCCTCATAATTAAACAAGCAATGTTTAATAGTCACAGATGAAAAACTGTCAAAATATTATGCCATCAGAATTCCTGTAAACAAGGCACTTTTGTTAATTTCTAACTGAGAAAGTGGCATTATTGAACCATAATTGATTTTCTCTTTTCTATTTTGTGCAGCCCAGTGGTTGTTTTTTTGAGGTATGTTACTGTAAAATGATTCCTTAATTTAATTTTTGGAATCTAAACAGCCTTATTGTATTCTTGCATTCTTACATATTTATTTGCCTGCATGCATTTGATGGTTGCAGTCACATTTGAAACTTCTTCTCAAACTGTTATTTCATAATTTATGGTAAACAAGTTCCGAAAAGGAAAACAGTAACTGATCAAAAATACTACAGTGTAAATTAAATAAAAATGTACTTGTTAAACCATCTTTCTTAATCTATTTTCCCTATAGTTCAATTGTTGACTGAGAGAGCTGAATACAATAGCAAAATAGAAGATGCAGAAACAAAGCAAGATTGCTAAGAAAAATAAAAAAAGCTTTTTAAATGATGCCTTGAAAACAAATTAGAGGTCAAGGAAGTGTGACTAATATCTGATATTTAAATTGACCTAAACCACTGAAGGTATTTATATATATAAAGTTTCAAGTGTGGACTAGCTAAAAACCCAAAGCAATAATTATGTTGATTGTATAATGCATGTAAAACAGGGTAACTGGTATAAATCATAAATACTGAAAAGATAAATTTAAACTGGTGAGAGTGTAGTACTTTTGATATCAAGGAGTTTGGTTTCTTAAGAGAAATGCATCTTATTTAATAAAAACTGTCATGGTTGCTATGTCCAATATGGTAGCAATGAGCCGCAAGTGGCTGTTTAACACTTTAAATGTGGCTAGTGTAAATTAGAATAAAGAAGTGAATTTTTTAATAATTTAAATTTAAAAACAGATCTGTTTTAAATGTTTGGACAACAGTGTATATAAATCTATATTTTCAACCTTAAATACTTATGAAATGCAAATACAGATTGAGGAATTCCATGGAAAAATTAGCATTCAAATTAAGATGCTCTATAAAAGTAAAATACATATCAGGTTTTAAAGAGTAAGTTTAAAAAAGTGTAAATAATTTTAATAATGTCTTAATACAATTATATATCTAAATGCTTTGGATGTATTAGGTTAAATAAAATATTAATATTAACTTCATTTACTTTTTTACTTTATAATGTAGCTACTAAAAACATAGAATTAGATATGTGGCTCAAATATTTCTATTATATAGCACTGAGACAGAATAAAAATCTGCAGTGTACTGAATTTAAACATATTGTTAAGATTATATTTTAGGATGATCTACATTAAATATACTTATATTTTTCCTCATGTTCATTTTCTTTCTCGCACTGTCCCCCAACAATTAGAAATTCTGACAGTGTAATCCATAGTGTTGTTTTGATGGAGGTAAAAAACATATTTAAAATACAGAGAAAAGAGGATAGTAGAAGTACCGTGAACTTTTCTTTTGTCACATTTTATCAGTTTATTGTAATCCCCATTGTTGATTAACAACAAATGAAAATGAGAAAAGAAAGTTTTGAAATGGGAACCATGAAGATTCAGAATAAAGGAGGAATACGAGAACATTGGGAGAGAGAACTCATCTGTCCACAAATTCTGTTCCACCCTGGTCACTCACTGCAAGTTTCATGTTTCTTCACAGGAGGCTGAGAGTGAGTCACCACACTGATTATTTAGTACTGGATAAGGGAAGGAGCCCTCCACAGATTGAGATTTTGTCAGGCCAGGCCCAGAGTTACCAGTTTTCGTCAAAGTAGTACTGGTGGTATTAGGAAAAACTGAATACTCTGGGTGATCCAGAAGAGTAAAAGGAAAGCTATAAATGAACAAACAAACAAAAATTGGTTTCCTGACCTTGCAGGAGTTTGGCCAACATCACTCTTAATATGAAATTTTTAAGTCAATACTAATTTCCTCAATAATGGTTTGCTACTCAATTCTGGTATTGGTAGTCCTAACTCCCTATAAGTTTACTCAAAGTACGCAACTTTTGTAACTTCTTTCTCATGGCTGAAAGAATGACTTCTAGAATTTACCTATTAATAATGTGCATAATAATTTGACATTGCTTCAGTATACTGGGGCTAATATAGACAGGTCAAAGAATCTATGAGCTGAATCATAAGTAATTTTGAGAAAAAAGAATTAATTTTCTTGGGTCTATACGTTCTCCAAAACCTCAAGAATGTATTTTTACCAAAATGGTAAATTTGTTTTTGTTTTTGTTTTTAGCTATTTATAAAGAAAGAAAACTATTAGTTAAGTCCCTAACTGTATAATAAGTTGACTAAAAATGGTATGTGCTGTCTCAGGATGAATGATGACATGTTCTAATAGTTCAAAAAACACCAAATTATGCATCTTTTTGCATTCACTGATACCTTAGCTTCTCTGATTTTTATTTGAATTTTTAAAGCCATCTAACTTCTTCATCTATATTTAACAATCCACCCAATCAGTTGAGCCTTAGGGGCAAACAAAAATGCAGTCCATGTTAAAGTCTAAACAGGGAGAATGCTCCCACTGAAACCGTAACCATTTCTTAAAGTGGTGTCACACTTTTGATCCTCAAATCCTCTTATTTTAATAGCAAAGTGTGATATAGGAATTTCAATATTTGCTTCATCATAATTACTACTTTAAATGACCAATACAATTTTATTAAGTAACATTATTATGTTGAAATAATAATAGAAATACTTCATGTGCTCACTGTGTATCAGGTACCAAAATGACCATTTTCTATATCTCAGAGACTCCTTACAATCATTCTTTTGGTAAAAATCATTATCCTTTCTACTTCAGAGATTACAAATCCACGCTTAGTGATGATAAATAACTAACTTAAATTAAGCACTGGAACATGTTGGAGCCTAAACTCTTCCAAGTCTATTTCCAAATCCATGCCTTTGCCCATTATGTTATTATGACTCTTAATATCCATCATTTAATATTTTTATTATAAATTTATGATATTTTGCTTTATCATACAAAGAATTATTTGAAACTGTAATTTCTCAATATTGCTTGGTTACTTAAAATATATATAATAATTATGAGATTTATACTTGCTTTTATCTTATCCTATGTTCAGTTAAAAAATTTAAAAAAATACTTCATTGAGAAATGTCACTTAAAGAGAATATTAAAGAACAAACTTTCACATTTTTTTCTTGGCCTTGATTGTTGATATGATTTTAGTGTTTGTAATACTTGTGTTTAAAAATAAGTTTAATATATTTTTAATCAGCACTTTCCTATCAATTTTGAGATCATTATACATGGGTCACAATATCAAAAAAATGTGAATTTCTGGGAATATAAGACTTTTTGTCTCAAGAACTGCTGAAAAATCTTTACTCCAGCATTTGACATTTTATGCTCCTCTAAATGTATTCTAATGCATGGTCACGCTATCAAATGACTATCATTAGTGCTGTCACACGCCATGGCTGTGGGAAGACCATGACTAATGTTAAGCTATCAACACTATCAGTGCAAGGTGTATTCTCATAATTTCTCAAACTGACCATGGAACCAATTTCCACTGATCTCTAAGTCATAAAACTTTACAATTACCCCGAGTTCATTAATAATGTATTGCAGTTCTCATTCTCAATCAGAGTTTAATCAGACCTATGTCTCACAGGAAGGTTGACAAGTAAGCCACAAAATTATCCATATAAATGTCAAGATTTATTTTCCTAACATAAATGATTTAACCTAGTCAAGCATAGTTAATAATAAAATCAGTCTTTCTGAAATTACCATTCACCTGATTGCCATATGCATTGTGGCCTTGTATCTCAACCTCTCCAGTGGTGGAGTTTGTGGATATGGTGCATACAAATAAACCAATTTATGAGCTATGTTCATTTTTATATTAAAAAATACAAGACTCTGAATACATATAATATTGCTTATTACTTGTTTGAGATATGCACACAACCAAATGGTTCAATTTTTTCATATCAATAACATAAATATTAAGAAGAAAAAAGTATATTAAAACAGTAATTTTAGTTACAAATATCTCAGGCTACCCTCTCAGCCAAAATCACAATCACAAATTTCTACTTCAAGGGCAGAATCTCTCAAAATATTTCCAGGTAAAAAATCATGTATTAAGACACTCTTAAGAAGTTACTACTCTAGAAAATAAACATATCTTGCCTCTATATTACATTTTTCCCAGATTCTATAAATAAAAGTATTTGGTATTTTAATAATGAAGGATGTATAAAATAAAGTTTCTGAATTCTTGCAGCTGTCTCTTCATTGTTATATTAGTATCTACTCATTCTTGATGCAATATCTTTTTCATGTTATAACTTAAAAAAACATACTTGATTTTCCTCATTATAAATATTTGAATTCTTAGTTTTCTAGAAAGGTAGCACATTAGATACTAATTACATAAACATTTATCAGTTTAAGAAAATGTTTGCAAGAGAGTAGTTTATTTGCTTTGTGAAGATTGATAGAAGTAAACAGATACATAGATAAAAGATAAAGAAATGCAGATGAGATTTCAGAAACAACATATTGATAGGGGAAATACTAGACTATCTTTCAAGGAAGCTAGTGAAGAATTTCGATATCTTCTGCCAAGATTTGTATACCATCTGTTTTAATAAAAACACATTGTTTAGAGTAGCCTTCTTTCTGGGAATAAACAGACAAAATTGTTGACACAATTCTGATAGCGCTATTGCAGCACAGAAATTACTATCATTTATTCAATTTCTATAGTATTGGACTCAGACTTTTAAAAGGCAGTGGGGGGAGAAGGGATCTTCTTTAATAAATAATTAGAATGAAAAAAAATCAGCATTTTATAATTTAGTACTTAAGGTAAATAAGTCCATTGAATTAATCAACAATTTAAAAAGCAAAAGTATTAATTTTCTCTCAATTGACTTAATTTTAGTTAAATAATTTAAACTTCACATTTCTTTAAAGTTAAATTGATGTCTTGATAGAAATCTACAGGGAACATTCAATATTATGACTCTACATGATATATAGAAATTGTAATACATTTAGTATTGTTACTAATAAAAGTGTCTACATAATAATATGTATCATTTTTCTAGATGCATTACCTTGACTTCTATTCAATTTTTAATAGTAATAGAGTAAATAAAATATATATATATATATACCTGACATCACAAATATTATTTTGTAATGATGACTATTATTTATTCAACCCTCTGTTCCTAATCATTTATACCATTTCCTACTGTTAGGGATACTTTATTTAATTTTATCCATTTTTTTTTTTTCTCCAACCATTACAAATTCTTCAAGATGTATACACCTGTGATATTGTGGGTTTTTTAAATAAGAAATATATGTTTGGCTTTAGTCCTGTTTCTGTCACAGAACTAAAACCCTTGGCATTTCCTGTGGTAAGGGTGATAAAGGTGTCTCTTGTTAGGTTAATGAAGGTGACTTTTGTAACCTACCTGAAGATGGGGGCTGTTTGCCAGGGGAACTAACCACAAATAGAAGGATGAAATTCAGTTCTACCCAGTGGGAAGAAGAGCTGGAGGTCAAATCAAATGCTAATGGGCAATGATTTAATCATGCCTGTAATGAAGCCTCCATAAAAACCCAAAAGAAGAAGTTTTTAAGATTTTCCATGTTGGGGAACTAGAATGTTTTCATGCGCCACCTTGCTGGATTCCAAACAATGTGAGGACAAAAGGTCCTTTGTTTGTTGATTTATAATCTTTAATATACTTTGTAATAAATTAGCAACTTAATGAGCAAAAAGGTTTCCTGAGTTCTGTGAGCCACTCTAGCAAATTATTTAAACCCAAGGAGAGGGTCGGTCGTGGGAACTGCAGATTTATAGCCAGGTGGTCAGAAGCACAGGTAACTACCTAGATTTGTGATTGGCAGATTTGGTTTTGTAAGAATGAGCCCTTACTTGTGTATCTGATACTATTCTCCAGTAGATAGTGTCAGAATTGAGTTGAAATCTAGGACACCAGCTGGTGTCAGAGAATTGGTTGGTGGTGTGTCTTCTCACACATGTTGGAATTGGGTGCAGGACCCAAATGATACCTAACCAAGACACTATTCCTTTTCTTGAGACCGGCCTCTAAAATATGCTTTCTATTAGGGATTTTATTAAAACCTTTTTCATAACATAACAATACTTCCAGATATGTATATAATATATACTAGGAGATTTGGCATTCTTAGAATTTAATCTGAGGCTGATATTTCATAATTTATCAAATTTGTATATTACTCTAAGCCACATGCTGATTATGTATTATATTTCTCAAATATAAATAAAATATATATATTAGAAATCTTTAATAAAGACTACATACTATTAGAAATATATTTGCTTTTAATAAAACTGCTTACAAGAAGATATGTAATTGTTAAACTTTAGTTCATCATTGGTAAAGAATGGTCACTATGTCATGGCTAAATTAGGGCTCAGCCCAAATGACATACAAAATATCCTGGCAGCAGGGGAAATGGTGACACTATTCAATGCTGGTTTTCCCTTTTCAAAGCACTCAAAAGATCCCCTAACATAGTACATTGAGTCACCATTAACTTCTGAAAATAGGTTTCTTCTCACTGCAAAGCAAACCCATTTGTTATGACAATAGCTGTTAAATTACAATGAATTTTTCAGATACAAGTACATAAATTCTGATGAGTTGTGCTCAAATTTTATTGACAAACGGTTGCATTTATTAGGTGAAGGCTGCACTTAGAATCTACTTCATCTTCCTCAGATTTTGAAATACATTTCCCTCAGATCATCCATACTGTGGCTCCTACAACAGTAAATGCGTGCCTAGTCTAGGAAAGTAAAACTGGGAGTGAGATCATTAATGTCACTTTTCAATACAAACAAGATCCGCCTTAAAACTATTTTGTCAAAACATTCCCTTCACTCTAGTGTATTCTATTATCTGGTATGCAGTTTTAAGCCTAATGCCTCTTATCTAATTTATACTCAGTATACTAGGATTACAAGTTTCGTCTGTGCCTTAGACACAAGCAATTTGCTCTGTTCTTCCTAGTTACAGGTCTTATGTGTGATCTAAATTTTAGTTGTTTTCTTGTTTCCTTTTTTGTTTGTTTGTTTATTTGTCATGTCATATGAAAACAAATTTTAAAAAAGAAAATATATGGGAATGCAAAGAGGATGAAGGCAGAGATTTTTCCAAAAGCTTAAAAAATCAGTTCTTTAAACAGACAAAAGGATTGAATTATTTTGAGACTGGTGAGCACAGCATTGATATTAAAAGAACAACGAGACTATGTGAGCCTACCGGGAAAATAACTCACGATAGGAATTTAGTTCAAAGAGTTGAATTGTGAATTAAAACTTTGAGTTATGAAATCTTGTTTAAAACATATAGTTTGATAAACTTCTATCACATGTGTGGACATAAACACAAGAATAAAGACACACACACACATATACACACATACATATTGTTTTAAATCCCATAACAATTTCCAGGAAAGGATAATGAAAGGTGCGTTTACTTTTAAATATCCTATCCTAAAGTACTTCCCTCATGCACTAGACCCTATATACCACTTCGACTTCACATTTCCCCCTTTTCATTATTGCACATCTTCTTGAAAGCAGCTACATTCATTGTCTTTAATTACTCATCCATATTGACTTCTTCATTAACTTAAATTTGGCCTTTTCTCCATTATTCTAGGGAAACTATTATTTTTTAGGCCATCGATGCCTTTCTTACTGTCAAATCCAGTAAGTGCTTTTAATGCCTTATCTTTATTTACCTATAGGCAGAATTCAAATTATCAACTATTTCCTATTTCTTGATTTATTTACACGCATTGGTTTCATTATACTGTACATCCATTTGTCTTATCTAACTGGCTTCTTCTTCCCCAATTCTCTGTGACTCTCCTTCCTCTTCCTATTCCATGGTAATCTGCAAAATCAGCTGAGTGCTATCACATGTCAATGCTCTCAGTAGTTGGGTAAATGAGTGGTTCCGTCCTGAAGTGGAAAGATCTGAACCATGGACCAGAGCATTCACTAAATCCCTAGGGCCCAGTGAGTGAGTATGAAACATTAAAAGGAATATGCATATTTGCTAAATTAATAAATGGATTCATAGGTTTTCATCTTTGGTTTTCTGATCATAGCCTCTTTTACAGTGTAAAATTCTGTGCACATATCTTAGCTCACCAAAGATACAGTAAGTTCTTTGTGGGTCAGAGATATATTAGATTTGATTTTATGTTCTCCACAGTGCAAAACAGAGAGCCTTACAATAGGAAATACTAAGAAAAAACATAATGAACTAATGGAAATGGAAGAGAAGTAAAAAGACAAGTCATGGGGAAGACAGATAGGGTCCCTGACAGTGTGTCCTAATTCCAAATCATTTGAAAAATATAATCTGTGGATTCAAAACATGAAAAAGTTATCATCAAGATTCTTTTATTCTACTTGCTCTTAAATCTTTGGTGATTTACCTAATATCTCTAAGCTGTTGTTTTCTGGTTTGCAAATTGAGGGTAATATTAACTTCCAATAAATAAGGTATAAAAATAAACTGCTCTAATAAGATACAAAGTAGAACAAAGGGCCTAGCACACAGTAAGTTTTCAATGGCATTTATTTACTTACATATTACTAACAGAATCTTCTTGGAGTTAGTATTTTATATACAATATTCTATGCTTATTTCTTGTACTTTAAAATAAATCGCACATGATTAAACATGTATTTTTAGTATATAAGAAATAAGTGAACCCTTAGTTTTCTATAATATTTCATTTGTCATATTCTGGATTAGCAGACATTTAATATTTTCTTTTAATTTTCAGTTTGCATTATGAATTAAGCAAAACTACTTAACAATGAAAAGGGTTAGGTAATTAAAACATATAGTTTGTTATGATTAAAAAAATAATCTGAGGGCAGTTGAACTGCATATAGTAATCATGGTCTCAATTTCATGGTTTCTTAAAACACCAACATTCGTTTTCATAGTTTGCTTACGTTTTTCTTTTATCTTATTTTGCCTTTTTTTGGTTAGGTTAATATAAATTTTAATATAGGAAATTGTATTTATTCTGTTACTAATTTAGTTCTATTTTTGTGGATTGTTTGATCTAATCTGTATAAGAATACATATTGGAATATAAAAATATAATTAGCAGAAAAAATAATCTTTTGCTCTTAAATGTAGCACACAAATTCTAAAAACAAAATTCATCAACTATATTCAATCCAGTAGGCCTCAAGTTAATGTAAAAATTGTAGAATTAAACAAAGTTACAAAGATTCATACTGTCAAAATAGAGAAAAATTATAGAAGTGATGTAATAATGAAATTCCCAGAAAGAACTGTCTTGCTTTATTTGTTAGATTATTCTAACATTATGATTTATTATATCATAAAGTATTAACTTCTCATATATTTACCACCAATTGAAAATTATTTTATAATATGAATTATCTCCAGAGTATGTATGCAAATGCAAACACACAAAAAATTGTGCAACACACTATTTTTATATCACAGTTTACATCCAACTTTTCACTTCACTAATTTATTTTAAATCTATGTTTGTTAGTCTCTTTAATTAGATACTGAATAATTAAACTTTGAAATACAGGCAGGCATAGTTCCTTAGTTGTCATGATATCATATAGTCATCTTTGGCCTGCACATTTTGCTTTGTATAACCATGTACATATGTGATGATCTTTCTGACCAAAGTGACCACTAATTGCATAGATAAAGTATTAAATTTACTGCTCTATTATTATAAAATATACATATATTTGAAAATATTTGAAAAATAGCATGTATAAATTTTTATAAATAATAATGAAGTAGATAAAACCTCTGCCCCTCAAATGAAAGTTCTAGAACTGACTTGGTCTAAGCTGAGTATGACTCATTCCAGCAATTGCTAGAATGAAAAATTATTTATTTTCTGTGCCTCAATTTTATCATTTGTAAATTAAATAAATTATAATGCTTAATTTATTGTGTCATTATAAGCAATAATTAGATAATCTAAAAATTAAGTTGTGTTTGCCTCTTGTACTACTCAAAAATTATTATTACGGTGTCTTATTATATTTCAATCAATATTTACATTAACAGAAAAGTGAAAATATTTTATGTTATTTAAATAAATATATAGAATTTATTCTGTAAACAGAAGTTAATTCAATTGTTTCAAAGTATAAATAGTTCAATATTAATTTAATATTTCCCTGAAATTGTTTGAGCCCAAGTGCATTAACAAAGTACCATAAACTGGGTGGCTTTAAAAATCAAAAATTTATCGTGTCAAAGATCTGGAAGCTAGAAGCAAAATCAAGGTTCCATCAAAGATGGCTCCTTGTTTGGTTAGATCTCTCTTCACTTTTAGATGGCTGTCTTCTCCCTGTATCTCTTTACATGTCTTTCTTCTATTTCTTGTCTCTGTGTCCACAGATCTCTTCTTATAAGGACATCAGTAATATTGGAATAGGGCCCACTCTAATGAACTATTTTAATATAATTACTTCTGTAAAGACCCTACATCCTAATAAAGTCAGACTTTGAGGTGCTGGGGGTTAGGACTTTAATGGATATGTTTTGTAGGGACACAATTGAATCAATAATACAAAGTATATAAATCTTGTTTTTTTTCATTTCACTATCTAATCCTCTGCTACCTAATAAGTAAATGTTTATAATAAGTATACTACCTTCAATTTATGGAATGTTATGTGATGTGCAATATTTTCACATTCCGGTGAATTGGTCTGCCTTCTACCACACTGCTGCTCAACTCTGTTAAGCCTCATACTCCTCAACTTGAACTCTCCTCTATTTTTCTAACTTTCTTCTTTGTTTCCTTCATTGCTTCTCTTCTAGTGCCTGTAGTTAAACACACATATTCTCAAGGAAAACCTTGGTTCTTTCTATAGAATTAATGTATTGTATATATTAATTCGCTCTTCTGACTTTAAGCCACAGGTATTAAAATTTAATTGCCTATGGAATATACTATTCATTCTATAAAAATTTCAAAGAAGCCCCAATGGGAATCCTCACCATTACTACCTCTTAATAGCTTGACTTAAATACAGCTCAGTTAAATACATCATAACTACCTAGTCACTGTATTTGAAAGGTTAATATTAATTTCTCTTCCTCATCCATCCAAACTGGTCACAATATTTGGCGATATTATTTAAGGTGCTTTCCACATTTAGCCTATCTCCTCAATCCAATTTACTGCCTTTTTTTTTTTTTTTTAATCCTAGCCCTTAATACCTCTTATACAACTATTATGCTAGTTTTCAAAGATATACCTGTCCTATTTCTTATTAATCTAACCTCTCCTTACTTTCTCTAGAATGAAAGAAACCATTCTTCTCTTTGCAAATGAATTTTGGCTTTCCAACTCCTAACTGGTAGAGCTAACACTATTAACTTTGTCTTGCAAAGCATTTCACAATTTAGCTCAACCTATCTCTGAATTCGTTGCCTTTCTACCTTTCCACATTGATTACAGTTTCCTAGCCTTGTTAAATCATTTTCTACTTCACTATTTTGGACACAGACGAGTATTCCCTCTGCTGAGGAATACCCTTTCTAATTCATTATCCCTTCCATTCCCTACCATATACTTTTCACCCACATTTCTGTTACAAAGTTCCTATTTTTCCTTCCAATATCATCTCATATCTAACCTCTTCAGTGAAGCCTTATAAGACTTTCCTAGAAAGAGTTTATCTGCCCTTTGTGTCCCTGTAGCTCTTTAATTTGTCAACATACTGCAGTTTATGCTCTAACTTACCTTTATGTAATTATTCTTCTGATATTAGACTCTAAATTTCTTGAGAAGATTGTATTATAATGAGAACCTCAGAAACACCTGAGTTTACATCCAGGCTTTGACAACTACAAACAGTTAGCTTCTTAAATTTGCATATATTATCTGAGTATTAGTTGTCTCACATAAAAAAAATAAGAAAACTGATACATATATTTCTAGCATATGAGATGATTAAAGTAGATACTATACAAAAGGTCTACTGCATTTCAATATTATCATTAGTAGTATTGCTGCATTTATTGAAAATTCACGATTAAGGAACATTATGTGCTCAAAAATAAGTGCTTCATTAATTTTTTTCACAATAATTTTATTAAATGGACAATAAATCCATATTTGTATTTAATTTGATGAGAAAACAAGTCTCTAAATAGGTACATTTTTTTGACCAAGTTCACATGATTAATGATTGGCAGATCTAAATTTAGAACACAGTTCTTCTGAATTTTTTAATACTTTTCTAATTATGAATTTTACTTCACTTTGGGGAGATACAATTTTGCAAAAGTTTTCTAATTCTGAAAAAGTCGCAGTGCTCATTCTGTCACACATACCTATGTTATCGATTGCTAATAAAAAGTACTTCTACTTATATGAGGTAAATTCCTCTAAATGAACTATAACAATGGTCATTCAAAGAATGATCAATAGATGTGATATGTTGAGCTTTCCAGAAGAGTTAGGAATTCAAGAAAATAAAATATTTCATATTTTTCTTTTTCTAGTAGTTCAACTCTAAAATAAGTTTCAAAATTATTTCTTTGAAGACAATATTTATATCTTAAGACATATGTATGAAATAATTCCAAATCCCCATGTTATGTTAGATTAGTGAAAAGAGCTAACCTTTATGAATTATAATCCTTTTAGTTAATTCAATTCATATATTTCATTTCACTATGCACAAAAATCCACACTCATTCATTTATTCACCAAATATTTATTTAGCATCCAATCTTTACTGCAGTCAACATGAACATTTATTCAGCAAGCACTATAACAGGTGCTGGTAAGCACATGAACTAGACAGACATGGTCACTATTTTCTTAAGAATTTAAATCTATTGGCAACCTAAGTTACTTTAGTTACGTTTACCAAGAATCTTGCAAAACATTTCTTAATTTAGACATAAATTTATTTTAAATGATTAAAGAAAAGACATCTGTTAGGTCAAATTTTCCCTGTAAGGTGTCATATTGATTCAATATGATGTTAAAAGCATGTTTTTGCTTTTGCTTTTAATTTTTTACTTTTAAATAGGATTCTCACCAATCCCAGCTAGTGTTGCCTCGTATCTCAAAATGTCCTATATATTGCCTCTGTGAGGTATCACTCCTTTGTAAAATATAAATGAAAGGAGATAAAAATAAGATTTTAAAGAAGCACAATATATGAATGTTTTCCTTTCCAATGCACTAGTAAGGAATATATAACTGGATAGAATTGCCTCTGTTTAGAGAAATAAAAGAAACATATTGAAGTCAGTAAATGCATTTTCTTTGAGTAAAAGAGTTATCACACAGACATTTGTAACTTTAGAGATGTCACTGCTATAGCCTCAGGGTTTTAGAAGAAACTTCTGTACTTCAGGATGAAACCAGCTAAGGTTCTATTTCCCTTAATATGAGAAAGGATGACTTATAAATGAAGATTTAAGGTGCTTGAGTCAGCTTTGAACTAGTCAAGCTGCAACTAAACTACCATCTCACCTAGTAAAGCTGTTATTGCCAGAACGTTTTCTGGTTGTGGAGGATAAATGACAATATATACTATTGTTGATTCATGAAATAATTATAATTTGCAAGAAGTCATACACATTTTTAGTGTTCAAAACAGCTTTACATTATGTAGGAGCTAAAGTAAATGTTGTTTATGACATTACTTAAAAAGAAAAAGGAAAGCTGGATTTTGATTTGATCAAAATCTGTTTTACTCCTTAAGCTAAAGAATAGGAATACATTATATAGATCTCCTCTGTCTAATTCCTCTCACTTTTAAAATAGAGAAAGAGATGAAGACAAAAATCCCACAAACAAAAAGTTAAAATTGAAATCTAGAACCAAATTATAATGAAGGTCAAAAGAAGATATCAATTTATTCATATACTGAATTAATCTCAGAAGCTCTACTTATTAAATACCATCAGCTAAGCCAATATAATTGTTAATTTTAATCTAAATATAGCATAGACCCTATAGAAAAATTAAAATTATTTAATTCAAATAAAATATACTAATTAATTACATATTTACTTAGTGAGATATGAGACAGAAAAGTTCACTCAACAAATTCGAACACCTTAAAATAAACTATAATTACGAATTGTGTGCGATGCAGTTCTCAGTGAATTACGAATATACAATAAACATTTCGAATTGATTGAAAGCCTATAAATATAATAAAGAGTGTATTTTCTTAAATGATAAGTTTTATTGGTAATAAACATTTTATCATTTACATTTGTGGATAAAATACAAATCATCAAAATCATATATTAAGGTTTGTTCTGTACTTAGGTAAACAATCAGGTCTAAAAACGGTATTCTATAATATCTGAAAAATATTTGTACGAATGTTTCAAATATAGAGAAGACTATCTAAAAGAAAAAGTAGCATGCTAAAGTTACCAAGACTATAAATGTTACCAAAAGGAAGTAAAAAGTGCCTAATAGAGGTAATGGTGCAGTCGTGGGTTTAAGGGATGGAGATATGAGACCAATAAAGAGTTTTGGCTTAAGATTCATCTGATGACACAATTAGGAGGAAATTGTTAGTACCATGGGAAATAAATAAAATGTAAAATTATGAGGATTTTCAACTGTAGTTAAATATGTTGAATGGACATGGAATATAATAGACCCTCTCTATTATGTGAACTAAATGAACAGATACACCTATTCAAAGGAAACACATCTTTACCACTGAAGATGAAATATTGTTGTATATCAAAATATTTCTAAGCTGTTATCAGAGAGTTATATAAGAGAGAAACCAGAGGTGTTAAGAAGAAAACTGAAACACAATCAATATTTCATGAGAAGTGGGAAAGACAGTCAAAGCAATATGTAGTTAACAAAACATGTGGTTATTCAATTATCTTTTGGAATTCTCACTTACAAAAAAACCAAGTTTTAATAAATCTTAACATGCCATATCCCTGTCCATACAGAGCAGACACTTTGGGTTAAATTGTAGACAGGTAGGAATTATTTACAGTGAATCAGATATGGAGGACATCTGAGGAAAAAGCAACTCCATCATCACAAGTGAGAACAATTTAAGATAACCTGATATGACTCAAATAATGGTATAAAAGAGTTCTGAAAAGTAAGGATTATAAATATTAGGATTTCAGTGCACAAGATTGCCAATCTTATGAAGCTATGGGTCAGTTTTGTGTCCTCATTGCTTTTTTGTTTAACAAATAAAGAATACTGATACAAACATTTTGTTAATTTCAAAGTGACCCAAGAATCTGACAGTTAAATTAAAAATTATTCTGATGAAGAACAAAAGAGAGTTATTCATATGGCACTCTAGGACAAATGTGAAAATAAAATGACATATTCAAAAGATAAAAAAAAAAAAAGTATGAAATTAGTGTTACATATTGCTATAATACCAAATAGTATGATTTAAATGATTGTGTAGTTAAAGTGTCAAATACAAAGAGTTTTGCAAAAACTTCAAAGGGTGAAAAAAAAAGGTGACAAAATTATATTGTCAAAAGAGGAAGAAAAGTATCCTGTAGTTCAAGACTGGAGAGTTGTTTGTTTGTTTGCTTTAGTTTGATATGTGAGGAAATTGTTGTTGAATGACTTGCCCAGAATCACATGGTTATTCAGGGGCTTAGCTGGAAATCCACTGCTGACTCTGTTTGTTCTACCAAATTAAAACTGCCTCTAAAAGGACCCCGGGGGTGGGGGAGATAAAAGCCCCAAGGAATACCATAGGAATCTTAAAACATCTGAAAGTTGACAGAGGAAGAGGTGTTAATTGATCTTGTTTTCAATCACCCAAGGAATGCAATTAGAGAGGTGAAATAAAAAGATAAAATTAGGAGGACACAGATATTCATTCCAAACAGAAGTGAATTTTCAAAAGGATTATTTAACAATGAAATAAATTTAGAAAGTATTAGGTATTTAGTGGAAAAGCTCGTGTTTAAGGGGATAGACATAAATCAGAAGCGCTGGAGTAGGGATTTAAGAATCACTAGGATGGTTAAACTTAATGAAACTTTATTTCTTACAAGTCTTAATGAAAATGGTATGCTCAAAGTGATTAATTTTTAGGAACGGACAATCATCTATTGGCCTGGTAATCTCATGGCTAAATTCTCTAAGATTGGGAACTGTTCAAATAAGCCTTTGTGTTTAGGTTGAAGGATGAGGCGAGGTATTTAAAAATATATCTATTTCCTTTAAATGACTTAAGGAGTTATTAAAATTATAAACCACTCTTAATATGATACTATTATATGTACTTAGGAAGTGAGTGCTAAATAAATGGATGACAGAATATATCTAGCTTCTAAAGGAAAAAAAAAAAAAAGAAAAAGAAAAAAGATTGAAGAATAGAATGGCCCTTCCAAATTACTCAGTTCTTTTCCATTCTGAATTTTCCAACAGGCCATTTGACTGCTTGATTGATTGATTTTCATTTTCATTACTCCACTTAAAAATATAAGGCCTTTTTCTATAGAGACCTTGGTTTGCATACACATACTACTAGGAAAGGTGGAAACAACTAAATCTTAAGTAGTAAACTATCTCAAGATAGCAAATAGTAAGTATTCATGGTATTGTGTTTGACTTTTCTGTACTTACTGACTTCTTGGCTTTGTGAGTTGATGGCTGATGTCTAAAGCACACTGTCCTGTACCAAATTGTAGAGCACCTTGTCTGACTCCCAGATGGGAGTCACAGTTCATCCTAACCTTGCTATTTGTCTAAGTTTCATGTTGGGTAATGACTTCTTTTGTTACTATTTTTCAGTCTCTAGTTAACCACCTGGCATTTATGATCAGCTTTCCATTTACAGCCTTGGGCTGACATATTCTCTAGATAATACTATATGTTATTCATTAGCATTTGCCCTCTCTCTCTGAAATCATGGTCTAACATAAATCCTCTTGGTTTCTCAGATACATTGTACTGTGAAATTCTTATAAACTTGAAGCAATTTACTAGAAAAGTAATTGTTATCTAAAATTATACTACAAATCATTTCTGAATACTTACAATTTTCTCATTAAAATAAGACATGTTTTCTTTCAAAAGAAAAGAAAAAAAATTATATTTCATTGTGTTTACAAGAGTAAATAAGAATGTCATGCATCGAAAAAAACTGTCTTTAACTGTCGTAATACAATTCGAATTCTGTAAATAACTGAAAGAATTTTGAAGATACTCAATTTATTTTCTATATCTTTAATGACTTTGAGAAAGTATATGTAGCTTGTGCAAAGTGACTTTTATTAATATTAATTTGTATCTCCTGAAGCATAATATTCATTTTCAATACAGTATTATGCACTATCATCATGTTTATTCAATACTGATTTAAAAAATGACAACTCATACTCCAAAATCAATTAGTGATTTACATTTAGTGAAAGACTATTAGTCAAAACTAGGTATTTCTTTTCATTTTACCTAAACCAAAGAAGTTTAAGGACATCATTGTCTTTCTCACTTTTTAATATAGCTATAAAAAATACCCAGAATTTATAAACATTTTATTTCCTTTAATTAAATTCACTTCAAGGTCCTAATTAATGTGAAAATATAAAGATAAACATACAAAACATTTCTTAAACATTAAAACTAAACCTTTTAAAAAGTTTAACAGAAACAAATTTCAGCTCAAATTTTGATTAATTTCATACAGATGAATTAAAAATGAGTTAGTATGCTAAAGTTAAAAATCATGATTTCTGGCGAATTATGTTAGCTCTTAAGAAAAGCTTCTCTTTTCCTTGAATAAGATTATGATAATTAAACTCTATTGCCAGAGTACCAAGTTTCATCTTACTTTTAAAAAACCTATGCTACTTAGTATATGGGTCTAAGTTGTTCTATTAGGATATAATTGCTTTAACAGGACTCAATTCGTAAATTACTTTCGTTTAATCTCACACAATTGTAGACATGACATAAATATCTAAATATATGTAGTTTAAACATTGGACAGATTATTAGGCACTAGTTGTTGCTGTGGATGCTGCTGCTGCTGTTGTTTTCATATAAGTCGTGGTTCTCAAAGTGTGATTTTTGGGACCAACAGCATCACCATCACTTGGAAACTTGTTTAGAAAAGCAAAATCTTTGACTCCATCCTAGACCTACTGAATCAGTAACTCTAGGGGGAGGTCGAGCAATGGGTGTGTTTTAACAAGTTCACTGGTGATTCTTATATATGCTGAAGTTTGAGAATAACTAACTTGGGAGTTCTCAACTGTAGTGAAATATTAGAATTATCGAATGAGTTAAAATAAATAGAATTATAAATTTTATCAAATGCTAATCATCTAGTGAGAACAGTATTTGTTAAAGCACCCCAATTTTAATGTGTAACTAGGGTTGAGAACCATTTGTCTTACCTAACATCTAAGAGAGCTTCATTCCTCTTTCATTTCTCTGGACTTGAAGGCATACTTGTCCTTTCATTGACCTTTTGATTAAAGAATTTCTGCCTGATCGACACATTTTATTATACAATGCCAATCTTTCTCATTTTTGTCTGACCTCCACATGGAATTCACTGCTAACTTATTTTTGTATGATAATTGCTATATCAATTTAAATAAACTGTACACAGTTTATTTAAATTATCTGTACACAGATAACATCTTATGAATAATTTTTAGCAAATATAAAAGTAACTTGCAAGGTTCATTGCTCCTCTAGACCTCCCTTCTTATCCTATAGGATTAGTTTTCTAATAAATATTTAGGTGGAATTAATCACAGTGGAGATTCATTATTAGTAAATTAAATTTGCTGCTCATTTAAAAACTTAGTTTCTACCAAATACTATGTTATACCATTAATCTTTACCTTCAGAAGTAAAACTAATAATTTGTAATAAGATTACAGAAATTTGATACTGACATAGAAATACAGTCAAGTAGTAATATTTTAAGACTAACAAACACACTGTAATGCCAAGGATTTGATAGGCATTTAAAAAGTTTGAATTCTCAGATATTTTAAGTAGCAAGATTCTTTTAGCTATTTTGTTATTCATTACTTCAATCTCAATGTTTCTTAAATAGTTGTAATATCTGAGAATTAAGAAATGAATTTATATTCTATAGAATTATGAATGTAATAATTTATGTGGGAAGTAGATACTTTTCAAAAGAGTCTATGTTTATAATATTTAACCTTGAGTTAAAAGTTGATAACATTGCAATCATCCCCAGTGTTTTTCTAAAGTAAATAAGACTGAGGTCTCTTTTAAGAATGTTGCATAAAATGAATTTATGCTTGCTTGGAATGGATTATTTTACAAAATGTTTTCCAATGTGTCCTCGAAATTTTAGAATCTATATTGATTTTTCCTCCTTTCTTTATTATATTCAACACACCAATTATGTATTGTTTTTCAGGAAGATATCTATTGGATATCTCTTATAAATCATCTTTATTTATTTCAAGCCTTATAGTACTATGTCCACAATTTAATTCAATGCTAATATTTTTTCCTGCTTCTAGTTTCTCACAGCTATCCAAATGAAAATATAGAATAATTTTCAAAAAAAAGAATTTTTCTCATCACGAAATAAATAAAAAGATCTGTTATATTAAATTCATATCTTCAGGTTTACTTACAAGTTTCTCCAATGCCCAGTGTGCTTAATTTTTCACTAACCTACTTCTTCATACTCTACTTTCATTCTCTCTTAAAATGTCACAACCTAAAGTTATCTAATATTATCATCTCTTCTCAGAGGTCTGGATTAACTAAAAACATTATGGAAAACACATGATTATTTATCAGTATGAAATCATGAATTGTGCCGCCTATAAAAGTCATCTTTTTTTTTTTTTAAGAATTACAAAATAATACATTTTTCTCTTTACTAGTATGGGGAATAAAACAATATTTATTCTCCAACACAAATGTTATTCAGCTCTGAATGATACACTTAATAAAATCGATATTAATTTTGTTCTAAAACTTAAATGTTCTAAAAATAACAAGAAGAACATAAAGAAATTATGAAAACATTTTGACAAACACACAAAATTCAACATTTGCTTAACTCCAAGAAGGAATTTATCTTCTGAGATATATTCCCATGATGAACTGAGGGCCCAAATTTTATCAATAATAAGTATCTAGTGGCCTTTTGCTGACAGAATCTCAAGTACTTTGTACACCAGAATGAACCTCAGACTGAACCCTCAGCTTCCCACACTCTGCCCTGCTTGTTTACACTGCATGAGTCAACCACGGCAGGGAAGCCCTAGTTTCATTTTCTGTCCAATGAACTGAGACCTTCCCCATCCTATTAGAACTATGTAAATTACATCCTCATTTGCGTCTAGACCATCGAATCAGAACTGTACAATTAAGAAACCTCATTTACATAAAACGGACCAAAATGGGAACAATGGGTGGGAAAGTTCTCTATAAAAGGTAACCTCTTCTTTGTCTCCATGGAGCACAATTTAAGTTTCTGTCTGAATCTGTGTTTCTCAGGCTGCAGCTCTTTTTGTTCAAATAAATGCTTTTGTATTCTTTTTTACAGTCTAAAATCAATTTTGCTTTACAATATGTACTACATTTTGGCTAGAGCATATACATAGCACACTTTGATATAACATATTTTCTTTTAATCATTGTGAAGAAACATATTTGGAGACATACAGAGAATGTATGTATGTATGTAAGTTTTCATACCTTTTTATGGAAGATAATAATTGCTAAATGTTCGAGAGTCAAACATGTGTGATAATAATTTATCTGCCAGAAATCAGCTTTGCCAATACTGAAACAGTTGTCTAACTCTCTATATTGATCACATTCACAATATGCTATATTTCAATTATTTAAGAAAATATCAAAAAGTATTTTTGAGTAATGATTATATTAAATTTCAAATTATATAAAATAGTCTATAATTGTAGCAAAGCAGTAATGATATTATATAGGGTACACACATAAACAATTTTTGTCTTTATGAAAATATACTTATGCTTCCTTTTTTAAAGATGTTTTATGATTTTCTTTCACTACTATTTAAATATTTGTTGACAATGTGTTTGATGGGAAATTTAAGTATATATTAACATTTGTATATAAATATGTGTATAGAGTTATACACTGCATAATGCTATTTTGGTCAACTACAAAGCATAAATTTGACAGTGGTCCAATAAGATAATGGTGCTGAAAAATTTCCATTGCTTAATGATATTATAGCCATCTTAAAATCATAATCCAACACATTACACAAATACTTCTAAATGTGTTATAATTGCCTACGATATTCAGTATAGTAATGTGCTATATATGTTTGTAGTCTAGGAGCTATAGGGGAACAAATTTTGTCACCTCAAATATCTCTCTCTGGATTATTTTAGGCTGGTTTAAGAAATAGCAAGCATGGGAGTATCTCTGAAAATCAAGTAGAAGTTATCCTTTGTAAGATACGTTTACATTGTTAAGGGAAATATCTATTTGTAAGAGTGTCTCCTTAGCTGTACCAGGAAGAAGGGGATGACCTTGTCTATAGAAATTCTTATCAGTGTAAAAGGCAACAAATTAAATATGCTTAACAACCTTATCCTTATTTACTGTGCTTTTCTAGGTAACTTCCCATAATTGACTCCCCCCCAACCCCTACCATCTTTTTTGTTTTCTGCAGAAGATGGTATTTAAGGTTCTGGCTTCCATCATTTTGGCAAGTTACTCAGTTTTCCTGAGTCTCTCCTATGTATATACGTTACGCAGAAAAATGTAGACATAAGCGACGAGGAATGAACGTCCAACTCCCTCAGGACCTCCCTGAAACATCCATTTAATAGTTAAAAATTACCTTCACATCCTGGAATACGAGGAAGTAAAAATTACAAAAACCACCACTAGTTTAGTCTGGTCACAAGCACATACTCAGTTAGTACTTGTACTGACCTTCTTTGACTATAGTCTCATTATACCGATATTATAACATAAATATGCCCAAAGTTTATGAATCTAATTATAACGGACTGAATTCTGGGTAACTGCATGAGCAGTAAATAAAAGGTTATATAGCAGAGGATGTCAATCAATACGACCTCACATGCCAATTATCTAACTCTGCCCCTGTAACCACCCATCACAGCCATAATATAGCAGGGGTCCTCAACCCCTTGATAATGGTCTATGGCCTGTTAGAAACCTGGTCGCACAGCACAGGGTGAGGGGCAGGTGAGTGAATGAAGTTTCATCTATATTTGCAGCTGCTCCCTAGTGCTAGTATCACCACCTCTACTCCATCTCAAATCAGGAATTAGATTCTCATAGGAAAACCAGTCCCTGGTGCTAATATGGTTGGGGACTCCTGAATAATTTATACTTCCTGAAGTCGGCAGAGCTTCATCCATTTCTGGCGTAGCCGTTGTTTCTCTCTTGAAATATACTTTAATAAATCTTACTTTCCCCAAATTTCACTGATCTGTAATTCTCTACTGCATCAGCAGAAGGAATTGAGCTTTCTCAGTGCCCCCTAGCAGCAATATATAGGAGGTATACATGTTATTAAACTTTTCTCCCTGTTAATCTGCATTATTATTATTATTATTATTACTATTATTATTGTTGGGATGTCTCAGCCAAGAACCTAGAAGGATAGAGGGATGTTTTTTTCCTCCCCTACAGAGCAATAGGCTATACCACAGGTAGGTATAGTATAGTTATGTATCATAGGCTAGGTGTATACTGGGTTATACCACCTATGTGCATTTAAGCACACTCTATGATAGTCATATAAGAAGGAAATTGCCTAATGATGAATTTCTCAGTGCATTCTCGTCATTAAGTGGCACATATCTGTATGCATATATAAATTTGTATATATGTACATATCCGCAATATATAATCAGTACATATATACATATGTAAATGTAAATATATAATATTTACACATCTACATCTCTTATTATTTTTTTTGTAGGAGGTAATCTTACATTTTATATGCCAATATCTTATTTTGAAACATGCCTTAACTATGTCTCAGAAATACTACAGCACACTATATAAAGGACAAGGGAAATGAATGAAATTGATCCCCTGGCTGTGAATTCAGTGCTCCTGGGTTTCCTGAGGTTAGACAGATTCAAAGAAAAAGTCATGAGCTTATGATTCCTCTAAAAGACACCATGAACCTACATCTGAAAGCCACTTAGCATGTTCCTATTAGAACTGAAAAATTATCATCTTTGGAGGGATCAATTAAGGAGTGTAAGTTTTTGCTCATATCTAAGGGGAAAGTTTAGATTAGCTAAATACAAAACAAAACAACAAAAGAAAACAAAACAAAAAGTTGATTCATAGATGACCTTGAAAAAGGAAAGTCAAACTGGTAATAGGAACAAAGGTATTAGCACAATAGTTCTGTGGACAAAAACTAAACCTGACAAGCTCAGGGGAGGTCAGCATGGCAGGCCTTACAAACTCAGAGACTGAAAGTAACTACATAGAATGATTTGAACATAAAAATTCCTAACTAAAAGTGAGTCATGAAAAGGTAGTCATGTCCTAGGCCTGTAGCCTCCTTGACAAAGTTCAATCTACCTTAAGTGAGACTGTCTACTGTCTTTTTATATCTAAGATAACATACCTTTAGAATGGCAGAGTGATTTCCTTTTTCCAGACCCTTCAGCGTACAGCCTCCCACCAGAGCACAAGACCACAGAATCTCTCATTGTTATCTTATTGACCACATAACATCTCTGTGTGCTATAATTGTTAACTATCCTGTACCCAACAGTGTAAAAGATTGTGTCTCTCTGTTTTACTTTTTATCCAGTCTCAGAAATATCCCTGCTTTGCTTCTCTCACCTGCCTAATGTACTACCAATGAATTTAATGTAACCACCCTTACATAAATAAGCTATAAAACTGTCATTCTCTGAAGCATTTTCTCAGTCCACTGATATTTTGCTTCCTTTGTAATTGATATCAGTTTGGTTCAAATAAACTCTTGTAGGACCTTTTGTTAAACTGAGCATTCTTTTGTCGATGGTTCTTACAGGCCTTGCAGCAACATGATCATATCATTATAAACCAAAACATGGAAATGGGGCTACCTACTCAGCAAATTATGGAATGGAATTTTTATTTGAGAAAAATTAAACATGAAAAAATATCCTTATTCAGTATGAGAAGGTGATATCGAATATTTGCTAAGAATGTTAAGATACTTTGAAAAATCATGGACATGAAAATAATATAATATGAAGACATACAGTTTTCATCATTTTAATGTAAATTCTCATCCTCTTAAAGTTCATCTTTTAAAAAATACTTATTATCTTGCTCACAAATAGATTTTTTTTTTCCCATGAATCTGACATATAAGGTACATGGAGTAGATATAGGGATGTGTAGGTTCTATGATGCTAAGTAGATAAAACTTTTTGTCCTCAACTATGCACTGTGAAGGATCATTGAAGATTTAACTAAATAATCTCCTGATAAAATTTACATATTAGAAGATTGAAATGATAACTCTGGTCATAGCCTTGAGAATGAATTTGGGTTGGGAAAATTGAAACAAAGATTATCTAATGCTGTAGAAGGGTGCTTATAGAAATCTGAGCCACATCTATCATAGTAGGTATCAAAACTTGAGATTACATTGGGAAAATATGGCAGATGAAACTGACTGGACTTAGTAGCTAATTGTAGGTGAAATGAGGGATATGAAAAGAAATTAAGCCTCCAAGATTTGATAATGTTTTTGTAATTTAATTTAAATAGAAAGATGAGAGAAATTTTCAGAATGGAGCAATAATGAATTTCATTTGGTCTTTGTTGAGTTTTATTTATGTGCTGTAAATTATGACTTTCTATATCAATTAAAGATACTTAGTAGAGAACAAAATAATGCCTGTTTTTAAATTTTGAAATGGTTTTGTAATTTCATCATTTCTCTCCTATCTCAACCATAATTCTTCAGGTGCTTTTTAACTCCTGTTTTGTTTTTCTCCCCAGATTGTTGAGAAAACCTCCTAGCAATATAGAGACAATAATTTTTTTTGGTTGACTAATTATTTTCTCAAAATTTTTGACATAATCTGCACATTTCACACATTAACTGACTGCTAAAATGCTTTCTATCTAGTGTGGTTGATAACCTATTTATTCCATAGTATTACTCACTTTCAAATTGAAGCTTATTTTTGCAATATCAGTGCAAGGTCTTATAACCTCCACTTAATGCATGAAATAACTGAGATTGCAGGCCTAGAATAACGAGTTTTCAGACAAAAATATTAACATGCTTTCCTTTACTTTATGATTATTCTAAAGTCAAAGATTTGATGCTTGTCATTTTATTGTATATTTTTTTGAAGCTAGATGCTAATAATCGAAAACCTCTCTGGTTATGCAAAATGACAACGTAATCATATGAGTTGATATTCATGTCACAGTCATCTCTTTAAATAAGTAAGTTAAATATAATCTTTTAAACATCTTATGGTCGATTTCCAAAGCTACCTAGGAAGGTAAAATATCACATGATTTATAGTAATAACATCTACCATAATAATTTCTCTTATCCCATGCCTAAAAGAGAAAGTACAGTAGAAAAGATAAAACTTTCACTTTATAATTTTCTATCTGTTATCATGCCTTATTAACTCATAGTAAGAATATGAAAATGTTAAAAGTAAAAACAAATTTAAAAAAATTCGAATGAGGGTTCCAAGTAGGAAATGGGTCTATGTAGTACTGGAGTACTGACTCCAGTATATAAATGAGTAATTAAAAAAAAAAATTAGAACCTCTTTCAAAAAATGCTGGAATGATCCATAAAGTTAAGTAATATTATAGCTATGACTTAATGAATAGCATACTTCACAATGTGAATTCCTGTATGCTTACATCAAGTTAATGCCCAGTAACTCAATTAAATGAAAATGATTTAAAAGGAAAAATTCCCTTAATAATGTAACGGTAAAATTCCTGGATAAAATATTTGACAGTACTTATGGTCATTTATTGAAATCTCTGCTAACTTCAGTGGATATTGCTTTATGAATTTTGCAGTTAGAAGCAAACACAAGTTCATTGAAGCAGCTATCTCTCTACTAGTTGCAGATAATAAAATACAGCAAGCAGTCATTTGTATTACATTAAAGTTGCTCTTACTGGTGCTTTATATTTTTAGTAGTTGCTTCCACTCTCATGGTATACAAGTATAAGTATTATACCATTTTACTGAATTGTTCAGCATGTTTCTATCCCTTCAAAGTTGGTGAAAATGAATTGTGATACCATGTGATATTAATATAAAATGCCACAAAAATTGCTCACGTAAAGAACTTTCACATTAGAGGATTTAAGAACCTTAGTCTTGCTGTTGCAAATCTCTTCTTAGTTGTGCACATAAGTAGAAAGATGAGGTACTAAATGTTCTGTCTCTTATGAAAATGGCCCATCTCTCTAGGGATCAGAATAACACTGCTTGACAAAACAATATTTGTAGATTCAAAGAACAAATATTAATCTCAGTTAAATCTAAGTTTACTGCTCTACAGCTACTGAAATTGAGGAAAAATACAAGATTCTCCCTATGTATAATAAAATTAGAAGTTGATAGTCTCTCTGGTATATAAAACTATCACTTTCCCTTTCCCCTTCAATTTTATATAGTGTTTTGAGTCCTGAAAAAAAAAACATAGAGACTTATTACTGGAAAAATACTGACATAATTGTCATATAGTAATACTTTTGCCTAAATGTAGAATTCAAATTTATCTTTTTAATTTTAAGAGCTTTTCAGAGAGAAAACCTATAATCACTTGCCCAAAGTGTCTATTTAGTAGTTTTGTCCATGAGATACTCTTGCTGACCTATTAAGCAAAGTATGAAACAGGATGGTATGAGTCCTTAAGACTATCTATAAAAAATATAAGTCATAGAGTTCCAAAAAGCAGTGCTTTTCTTAGCTATCTTGAAAGCAAATATTTATTCTGGGACTATAAATTGTTTACTTGGAGTCATTTATAGCTTCTTTCCTCATGTCATGTCCTACGCTAATACATCTTTAAATCTTTTTATTACTAAATGAAAGAAAAAAATGACATCATTTAGCTGTTTACCCTACTGAGAATTATGGGCGAGATAAAACAATTTACTGGCTTTGTTTTATTTCTTCCTATGACTTATTCCTGCAAGTAGCTGGAGACCAGTGGACCCATGCTACATGATTGTTAAGACAGGAGACATACTACAAGCAGTCTCTTCTAGACATCAGACTCTCCTTTTTAGGGGGACTGCCCATGGCAGCTCTGCTAGGTACTCTTTGTTTTCAGATGAAAAGATGGTACTACCACCAGGAAGTGCTGCACAGAAAAAAATATGGGCATGCTGGTGGGCAGATTTACAGTGATCAGCATGAAAATCTTTGCTCTGGCACTTAGAAATACGCTTATTTGTAATATTTCCATTCATAAAATGAAGATATAAAACATATGTGAAATAAATATTAGAATTGTACATATAAGTATAATATCTATGTAAAGCATCAGAAACCTAGAAACAGTCAACAAATGGTAGTTTTAGTATTATCAAAAAGATACTCAGTATATTTAATATTTCCTTAACAACATAAAAAAATGCTGAACATATGAGTGAAAGTACAAGGTGTATCAAATGTACATGGCCCTTAGAAAAGAAATAAACTACATTTCTTTGGTTTACATTTTTATAGAACATCATTATCATCACAAATCTCTTCATTCCTTATTCTTAAATTTCATGATTAGATTAAAAGAAACATGGTCTTTGATTCCAGAAAATTTTGGACTGAAACTCAGGCATCTTCATTCTGGGAATTTGGGTAATCTGTCCAAATTATTTTTATTTTTTTAATTCCTAAAATGATATTTCAGGTAGGTTGTGAAGACTACATAAAATAGCCTGTAGTCCTGCCTGGTACATAGTAAATATGATCATATATGGAGATAATCTACTTTATTTTCCTCTCTGTATATTAATAATAATAAAGAATTTAAGACTGTCCTTCTTGGAAATGGTTCCTTATCTTCATGGTGGGCTTTTCCTCTACCTTCAAGTTTCTCCTTCCTCCTTGATCACACTAACCTGCACTTTGCACCCACTTCTCCAAATGATTTCATTTACTATTCTCTTTATCAACCAATTATAAGTTGATGGCTTGCAAATTCAGATCTCTACTACAAACTGCTCCAATGTACTTTAGATTTTATCAGATCCATACTCCCTCTATTTTGTTTATGTTATTCATCATGTTTCCCATAATTTGATCACTCTCCAATGATTCCCATTACCCTATAAATCTTTCCTCAGTGCTCCAAAATCTGTGCTTACTATTTCTCATATCCCATGTGTTTTCAGTTAATAGGTAGTCAATTTTACATAATAAATAATACAAGCTGTTTCTACATCTCTGCTTATTACTCCAGCTTGAGCCTTCACTATCCATTACCTAAAACACTGTATTTGGGTACCTACCTTTAACATTTTTGTCTACAATCTTTTATAAATATATACTTTGCACAGCTGTCGGACTGAACAAAATATCATGAAATCTGACTATGTAACTCTTATTCTTAAAATTCTAAAATGTATTTCCATCAAATCCCAAACAAAAATTCCATGTACCTTTCCATGATGATTAAGGTTTTTGATGACTCACGCACGCTTCTTCTGCCCTCCATGCCCATTCTCCACTCATTCTACCTGCTCGTGTTCATTTGCAAAACTCACTGTTTTGTAGTTTCATTCTAGCAGTAGCAAACTGCATTCTTTTTTCTGTGCCTCCACTCATGTCTCATCTTCTTGAAATTATCTCCTGTCCTGACTCACTTGATTAATTTCTGCTTTTCTGTGACTCAGATTAGAATAGCTAACTAATAGGTTTAACTCACGCTTTCAACAAAAATGTCTGATGCTATGCTAAAGAGAGAAAATGAGACATTCAAATCTATATATCACATTTTATATTTTGTTAAATTATATTCATACTCAAGTTATAGCATAAGGCTAATAAAAAGTAACTTATTAGTATTTATATATACATATTATGATCGGCACTTTATATGTATTATGTCATTTAATCTCGAAACAGATTATAACAGAACTACATTACTGTTACCCATTGAAAGACATCTTTGGCATGGCTCTTTGATAAAAGACATCTCCTTGTCAATAATATTTCCTCAGAGAGTAAAATTGAAATTTATAGCATTTATGTCACTTGTAGGACAGCACACAGTTAAGTGATGGATCTAGGACTTGAATTCAAATGTTTCTGAATCTCAAGGCTTTACCTTATAACATTGTACAATTCTGTCTCTCAAAGGAATAACTATGTCTATCTTTCTATCTGTCTGTATGTTCATTCATCTATTTGTTTGTCTATATATCAATTTATGATTCCTTTTTTCCTCATGACTATTTAAATATTAGCTTGATAAGTACAAAATGAATACTAGACAACATTAAATATTAACTTTCTAGAAACCATACCAACAGTGATTTATTCTCTCTCTTCAGTAAAATGGTAATTTTACTATTATCAAAAAGATAATAGTAAAAAAAGATATTTACTATTATCTTTTTGATAATAGTAAAACTACCATTTGTAGACTGTTTCTACATTTCTGATGCTTTACATAGATATTATACTTAAATGTACAATTCTAATATTCATTAGAATTTGAATATTGAGTATATTCAAATTCGAATACTCAAAAAAAGAAAACCACACAGAAAATGTATTATTTTAAATGCAGTAGAAACTAAGACTAATAGTTTACGATGTGCCAAAACATTAATAAAATCAGTATGACTCTGTCACTAACTCTAAAGTCCTTCGTGTTTATCCCAGCCACAATAAACACAAGAAGGTATCATTCTTGAGTTCTAATTAGTGCTTTGCCTCCTCATAGTATCCTAGAAAGTGAGGCATAGAATCATGATTTATGTAAGAAGAATAATTTTAGTCCTGTAAATAAAAGACTAAAGGTATCTTGTGATAAGAATATGGGAGAAGGGGATAAAGTTAGCAATGAGGCGATTGCACAGGGAGGTAGGTACTTCTCAGCAATGGCCTGCATAATGAGGCACACTCGAGCACCAGGGCAGTTATTGGCACCTGGAGCAAGGTACCAACACATTGAAGCTGAAGAGGGTCTGTAGGGTCTTTCTATACCTAAGCCCCTGAGGATACAGGAGAGAAAAATTTTTGAGTCATAGAAATGTGACTAAATTTAATTTTAAATACCAAATTCTATGAAAAGAAAAAAGCTGAGTTTACCTCTAAAACAGTATGTTTTATATTTACATCTAACAGAATGGAGTTTGTGATTTAAGCTGTTATGCAAAAATGAAAGCTACACTTTTGCAAATACTAGTTTATGATTGTGGAATTTGGATCTATCACAAAGGAAGATATTTCCTGCAGCCTCCACCTCTTCAGTGTTTTAGGGGCTACTGTGAGCATTTCAACTCTTCACCATTAACCAGTTCTCCTCTCTCCCAGGGACATGAAATAATGGCACCTCCCCACTTGCTTAGTGTTGGGTGTGGCCATTAGTCTAACTTTGACCAGTCAAGTGTGAGTAGAGTGATATGAATCACTTTCAGGCAGATACATTTAATTACCAGGCTGAGATTTTCCTGTGTTTTCTTCTCCAACCCAGTGGCTATCATGGCAATAAGAATTGTGTTAGAGAAGCGATGCTAATTCTTCACACAAATGATAGCATTCCCAAGAGCTGTTTTAACTCTCATCCTGTGGATGAGGAATAATTTGTTGCTTTAAGCTTCTGAGAGTATAAATTGTTACCATAGCCTAAACTAACTGATCTGCAGGCCAAAAACTC
>NW_006494614.1:26676134-26683086 GCF_000325575.1 Pteropus alecto | reverse complement strand
CTCTTTCCCACATTATTTCAAATTAGACACTGTATCTTTGGAAGCTGTCTGGGCCCTACCATTTCCAGAACTAAAGCAGGTATAGGTAAAAAGTGGCTAGGTGATGGTCTTTGTTGTCATGACATTAAGGACATAGAAAAAAAGTGAGGCATTAAAGGGCAATTTGTCTAGTAAATGCTGAGTGCTGTGGCTCTTTGCTTTCTCATTATTTAAAGAGAGTAATTTACAGACTGCTTCAGATTACCCAAGATATCTACGTCTCTGCTCAGTTAATTGAATAAGGCTTTCTAAGAATACATGTCCCCTCAGTCCACATGAACTACAAGAGGAAATAAACAGTAATTATTTAGCATAGGAGAATCTGGCCAGGCAATATATAAGCACCAAAATACTTTCCATTTAATATATAAAAAAGTTTTAAAATGTTTTGTTTGTATGTTTATAGGAAATAACTATATTCATGACTTAAATCATAAATAACTGTATTGACTTAAAAAAAAAAAAAGAAAAAGCAAAGCATAAAGAGTAGGGGCAATGGAGAAGACATACAAAAAACAAGAAATTTGACATACAAAAAACAAGAAATAATTATTGTGCCTTAATGTTCCAAGCACATGGATTCAGGTGCTGGAGATATAGCAACACCAGATCTTTTTTCTCTTATTTCATGAATTTTTTGTGGGAGGAGGGGGTGGCGAAGAATGTGGCTGACTTTCATCTGGAAGATGGAAGGAGAGAAAACAAAATTTAAAGAGAATTAAAAACAAAACATAAGTGAGACATATAATTAGAGACTATTAACTACAAGGAAGAAACAAAACTGGTAATACAAAAAAGACTGAGGAAGGATTGGGGTTGTTAGTGATTTAGACAGCATGGATTGGAAAGACCTATCTGAAGATAAGTATGTTCATTGAGATTTGAATAATATGAAGAATTCAGTGCTTTGAAGTTTTGCCCTCTATAATGAGATCGGATTGGTTTCATTTGAAGTATAGGAAATATTCCAGTATATCTGAAGTGTTCTGAACCTGAAAAGAATTGTATGAGATGATGTGGGAGTTTTGGACTGGGGACCTTTTGTGACAGACGTTGATAGTCATATAATAAGTACCTAGTGAGGTTTCATTTAAAGAACATAACCAAATTATGAACTATTGATCCCAATTTCTTTTAAATATTCAGGTGTATTTTGTAAAGTTAAATACAGATCTTATTAATTAGGTGTATGCTAATGAATATGTTTGGCTCTGTATAAGGATTAGTTAACTGGCTCTATTGACCTGTGGAAGGAGTCTCAGTCTATTTGGCATGATGTGTGTTTCTAGTTCCTCAAACTACTTTGATATCCCTCCTCTCTATGCCTTATAGCTCTGGCTCTGTATCTCCGTTCTCTGTGAATTGTCTTCTGCATGCAATTCAATAACCAGCCATGTGTAGATTAGTAAGGCCAAATTAGCAGTTTGTGTTTCATTCTGACAGATGGAAAGCCACAAGAGAGTTTTAAGCTAAGGAGTAACAAAGGAATCTATATTTTAATAGAACTACTCTGGTTGCTTTGTGCAAAATAGATTACTAGAAGGCAAAAAAAAAAAATGTAGCAAGGTGACTAATTAGAAGGTTGTTGTAAATATTACAAATAAAGGTTCACAGGGGCTTTAAAGGAAAAATGAAATAACTGATGATTCTATGTCTAATCAAATTGTTGCTGCGATAACGAAGATGTGCTATGATATAGAATATTTAAGTGGAAATTTAAGTCTTAAATAAAAAGTCTACTGTAAAAATAAAGCTTTATATTAAAATAAAACCAGGAATAATCTGGAAAAAATAAGGAGAGGAAAATATCAAATAAACCAAGAGCTAAATTTTCATCCTTTCACCTACAGTTGTAGAAAAACTAGTTTATGTATTATTTTTGTAAACGTAAATCCTTTAGTTGGGAAATTGCTCATCTGAGACTTAACGAGCCAGTGCTAGTAAACTCTACTATGCCACTTAAGGGTTAGGAAGTGGTGGCATGCTTGGGAATACTGTTATCTCTGGGAAACTAGGAAAGTTCAAATCTAAGAATCTGCGAGTTACTCCCAGTAAAAGTCATCGCTTTGTACCAAGACACAAGAAACCACCAACTCTACGTTTTATCATGAAGAGGGACAACAGTAGATCTGGCACTTGCACGATCTGAGAAACCAAGATAATTGATTTCATTATGGTTCAAATCTGGTTAAATTTGAGTCACTATCCACTGTCCAAGCATTAATGGTCATTGATCACCAAGATATGCATATCATAACTCTATCCCATTCAACATAATGTGCCAAAATATTTCCAGGGTGCTCTCCTGGGATCTGATTCCCTGTAATAAGAACTATCTCATTTTCTCAATTCTTAGCCTTTCTCCTTTCCACCTTTGCCCTAAATCAAATGGTCACAACCATGAATGCACATTGTAATCACTCTTGGATATTAAAAATAAAGTAAAAGAAAAAAAAAAGCAAACAAAAATCTATCTCTTCTCTGCAAGAAGACCAATTTAAATCAGAAACTGTGGGAGTAGGACCTGGATATTAGCATTTTTAAAGTTCTCCAGCTGAATAAAATGTGCTTCCAGGAAAACACAGCTCAAAATGAAAACTAATTTTCTTCAGAGAACAAGCTTCTTCTGCAGCCTTCACAAGTTGAATCTCTTTTCTTACATATCACATATGTCAGAGACAGGAGTTTGAGTAACTGTTCTCATGGCTCATTATCGATGCTTCCAGACATTACTCCTTCTTTATCCTTTGGATGAAAAAAAAAAAAAAATATATATATACACACACACACACACACACATATATGTGTGTGTATATATATATATACACACACACATACACACACACGCATATATATACACACATATATGCATGCATATATATACATATGTATATATATATGCATGCATATATGTGTGTATATATATGCGTGTGTGTGTATGTGTGTGTGTATATATATATATACACACACATACACACACACGCATATATATACACACATATATGCATGCATATATATATACATATGTATATATATGTATGTATATATGTATGTATGTATATATACATACATATATGTGTATATACATATATATATCTGATTCTTTGAGGTGCATATTGAGGTGCATATATATATATAGAGAGAGGTGCATATATATATATATTTGATTCTTTGAGGTGCATATCATTTCTCTGTACTGATGTGTCTCAAATTCTAATGTGACTCATATTTGACTCTTGTTAAAATGCAATGCAGGCTGTGATTCAGTAGATCTGGAATAGAACCTGAGATTCTGCATTTCTAAAAAATTCCAAGGAGCACACCTGTGAAGCACAGATTACTATCTTCTGCTAACCTGTCTGCTTACTTCCCCATTCTTTTGTTAGATTTTAGCTTCTGGTTCAAAGATTTTCTTTTCTTGCTTCTCCATCTCCTTTCAGTAGTCCCAGTGCTATCAATATCTCTGTAGATAAAATAATCTCATCCTAGACTCTTTGTGTCTACACTTAATGATGTTTTCCCCTTTTTACCCCATACTCCGTACTTTATCCATAAAAAACAAGACTACTCTGATCTCTATTTTATTTAAAAATTTTTCTTTAAATATCTGTGTCTTTATCATCTGCCCTTCTGCTGCATCATTATATATCCCTATGTCCTTACAATTCTTCTGATTTTATATGTTTACTATAATACTTCCTTGAATTCATCAAGACCCTGAGCACTCTGACTCCCACTGCTTTCTCAGAAGTGCCCTTCACAGCTTCACTTCCCCCTTTGCCATTCCCGGTAGAGAGCAGAGGCAGGAGAGAACGCTATTTTGTCTGGTAACTGCAGTGAGCAGTCAGCCTACTCAACTCTGAGTATACTTCCTGTGACTTCTATCAGTAGCCAAGATGCCTGTGCACATTGATCCTGACTGACTCAAAAACTGTACATGCCCAGTTAGGGAACAATCTTCTCTGTTTGGAGATTGGGATTATATTTGCAGTTCTGAAACAAGAAATTTATATAGAGAAAAGTGGGAAATGTTTGTATTTATTTTCATTAAGATGGAATTAAATAGTCTACTACTTATACTTCCAGTCTTGTTCCATACAATCATGATTCTGGTTATAGCCCATTACTAACAGTTACAGTGTATTTTCATGACCAATTGTATTTTCATGGGTGTTTATTAGAAATTTGGGAAAAAGTATGTCAATGCTAGTAAAACATAATTTTAAAGCAGATATTAAAATTAATTTAGGATAGTTTTTAGGGAGTGAGTGGTTAGAGGGCACTTAAATGAACACTTAATTGATCAGGTTTGAAGCCCATTCACCAGGATCTAATTCATAATGACTTGTTTCTTGATATACATATGTTTTTTCTAACTGTGTTCTTTGGTTCTGCAATTATATATGTATAATAAATCGCTTGTCGATTTGGAATGTTAAAAGCAATTCAGGTTGTGGTTAATGTATCTCAAAGCACATAGCTAAAATTAAAAGCAGAACACAATTTACTGAGGTTATTTTCATTTTCTGTTTAGTCTCACCTTTGCTCATTTCTATTTATTAGTTTTCCTAGTTGTTCTATTTAGCTATTTTATTTTTGCTTGCAACCTTAAGAAAAAAAAAAAAAAGATAAAAAGACTACAACAACCAATTTTCAAAAAAAAAAAAAATTCTTACACCATGCCTTATGCCTAATGCACTTAAAATGGTTTACTCCACTACAAATATCCTCAGGAGAAAAATAACCATCTAGATTTCAGTTTTAAAGAATTTAAAAGATAAGTTTCCTATGAAGTTTAAAGGTGTTTAAACTTCACTCAACTTGGGACAGATATTAAAATGTCAGAATACAAAAAACAAGTGCTTTAACAAGTAAAATGTTAAACAAAGCACAGAATACTATATGCATAAGAATGTATCTACAAGAAAAGCAGGTAGTTAAAACATAGTCCAGAGTAATTTGACTTACTCAAGATAAAAGGAGTACACCATGCTTGAAGAACAGTCATGCCTTTGCCCTTGTCACTGTGTTTCCAGTGCTTGATTCCTTCCTGTGCTGCTGTGTTATTTACTTTGTTTATATATTTAGTTTTATTAGAATCATATGCACCACTTAACTAATTCATTCTCTTAGCTCCCTAGCTGCTTGCTATGGTTCCTGGATTTTAAATTGTTTCTTTACCCTTGGCACACAATGGTTTTTGCTCTTTGCTCTTTAAAAGTCGTTCTTTGACACAATTACAAGATCTATGCAATAACGACCTTTCTAGCCAGGACTAATACGTCCTTGAGTTTCAGAATCTGAGGTACCCAAGGGCATCAGAGTAGAATTCTATACCCATACATAGGCCTTAGATGGCAGTAACAACTGTATCTCGCCTTGGAATTAACTTTGAATATGTGAGAGAACCCGTTAGAAGAAATTTAAAACCCCCGTACAATACAGTGATGATTTGAATAAATTGAGAGACATTTTATATTCTTGGATAGGATTTCTTAGTATTATGAGACACCCCCTGCCCCGCCCTCTCCAAGTGCACTAGATTCTAATCATTGTCCTATCAGAATTCTAGTTGGATTTTTCTGAGGATCACTGAATTTACTCTAAAAAATTTATGGAACTATAAAATTTTATGAGTAACTTAATCTTAAATAAGAAGAGTACCTCAGAGAGGAGTTACCATAGCAAATATGGACACCTAAATCTATCTATCTAGAGAGGAAATAAAAAATAATAATATTGTCACAATAATAAGCAAAGAATCTATGGAACAAACAGCTTAGATACAGACCTATAAATGTACAGGAACTTGATATATAATGAAGGTTGTCCCACAAAACGCTAAAGAAACCTACATCTTATAGGTATTATTGAGCAACTTGGCTCACTATATGGTGAAAAATTGGGTTTCTACCCAACAGTACATAAACCAATAAAATCAAATGTATTAAAGACAAATATAAAATTATAGTTAAAATTATAAATTTTAATAAATATAAAACTATAAAGTTAATTAAAAGTTAAGAAAGTATGCATTTCACCTAGAGTAGAGACTTTCTATCATGTGACTCTGATTATATACACATTAAGACTACCTTAACCAACAACAGACACCATTGACAGAAGGCTGATTGTGATAGATCATTACACTTCTGCATTAATACATTAATATGTAAAGTACAGTTATGAATAAACAATAAAAGACAGTAAGTTCAGTGTAAAAATGGACAAAAAACAGGACCAGGCAACTTACAGAATGCAAATCCTTAAGGCCTATTAGAATATAATATGATTTCAAAAGCATCGAAAATTCAAGGTTGGGAAGAAAATAAAATAAAATTTATAATCAAGAGAGGATTAAATTCACTTGTGAAAACAGTTTTTTGAAATAACTGTCTTATCTAGACCTAACTAGAGGATACCCTGTAACTTTTAATATATTCCTAAAATAGTCGTTCTTATATTTTTCTCCTAATAATTACTTTTCTTTTCCACCTGCTTTTTTCTCTGAGCAAATTCTTGCAAGTTAATATCATTATGATACATATTGATTATTGAATCTCTCCCCAAAAATGCCAGGAAAAACTGTGGATGAAAACTAAGCCAACATTATTAGAATTACCCAGTCAGGAAGACCTCTGTTTTGGCAGAGTATTAGTACTGCCTTAGGTGGGAAAAGGCAGAGGAGGATATATTTAATATTTCTGGACATTTCTGGATGGTTTTCAGTCAGGTCATTTAAGGTAGGGACCTAACTGATCTTTGGGAACATTTATGACCTAATTGCTTTGGATTAGTAGATGTAATAAAGTGAGAGTCTTAAAACAAGTTTTGAGAAAATTTGATAGGTTAGTCTTGATAAATACATAATCTATATCAGTTGGTTTGCAATTTTATATGACAGAAGCCAGGA
>NW_006494614.1:26628593-26675844 GCF_000325575.1 Pteropus alecto | reverse complement strand
ACTATTGGATTGGTTTCAGTTCTCATACACTACTGAGTCATTTTGTAATTTGATAATTTAAAATTATAAAATGTAGACCAATTTATTTAATACTTATTGGACTTAGACCCAAAGAAAAAAAATATTAAAAAAATTATTCTTGAGGCAGGATTTTACAAAATAAATTTTTTTTTTTTTTTGCTATTCAATCTTGAATATATCACATAAAATTGGTTTCAGTTCTCATACACTACTGAGTCATTTTGTAATTTGATAATTTAAAATTATAAAATGTAGACCAATTTATTTAATACTTATTGGACTTAGACCCAAAGAAAAAAAATATTAAAAAAATTATTCTTGAGGCAGGATTTTACAAAATAAATTTTTTTTTTTTTTTGCTATTCAATCTTGAATATATCACATAAAATACATCATTTAAGCAACAAAAATCTTTAAATGTTAGCAATATTAAATGATAATGACAATACTTCACTTGGATATTTACCAAGGATTTAAGTGAATAATAACACAATACAGTATTGAGTTCAGTGCCTGGCACAGAGTAATCACCTATTCATTTATTCTTTCAACGAAATTTGAATATGTACAAGAGTATAGATTTTACGGAAAAATAATAAAGAAAATTATTAATTCACTATGATTCCTAAAAATAGTACGAATGCAGATAAAAATGATTATTGTATAAGTACTTGCAACTATGTTATGTCTATTTAGTTTTTTTAAAAAGTTACATAAATCAAAGGAATCTTGAACAATTGTGCTTTCTCATGTTCGAAGGAAATGCAAAGCTTGAGCTATTATTTTCCTAAAGTGAAATTTTTAAATAAATTATGAAGGGGGGAGTACAAAAGCATAATATAGTCTATAAAATAGTTTTTACTTTGTCTTAAATTTAGTTTTTGCTATTTTTTATACATCCTATTAGAAAATACAGGAAGTCATCTCACAAAGCCATAAATGAAAAAAGTTGTAAATAAATGTAATTAATTAAGTTGAGCATATGGATGTATAATGGCAGTTCACCTTCCAACAGGACAGCAAGGAATTGAAGAGTCCTTTCCACAGAGCTTGATCTTTTAAGACAGGCTGTGATATGGATTCACTGTTCAAATTCACTGTTCAAATAATTGGGGGATGGGAGAAAATACAAGAGCAGGGGATTGACAGACCAGAGTGAGTAATTAATGAGCATTATTTATGTTGTCTTCTAAAAAGTAGAAGTATCTTTGGTGAAAAACTTATAATTGATGACTGTCTCCTGGCTTTCTAAATTTTTCTCTTATTGACAACACACACACACACACACACACACACACACACACAAACTCAGTCTGTCAAGGAGAAAATGTTTTCTTATGATCTTGGACAAGACTTTTTCTAAATTCTGAAATTCTGAACTAATGAAAACATTCATTGTATTACGAGCATGTTCATAATGTTAAATTTAATATTGGAAGCAAAGGGAACCTCATGGACCATCTATGCATGAAGACAAATAAGCATTTATATTTGAGTTAGATGTTCCTTTTATGTCATTCAGAAAAGTTACAAATCATGATTTCCAGGTGGAAATTTAAAGCATAAAGTGTATTGTATACAAAAGAGAAAATGTGACTTAGAATCAATAGTCTTTAAAAATTGATCTATCAGTCTGACCCAAACAAAAAAGAATGGAATTTGCACTTATATTTGAGATTTATAATTTCCTATCACAACTTAAACATCCACTCATCTGATTAATAACATATGTATTACTTCTCTTGACTATATCAATTTGCTTTAAATCATAGTGACAGCTACATTAATAGCTAAATGTAAAGGATATCTTGCCTGAAGAAACAATGCTTTGTTAATCAGAATCACACAAACCTGTGCATCTCTGGAAAACAGCGCTGACCAAAGATTTAATTGTTCTCTAAATGCTCGGTGAAGTGCTTGAATAGGTGTAATTTATTTACTTAGAAATTACCAACACAGATGCTCTCACCCATCACAGACCTCCTTTGTATTCAACTATGATTTAATGGTTTCTTGTACAAAACTAGTCCAAGCCAATTAAAAAGCAAATAAATAGTCACAGTGGAGGGTAAATTGCCTTCTCTGCCTTCATGAAACGTGTGTGCACGAGTAAGATAAGAAGTTGTCAATCTGTTAAAATCTCAGCGAGTCCGTCCTCCTCTGCTGCTTGTAGCAGGAAAGCTTTAACACTTTGGATAATTGTGCAGCAGTTATTTTTCTAAGTTGTAGCAAAATCTAAGAGGCACAAAGGCCATAGTATTTCTTGCAACACATTAATCTTGACTTTAAAATAATGGAAAAAATGTTCCACATGGGTCACTGTTAAACACACTTTCTTTGGGCTTGATTCAACCTATTTTTTCACCTTCACATATTTCATCTACAATAATACATTATGTTTACAAACATAAAGCAAAGCAAATGGCATTATAGTTATTTAGTGTAGACAGTCCATTTATATAGTCTCAACCAAAACAGATGCTAATCTGTCTGTTTCAAGTGTCTTAATGCTATCACTTTCCAGTCACCCCTTATTCCCACCGATCTGTAGTTGTTTAGAATTTTGTTTCTATTGTCTAGTACAATAATGGGTATTATGATTACGGAATTAAGGTAATAATGGGTATTGTGACTAAGAAAATGATAGGTACCCTAATTACGCCATTCCATTTTAATGTTACTAATGTAATTAAAATATGTTTATTATTTCTATTTTAATTATATTTAATATTATAATCTAACACTTTTGTAATAAAAAATCTGACTCAATTTTTTGATGTCTGATTGCTGATAGCTTTTAAGCCTCTTTTCTTCCTGCTCACATTCAGCCTCACATCTGAGAAAGCTGGTGAGAAAGCCTGGGTGCTCTTTCCTCTGACATAGGTGGGAAGTTCAAACTATGCAAGCCCCTTTCCACATCCAGAAACTTTCACTCTGCTCCCACCCCCTAACAAGAAGAAATGTCCCAAGCCAGTCTCCTTTCCTTGCTCTCTCAAGCCATTTGGACTAGTTTGAGAGGTCTGCCCTTTCTTCTTAGTAAAGCCCTATCCTGTAGGTAAGAAACCTTTCGCCTCCTCCTGCTATGTATGTGGCTCCATCGGTCTGTATGTCTGAATAAAATTTGGGGCATGAGGTCTATCTTGCATCTGAAGGTTGTCTATATTAGCTTTATAATTTAAAAGTATGCATAAGAAGTATATGGTGAGATAATAAAGTATTGATTCCTAGACCTGACTCAAGTTTGCAAACTGGACAATCTAATGGGTCATCAAAAATCAACCTTTTTTTCCCCCCAGTTCTGCTGCATATACCAGATTTTGAGAAACAAAATTTTATACTCTTCCTCATGTAAACTCATTTACTCTTTCATCTAAAGTTCTGCTTTATCTTGTGAGTTATTCTCTGTGGCTTAATCTTTCTATTTTCAGTGGCGATAAGACTCTTGATACCATGTGTTCGATTTACTTCTATCTTAAAAATAATGAAGCAAAACTTGAGAGTTAGTAGTAGCAATAATCAATCAACAAATGTCATCATGGTCTCTTAAGTCAATTTTTTCTAGACTTGACAAATATCTGGTGTCCACCCAGAGTTTGACATGGATCTCCATAAGGCTGCTTGAATATTCTATCACATCTAATTCTTTGTTGTGTGCAGTTTCCAAGGGCCAGTTAATGCAAAGGCATGTGGCTGAGTATTAAAATATAGACTTCTGTGCCTTTCTACAGATAAGTCTGGAGTAGGGCCCACAAATAATTATTTTTAAGAAAAACCCCTTTAAGATTCCTATGCAGTTTGTCAAGTATAGAAATACTGGTAATGGATATATTCCAGAGCTTTGGGACATTTTAGAGCAGGAAGCTATCATTTACTGTGCCAAGTTTTCTCTTCTAGTGGTGTAGCCCAGCATGTCAACTCATGAAAAAGAGCTGCCATTCCAAAGAGCTTGGGGAAACTGTGCTCAGGAAGCCCCTGCTAGGAGCTGGATTGGGTTCTCTTGACTTATACCTTTCAGCTAACAGGTGGCACCCTCCTGAAAACTGCTGTCCTGGGGATCTTTTGGATTGTAGTAAGAGTATGAATTGTGATCCATCACTCTGGAGAATCTGGATCAGAGGCTATTATCTATGCACCTGGTCTTGGCAATCGATAGAAGGAGCACTGTGCCAGAAAAAGCTTGACACATTAGAAAAATACCTCTAAATTCTGCTTTATACCAACATTCTTAATTCTAGAATCATCAAAACATGAGTAAATTCTGTTTTATATGAGAATGTGATAAAGCTATTCAACACAGTTCTACTTAAGTTGCTCAACAATGTAACAAATTTATTTCAAAACAACATTGGGACTATGGAAGTATATTGATAGCATAGTGAATATAGAAGAATATTTGAATTCCTAGAAATAATATATATATTTAGCTACATAATACAAATAAAAATAGACTTCACAAACTACCCCTCTTTAATCAACATCAAATGTCTTCTTTTTGCACATTTTCTTTAAAAAGAAAGAAGAGTAATCTCTAAAGCAACTGTTCAATTTAAATGTAACCAAAAAACCACAATCAGCAAACTACATGAGAACAGATAATCAATACAGTAAGCATTTGCTATATTTTCAATAGTACCATAATTATAAATTAAAGAAAACTAAAGGGTTTTAGCATTATCCATCTGAAAAATATTCATTGGTGGTGCTAATTATATAAAAGTGTGATTAATGGCATGTCTTGTATAATTATATATAAATTAGGCACCACATTTTTAAACCCTTAATAATTAGTGAGGTAAAACTTTTATCGACAAGGTTTTCTTATTTTCACTAAGGCTCATAGAGTTATAAATAAATAATTTGTCTAATGGGGATATATTCTCCATTCAGAACTCCATTACATATGTTTTATGTATATATGTATATATGCATATATACACTGTTTTAACACATATATTTATATATAATCATATTATAACTGCATTATATAATATAATAATGCATTTTAATGTTCATGGAAATTCTATCAGAACGAAGGCAAGAACCAGAAAATTAGAGGCTAAATGTTAAAAAAAAATATAAAAATAAAATTATGTAAATTTCTTATAAAAAAAGAATAATTAAAAATTGCATCAGAGAGACTCAGAGTAAAGAACCAGAATCTTATAATTGACATTAAGCTTGTCCGTCCTTTGCCCCAGAGAAAGACATCATCGTTACAATATTGGTCTGTAAACATGCCTGCCTTTTGCTCCTTTGCTCTGAAAGAAGACACTATTCCCATACTCCAAGGCTGCAGGCAAATCTGTCCTTTGTCCCCTAAGGATACTATTTCAATCTTACAAGTCCATTCACTATACAAACATCCTTGAAAACACAGTCTAGAAAAAAGTCAACCAGAGTTTCTGCTCACAAGATATCCAGAAATTGATTTATAAATAATTCTCCCAAATATACCCTAAAATCATTTATGTTTAACTAATAACATGAGTTCAATGCTAACGATGTAAATTTCTGTAGGACTATTGATATAAATAAGTTATAAATCACCATGACTTTTAGATTGCAAAGTGACAATATATATGGAGAACTCAACAGTGTTGCTCACTTGTATAATAATTTCACTTTGAGAAAAAGACGCTGAGGAAATAATAAAAGGCATAAAAAATATTAATGGCGATGACAAAAAAAATATCGCAGCCTTGCTTTTCAGCTGAAACAAGAAATTAACATTATCTAACAGGGTTGAATTATATTATGTGTAATATAGTATGTGTAATATGTTATTCATAAAATAAATATTTTTCAAGCATTGAACACGTTTATTTACACTTTTAATGAGGTGTATAACAGAATGCCTGCTACCCTCCTCCTAATATGTTTCCTCTTTTCCCAAGCATGTCTGCATTTCCTAGCCAGAGGTTCCATGGACTAAGTTCTCAGATATGTAATACATGCAGAAGAAATATATGTGCAAATTTATCTCACTCGTTTAAAAATCAGTTGCTTACTCAGACTTTCTCTATTTCCCCTTTCTATACGCATAACCACAGACATAACAGATACCGAGTTTTAACCATACAAGTTAATAACAGCAGCTTAAGTGATGGCAGATCCCAAAATGGAAGCAACTGTGCTCCTGAATGACTTTTTTGGAATATACCTAGCCTGTCAGTCAGAACTCCCTATGTATAGGTCATTTATTAAGAGAGAAATACACTTTCATCTTGTCCATATTATATTTGGGGAGCTAATTTTTATAATAATGATGTTTAATCAATCAAGGTAGCAAAGTAAAAGATAATATTCAAAATTATGTTCATGGGATAACTTAAAATAAGTATAAACAGGGAGAAGGGAGAGAATGCGAGAAAACATTGTATTAATGAAAGTTACATTTGGAAAATAAATGTTATATTACCCTTACCTTTAAAAAATATTTTTTAAAATATGAGCAAGCAATGTTTTAAATTGGAAAACAACTGAATGTAATTTAAAAATTAAAGTTGTTAAAAAGATAACTAAAAATTTTAAAATACGCTCTCCAAAATGGTTTATTGTAAGTGGTAATAATGCAACTAATTAATCGATTTAAAAAAAATAAATTTGTGAAGAAGAATACACTATTTGGGATACACACACCAAGGAGAAATTAATTTTATTTGAGAATAAATTAATAATGTGTTCAAGCTTAAATAAGCAAGGAAAAATCCAGAATGAGAAGGGATGGGAATCAATTTAATGTTGTTTTAGAATTGCAAATAATATTGTGGGGCTAGGGTACTATGTACACATCAGAGTATTTTGGGATGGGAGTTATACAAGAAATATATACCAGAATGTGAGACACCATAACGGTTGTACAGAGTTGAGTAAAAGGAAAGTTGTTGAGAAAAATCTGTGACCATATTAGTGACAGTTGGGAAATTTGTGAGTTTGGAAACTTGTATATATATATTTTTTACAAGTGAAAGATGATTTGGATTGTAACCTTTGCAGGGGCTATGTAAGTTGAATAGTGAGTGATGTCACATTTCAGTAATTTCTATGTGCATATATCTGCTTATCTCTTATTTTGGAAAACAAATTTGATTTCCTAGAGAAATAATAGAGAAAATCTGGCATTTCAGCTATAATTGAACATAGTTTAGCTTAAAAATTTTCTGCAAAACAATTCCAAGATTTTTAAATAGCATATTGGTTAGCATTAAAGTGGCAAATCCCACTTATTTATTTTTTAAATCTAGAGTCAGAGTCCATCTGTTTAGTTTGGCATTTTGGCACTGTTATTTGTGGTTTTATTTGATATCTTTGATCTGGAATTTTAGTACTAACCATTAATTGTGATTTTATTTGATTATACATAGCTCTCTGGGATGCTTGTTGAAACAGCTTTGTAAATGCATATTGCCCTGTATTTCTTATTCATTCTAAAATTAGCTTTGACTGTTCAGAAACTGTGGAACAGCAATACAACTATATGTATTTTTTTAACACTTCATAACACATGGCCTATAACAAATATATTTTAAATTGTTTATGTGTAAATGTAACAGAAACATAACTTTCATGGCAGAAATAAATATGTAGATTCGTATTCTAAATGGTTTATTCATTAACATCAATATTAGAAAATACAGACAAATCCATATTCCTTTCAATATGGCCTTCTTGATTTACAAGTTGTTAAATACATGCTGTACGTGAACATTTTATGTCTATGTTACCAGCAAAACTTGACCACTAAAGTATTCCTCATGAATAACATAAGTTAGCTGTAGGGGAGATATGTAAATTAGATATATATAAAAATATTAAGTAATATAAATTTATGATATAATGTAATTAAATCCGAATGAACTTTCTTAAAAATTATAAATTTCCAAGTACTACTAAGTTTTATGTCGAGTATTTCGAAAACATTCCTCTTTATATTTAATATCTAATGTAATAAAACATTTTAGCCTATATTTCAAGCACTTTATTGTAGTTAAAAATTATTTTTAACCATGGAATACCTGAGTTACTTTTAGAAAACTAGCAAAGTCTATCCTGAAAATACTTCAGAGCTGAAACATTTCAACATGTAATAATATTTATCATTCATATCCCATATTTCAGGAGATGGCCTGTACTAACATAGAGCAAATATGATAAGCAGAATTAAAGACAATTGAGAAAGTAAATTTCTAACATACATAATGAAGAATATCCTACACACCTAGTATCAAATCAGTAAACATTACAAAGTGTTACCAGACAAAAATTAAAAAACAATAGTTTATTTCTTCATTAATCAACACACTTAGCCTGTACCACACATTCTATAGACATTCAGGATTCATTGGTGAATGAGATCAAAGAAGTCTTCTGACCTCAGACCTCAAAGAATTAAGAGTCCAGGTAAGGAGATAAACACCAAGCAAATAATCACCCAAATATATAAATAGAAAAAACTGGATAAGAATAAAGAAAGATAGCTATGTGGTTTCATTAGATAAAATGCAAGAATTTATTCCAATTAGTTTATTTGGGGAAGAAAAGATTTAGTTATGAAGCATCATAATACCTTCATTAGGCACAGAATAAGAGAATGGGTGGTGTGGGGATAGCATTCCAATCAGAAAAAATAGAATTGTTAAAAGACTCTCAGGTACATAGGATGTTGGAAAAAGTGAGAGCGAGCTAGTAGCTGTTTGAGGTAAAATGGAGAATATGACCATGCCCGGATTGAGGACCTTATTAAAGACTGACCACTCTATATTAAGGCAAGAGAAAGACATTGGAATGTTTTAAGCCAGGGACAGAGTGGTGAGTCACTGAGAAGATCAGATTTGTGTTTTAGAAAAATCTGTTTTTAGTATACAAAAAGAAAAATTCTGAAGACAAGAGAGAATTAGGGGAAATAGGAAACTGCTAAATTAGCTCAGATGAGTAATAATAGCAGCTTGACATAAGGAAGTGAAAAAAAGGAAGCAAAATGGACAGAATCAAGAAATATTTTTAAAAAATAGGATTAGTGATAGATGTGAGTGATATTTTGGTGTTGAAAAAGAGGATGATATCATAGGTAATACTTTAAAAGGATTGATTTAGCAAAAGTTGAACATATATGTGGTTATGAATATGTTGAGTTTCAAATATATTTAAGATATTCACTTGAAAAACATAAGTAAACATTTTATACAGTGGTATGGAGCTCAAATGAGATAACACCACGAGTCTACTATATTCTGGTAGTAATATGATGCTATAGGCAGAGAAGAGATTGCCTAGAGAAAATATAGTGAGTGAACAGAAGAGAACAAAGCCAAGGAATTCAGAAACCTTTTAATATAATGGTCATGTACACAAATAAGAAGCACTGAAGAAGACTGAGAAGGAATGGCTTTGAATATCATACAAACTCTAAGAAGAGTGTAGATATCAATACAAGATATTAATGAAAGAATTTTTCAAGGTGAGGAAGGGTTCTAAGAGCTGTTGATGAAAAAAGTTAATTTCTAAAATTAGAGAAAACATTTTATCTCACTAATAATCACAGAAATGAAAATAAAACTATAAAGATCTAACTTCAAACTAGCAATGGCTAAATAATATACAGAGCTTAATCATAAAATATCATAATATTCCATATATCTGTTTCTAAGTCTTTTTGATGCCTTGTAATTCATAAAAGTGTTTCCCTGAAGATATAATGAGATATACTTAAAGAATTTGCAATAAAAGGTATTTGGAATATAGCAACTTAAAAATTGAGAGGCATTAAATGTGTTAAAAGTGTCCTGAACAAAAATGGAATAGATGCATTTCTCTCCACTAATCCTGCCAAGTACAGCTAAAAACCTCCAACATTATTTATAAAACAAACATTAGAAAACTGAAATGTGTAGAGAAGATGAAAGACCAGTAAGGGAACTTAAGGCCTGAGGCACAAAATGTTGGTGAGTTCCCTGGGTTTTCTTTGTCTTACATATTCCAGACCTGACACTGGAAAAGCCATCCACCTTAAAATGCCAGCATGAGCAGACCAAAATAGCTTGCTTTTTAGCCTAAAACCGGAAAGTGGTAATTTAATCTAGATTTATTTTAAAGATTTCTTCATTTTCTTAAGTTATGGTTTTGTTATCCTCCAAGACATAGTTTCTCAGCACACAGTCTCCTCTGCCAATTTCATTAGATATTTCTCCTCCACGTTCCAACTGGATCCTGTGGGTGCATCTACCACAGTACCTCCTTTTTATAGATGTCTCTATTACTACATTAAAAACTCCTTTAGGCCAGAGAAAGTATGTCATTTATCTTTATCCTTATTACTCTGCCGACCACAGAATCTGTTCATAAAAAGCAGTCAGTGAATGATTAGCAAAGCAATACACAATTACCAAGAATTAAGTAGAAAATTATTTTCTTCCTTTTTCAATTATGGTACAACAGTGAGTTCCCCAGTTTTAGGTTAAGGTAGGGGGGTCACAAATTCAAATGTCTATAGTCTCCAGTTAATATAAATGAGTGAAATGGGATGAGCCAAATAATATTTAATTATGTAGCAAATTGGAAAGCTTATATACTACCTAAAAGGAATCATGTTTTCCTTAAAGCTTGCTAAATTTTTGTCATGTAGGAATATAAACTGGGCATTTCAGTTTTAAGTTTATCAAGAAAAGAGAGATATATCCAGCTTCTTCTTCAGTTCCATCTAAACATATTGGCTAAATATCTAGATCACATATATTAAAGCCTTTTTCTAGATTCTGGTCTGAGAGATACCAGTTTGTGACCTCTGCTATTGAATTTCTTGGTCTCAAGAAAACAGGAGTTAAAAACAGTATGTTAGGAAATACTCATGTTATACATCCAGTAAGCTATAGCCTAATTAGTGTAAATGACAATTCAGGGACTGGATGATGCTGAAAGGAAAATTTCAAAATCAACATATCATGACAAAATATTCATGATAGAATAAAAATTTAACATATAAGTGAGTTACAGCTCCCAGGAAACTTTGTCTCACTGGTATTCCATAAACTAGCTCTTTTAGTCATCATCATTACTGGTTTTTCTTTTCAGATTTTCCATATTTGTCTAATGGGAATTATTTGCTGCAGGAAAGCATCTCTGATTTCATAATGGGTGTTAGAAGAAAATAAGCAATTTGTAACCAAAATAACTGGAATGCTTAATTCCATAAAGGAAAATATAACCAAATTCACAAAATACTAAATTTAATATTTTTATTTTTTTGTTTCTTGGTTACTCTTTTCCATTAAGCATAACTTAATTCACATTTTTCAAATTTTTATCTTTACATGTTAGAATTATAATAGTAATTTAATAATTTTGAATTCAAGTTAAACTTTCCTCTGACTTCCTAAATCAGTAGTATAACCCAAATGTCGATAAAGTTTTGACTACTTTGACTATACTAGTTTCTTTATTTTTAGGACTTTATAAAAAAACAGTTAAACTCCTATTTTGTCAAGATAAGCACATAACACAAGTAACTCTTTGAAAAAAAATGCTTTCTGAACTTTATTTGAAAGGAAGAGATCTTTAAGAAATATTTAGCTTATTAATAGGAAAAAAAACATGTCCGAGTCAAAAGTACAAAATCATCATAGTTACTGATATTTAAAAAAGAAAAGAACAAAATTAATGATCACACATTGAAAATTAATTCTCTTATATTTAAGAATAATATGTTTTAAAGTATTGTAAAGTGGAAACTGAGAAATAAATGAGAACATGACATGAATAAATCATGAAATATACTGGCCATTGTTTCCCAAATATAATAGTTTATATTAATTGAGTGCTTTTTATGCAGCAGGTACAATGTTAAATGCTCTTTATACAATTTCTCAATCAATGCTTGCTAATAAACTATCAGACAGTGAAAGCTCTTTAATCATTATCCTAATATTTTCTACTAATTTGTGCATTATATTTTGATAGAAAATTATTCATTTCTATTAGTTTATAAAATTTGCTGCAGGCATAATTCTTACTCTCTTCTGTTTCCATGCATCAGTCCATTTTCATACTTATGCTAATCAAATTTTACACTTTCTCCTTTTTTTCTTAATCAGATTCTGAAGAGTTTATATATATAAATACATATACATACATATACATATAATGTCTTTTAAAGGAAAGTTTCTCAAAAATTTATCTTTTCTACTATTAAAAGGGTTTTATTCATTAATTTAAACTTAATTTTTATTAATTCTCTAATGTGATTTCTAAACATTACTCAAAATAATTATAGAGATTTGTTTTGTCTTTGTTCTAAACTGGTGACATCATTTAAGGCTACAAAATTTTACTTGAGTACCACTTTGTTTTCCATGTTTTAGTATGGGGTATTCTACCTTTTGTTGCTTTATAGATATTTGTAATTTTCTCATTGATTTCTTCTTTGTTCTTTTACCTAACAGTGTATTCTTTCACATTTATAGTGAATTTCTTTGTATATCATGATATTTGCAAATCATCCCTAAACACATAAATATACACACATTCTTTCTTCATTTGAAGGATATATGATTAAACAAATACACATACATATTCTCTCTATATAAATATTGATATAAGTATAATGAATAACTATTTATTTCTTATATTTCTTTACTTATTTTTTCCAGAATATTTAGTTCTTAAAAAGCTTACTGAAATTTTCTATGATAATCATATTTTATAAATTTATCTTTGCATCTCTAAAACTTTGATATTTCTTTTAGATCATTATTTGGAACATATTTGTTCATTATTACTATATATTCTTAATAATTTTTTATCATTATATATTGTTTCTCTTCATTTTTTAGGGCCTTTAACCTTAAATCCAATCTTATCTTTATATAAATGTCATTGCCTTACTTGACTCACTATTTTTAACTTTTCTTGCATTTTATTAAATGTGTCTTTTTTATCAGCATGTAGAAGACAGATTTTGTTTCTAAGCCAAACAATATTCCCTGTTATTTTTTGGGAAAAAAAAAATTATGGTGTGCACATTCATTTTCGCCAAGATATCTATGTCCCAATTACTTCCACTCACAATATGAACATTTTACAACAAATCATTCCCCTGTATATAGATATGTAATTTTGTTACATTAATCCCAACATTACTGTCTCTTCTTATTCAATAATTCTATGCTTCACTTATATTACTCAATCCCAGATAGTCTGTCATTATAACAGACTCTACTTCTTACCATGCTTCCTATGCTCTTCATTGGTCCCATCTTGATTTTGTAGTCTTTTTATGATTCTTTATTATTTGTTTATATTCCTTCCTGCAGTGATTTTGTGCTTCCTCTCATATTTTCCAAAAATTTACTAGTGATTATTTTTCCCTCACTCTCCATGAAAATGATTAAAAATATCTTATTTCTCAATTTTACTATTTTGTTTTTTATCATTACAAATTCTATCCTTTTGCTTCTTTTGAACATTTTGTTGTTCCTCTTCTAACTTGTTTAGCTAAATGCTAAATTTATTTCCTGTCATTCTTTCTTATTTAATAAATCAAATGTTCAGGGCTCTGAACCTCTAAGTGGTTCTTTGGCAATGTTTAGTCTTATCTTGCAAAATGTTCCTCCATTTAATGATCTTTAGTATAAGCACTTACTTTTTATTCTCAAACAACACAGATTGCATGCATCTCTCAAAATAACATTTTTGATAAATGATTATATAAGAAAAATATGTTAATCACTTGTGTCTATACCTTTTACTCCTGCCGTTCTGAGCTGAACTGTGCTCCTTCCATCCATATGTTGAAGCTCTAACTGCTAGTAGCCCCAAATGTGACTGTATTTGACTAAAGGATAAATGAAAGAGGTAATAAAGTTAAAATGAGGCCATTAGGGTAGGCCCTATACCAATCTGACTGATGTCTTTATGTAAAAAGAGGATATTAAAACACATAGAGTGACACCGAGGCATACATGAACAGAAGAAAGACCATGTGAAGAAGTAGCAAGACAGAGGCCATCAGTAAGCCATGGAAAGGGGCCTCAGAGGAAACCAATCCTACTGGTAACTAGATTTGGATTTTTGGCCTCTAGAACTGTGAGAAAATAAATCTCTGCTATTTAAACCACCCAATCTGTGGTATCTTGTTATGGCAGTATTCAAAAGGACCGCAGTATACTATTCATTTCACTAATGTGCCTAGTGAAATGAAAAGTATACTGCTGTCCTTTTGAATACTTTACCTTTGTTTTAATGGTTCAACTATAAAATAAGACATCTAAATTTTAAAAGTAGTTACAACATTATAATAGAGAATAAATATATCTTTATAAAAATATTAAGACCATTCATTAAAATATTAATGAATGTCTTCCTGCGGCTTTAGATTACAATCTAAATGATGTTTTAGTCAACAATACACCATGTATATGACTGTGGGAGCTTTCAATTATAATGAAAAATCCCAATCACCTAGTAACATCATATCCACTGTAATGTCGTAGTGCAACATATTACTCACATGTTTGTAGTGATGCTGGTGTAAAAAAATCTACTGTGCTGACAATTATATAAAGGTACTCTATATCTTATTTTTACTGTACCTTTTCTATGTTTAGATACGTTTATCATTATGTTACAACTGCCTACAACATTTAGTACAGTAATATGTTGTACAGATTTGTAGCCTCGGAGCAATAAGCTATACCACATAGCCTAGGAATGTAGTAGACTATACCATCTAGGTTTGTGTCAGTGCACTCTAACTTTGTACAATAATATAAACTTCTCAGAACATGCCCTGTCTTTAAGTTATGCATGACTGTACATGTAATAGGCACTTTGCTGCTGCTCTGACAATTAATAACCAATGATCTACTTTATATGACCGCTTACAGGGAAGTAAAGACAGTAGCAGTCCTCCTTTATCTGTGGTTTTACTTTCCGTAGTTTAAGTTACCTGCAGTTAACCACAGTCTGAAAATATTAAATGGAAAATTCTAGAAATAAACAATTCATGCTTTAAATTCACAACATTCTGAGTAGCATGATAAAATCACATGTTGTGCAGCTCCATCCTGCCTGAAACAAGAATCATCCTTATGTCCATGTATTTACAGTGTATATATTGCCCACTCATTAGTCACTTAGCAGTCCTCTCAATTAACAGATCAACTGTCATGGTATCATTGCAGTGCTTGTATTCAAGTAACACTTATTATATTTAGTAATGACCTGAAAGTGCAAGAGTAATGATACTGGCAATTTGGATATGTCAAAGAGAAGTCATAAAGTGCTTCCCTTAAGTGAAAAGATAAAAGTTCTCAACTTAAGGAAAGAACAAAACATGCTGCAGTTGCTAAGCTGTACAGCAAGAATGAATCTTCTATCCATGAAATTGTGAAGAAGGAAAAAGAAATTTGTGCTAGTTTTGCTGTTGCATCTCAAAATGCAGGTTTTAGTCAGAGTGCGTGGTAAGTTAAGATGAAAAAGGTATTAAATTTGCGAGTGGAAGATATTCCACTTTTAAATTTTGTATACACCAGATTTTATAAATTTTCTGAGGGAAGACTACTAGCTTATATAAACATTTTCTAAAATATTGCTATGTTTTAGGTAATAAAATACAGAAAAATTTTAGATTATCACATTAGTATAAGCAGTTTAGGATGTTTTTCAGTTTATACTATTAATCTAGGGTTTTAGATTATAAAATAGAAAGTTACTATGATAGGAAGAGTCTTTATATTAAACATTCTTTTAAGTTTCTGGATTATATTTTTTAGTGTGGTGACAATATTTCTTGTCAAGTCTTACACCATGAAGGATAATTATAAAGCAAAACTACAATTATTTCCTTTTATGATAATCGTATTGTTTCTCTTTGATATCCATTGAAACACACACTTTAAAACTGATTTTGAAAAAATAAATTGGCTCAAAAGAGGAATATCTAATGTCTTTCAGAGCTTCACTACTGTTTGCTTGTGATATTATTTTAGCTAACCATTAGAAAATTCTCATGCATTTTTAAAACTTTTGACCTAGTCTTTATCAAGCAAAGAAATGTGGTGAGCAGGTGTCTATATTTCAAGACACGTGACATATAGTCTTTTTTCTATCTATCTAAACCTTTTGTAATAGAATTCAAGGAAAAAATTCTAAAGACAGTGAAAGCAAATTGCCAGGATAGGCTATTCAGTACTGACAGTAGTACGCAGTTAATAGTTAATCCCTGGGCTTTGGCAAGTGGGAAACATTGTTTACCATGTCCATCATTCTGCCCAATGGGAATACACTTTCAGATCAGATCTTACTGGAAAATTACTTAACCAAGTTTGCCAAATATAAACATATACAATAAAAGGTCCAATTTAGTAGAATGTGAAGTAATGCAAAACAGAGTACTCTGTGGATTTCATAAAGCTTAAGCATTAAAGAAAGAAATCATTATTTCTGGTAGCCAATTAAAGGCTTTACCATAGCATATATTAAGCAGTAAATCTCCGTAGAAACAAAATTATTATCAACTCATTTTTCACATCTTTGTAAACAAGGATGATGACAGTATGCTCAAAATAATTCTTGTGGTAGGCAAAATTCTAAGATAGCTCTCAAGATTTCCACTCCTGAGAGTGCATGCCTTTGTATAATCTCTTTTCATTGAGAGCCAAAAGAACTTAAAAATATGAAGGGATATCACATTATGAAATTATATATGGTAAGAATGAAAAAAAAAAGTGATATAATTAAAGCCCCTAACCATTTGACTTTAAGTTAAAGATGTATTTTCCCGAATGGACATGATAATATCAAGTGAGCAATTAAAAGAGATTTTTTTCTACTGGCCTTGAGGAAATAAACTACCATGTTGTGAAAAGTCCTATCAAGGGGGTCATGTGGTAATAACATGAGGGTGACCTTTAAGGGCTGAGAGTAGTTTCTGGCTGACAGCTGGCAAGTTATCATCCTACAACTACTGACATTTTCCAACCAGCAGTGTACCCTGAGCCTCAGATTGGATAGTATCCCCAGGTGACACCTTGAGTGAGACTCCGAAGAGAGGACTCAGCTAACATATGCCCAGATTCATAAATCATGAAAACTATGATACGAATAAGTTTGTGTTTTTTTATGCTGCTAATATTACAGCAATTTGTTACATAGAAATATATTAATATACCATTTATGGTATAATGTATATAATTCTTATTATATGGTGTAAATTCAGTCCTTTACAATTACTTTTTAAAATTTTCTCATGAAAGCTTAATAATAATCGATAAATATCATTATTGGTAGGACTGGGTATATCCTACTTATGTAATTTAGGGAAACCTTTAGCTGGAAGTAACAGACAATTTGTTGCCAACTGACATAAATAATAAAAAAAATCACCTCAGGAAAAATTAAAGTACAAGGTAGGTTAGCTCAGGGTTGAAGGATCCAGTAGCACAACGATGTCAACAGGATCAATTTTCTGTTTATATCTCTACTCTATAAATTTCCTCTCATGTGTCATTGACTGAAAATTGATTTTCAGTGTCATATGCTTTCTTTTCATTCAACCAGTATATATTTAACAATTGTTTGCAATATACTTGGCAATAAAGAAGATAGAACACAGGTGCTAGTGTTTTTTGTCACCTTAGAGAAGCTAATGTGCTAGACAACTATAAAGTTTAAACGATCTAAGCAAGATAGAGTATTATACCAGAACACTGAAGTTTAGCAAATATAGATAATAATTTTACCTTGAAGCATTAATATACTAATTAAATAGAATGGGAATATCTAGATTGATAACAGTTTGTGTGAAAAATAACTTTTGGTTGACAGAAAAGTCAAGATGATGTGGAATATAGTATAATCACTTAAAAACATATATAATGTTAAGCTACATTAATAGAAAGAGACAGTGTCAACTGACAGAAGTAATAGGGTGCTTCAAATCTCATGCAGAATGAATGTGGTGTCTATTTACAAGTTTGCATGGAATTGTGAAAATTTGAATGGAATTCAGGAGAGGGTGATCAAATTGAATAGGAGTCTAGAAATGGTGTTATATGACAAAAGAGTAAAAACACTAAAGAAATTGTATATGAAAATGAGAAGATATAAAAGAATGCTTATTATCCAGTAATATTTTTTCATGTAGACAGATAATCTGCTAAGAAAAATAATGAATTTCATATTAAACACATAAACATGTTTGAGAAAATTCTGAATGTTCATTTTTTTCAGGCTATCATGAAAAATGATTCTGACTTTAAGGGGGTAAATTCGGATGAGTACCACTACAAATTTCCTTTAATTTATATATTGTTATATAATTCTCTAACCTTTCCTGAAAAAAAAAAAAAAGCTGAAATTCCTTAATAAAAGTATTTGTACAGATCTAGTGACAAAATAATATTTTTTTCTTTTTCAGAAATATCATTTGATAACAGGTAACATTAGCCTGAAAAATAAAACGAAGTAAAGCAAATAAAATGAAAACTATACTAATTATTTTTAAGATCCTTTCTGATCATCTTATATCTTTGATGCTCATATTCTTGGCTTTTTTTTTCTATGTTCAATTATCTTCCATTGCTAAGTATAATATAGGACAAAAATTAAGCTATAAATAATTAGCAGTATTACTTCACTGAAAAATTAGGGTTCGAGGTAGTAACTTTATAAAATGTAAAAGTGGAAATATCTTAAAAACTATTTTCAAACTATCTGTTGTACTATCTAACCAAATTACATATGTATACTAAGTGAAATTATATAGTTGAAGACTCTCTGGTTCTCTGGGTAGATTGTAAATAATATTTTATATTTACTGTTTTTCTCATGTTTGAGATAATTATAGGGATCATTCTTAAGCAATTCTTAAGCAAACCAATGCCAAATCAGTCAATTAGTAAACCTAACATTTAGTGTAGCATCCAATAATTCTGACATGTTAAAGACCTGTGATTTAATTAAGCAATAGTCCTATAAAATAAAATATATTTTCTGCTTTTATTTTTCCTATAACTGACTTCTATCTGTGGTGGGAAAGCTTTAACAAGGTCTTTATGATCCCTGACTCCTCGTGTTCACGCCCCTATATAAACCTTTGCCTTGAATGTAGGTAAGACCTGTTACTGGCTTCTTATCAATAGGATATAGCAAAGGTAAATATATATATGTGATTATGTGTATGTCATTACATTATATATATATGTGATTATGTTATGTTATTATGCTACAGGTTGTAACATTCATCTTGTTAAATAAATTTCTTCTCAGCTGGCTTTGAAGAAGCAAGCTACTACTTTGTGAGCCACCATATGGAAAGGACCATAAACGAGGAGAAGAGGTTGCCTTTGGCTACTAGCCAGCAAAGAACTGATGCCCTTAATTCAGCAGACTGCAAGGAGCTAAATACTGCCAGAAACCTAAGGTGGTGTGGAAGTGGATCCTTCCAGAATTAAGCCTAAATGAGATCACAGCCTCCGTCAACACTGTGATCCCAGCGAGATTCTAAAATAGAAGACTCAGTTGAGCTATGCTTGGACTTCTCATTCACAGAAACACTGAGATAATAAATATTCATTGTTTTAAACCACTAAATGTGTGGTAATATTGTATAATGAAACATAACAAATATAATGTCTATTTTCAAATATTATATGTGGTTTGCTAAATATTTTAGTTCAGTACTTATTTTTAATTCTAACTGCACTGGCAACCAGAAAGATGGCTAATATTATATATTACTTTATTCTAGAGAAAAGTCCTTTTCTTGAAAAAGCTATGCTCAATTTTGCCATGTTTTTATCAAAGTATCATTTGATTTTTAATATCAGCCTTCGGCATTCACTTGTATGATATACACTGTGAAGTGATAAGGGAGATCATCAGGAGATTTCTGTTTATCTCTAGATAGAGAAGCATATGTCTAGATTTTTTTTAACCTCAGTGTATTTATACAAAAAACTCTTTATAGTGTTAATGACATGACCTGTTGCACTCTGTAGATTTTAAATGTCACTGTTAAATAGATGGGGCAATTATGGCCTTCTCTTTACCCCACAAGTGACCTTTAAACTATTAAAAAACGTTATTATCTTCTGATGTCATTCATAGTATTTCCACTCATTTTACAACTAGCTCATCAGAATAATTGCCTAAAAAGATCACTTCTCTTAAAATTAACTGCACTTTGTGTCACGCAGCTGGTGTCCACCATCGACTGTTTTAAGATGCACTTATTCATTTATACGTCTTAACTTCTCTACAATATATAAGCTCATGGAACATAGGATTTATGTCTTATGTATTTCTTTCAAATATCATAGTTACAAACTCTGTAAAGATACCACACCTAAATAAATATTTTCCTTGAATAATCATATGATTACTCATTCAACAAATCATTTTATTCAGAAATCTTAAAGTACTTTATTTAATTCTAAAAATAAAATAGAAAAATCATGTAAGGGAAGATAAAAGAATAAATGTTTTAAAATGATATATAAATATAGAGAATAGAAACAAAGAAAAGTGCAAAGAAAAAGAAAGAATAAAGAAAGAAAGGGAAGGAGAGAAGAAAGGACTGACAAGAGGAAAAATAGAAATATAAAAAAAAAGTCTTAATGATTTTATCTTCTACAGTGATATAATTGGTTTATTATAGCTAATCCCAAAGTAGACCATCTGTAGAATTTTTTTTTTTTTGCTGAATAAGTACAATGCCATTAATAGACAGCAATTTTATAATGATGTATTTAATAATTTTAAAGATTGTACTATAGTCTCTGTTATTGGTTAATTATTAATATATCTCTTCTAAACTGTAATAGTTACATGAGCAAAGGAGGAATGAAGAGAGGAGGAGGATTTTTAAAACTTGGGATAATCTTTGAGTAGTCCCTTGACTAAGTAGTATTTAATTACATCCATTAAGCATACCCACTGCCCTATAACCAGAGTAAATTATTTTATCCAACTGAAATATTTTTAAAAAATGGACATTGGATCTGACATTTGTATCTACTGGTTAGTAAAATAACAATTTTCAAGGTGATTTCTTTTTATATTTATATGAGACAAACTGCTCAACCAAAATTAATATCTCATAAAGAATTAAATAGGTCACATTAGCCAAAAATTACAATATTATTTTGTTATGTCACACCAAGACAAGAAAAATAAAGATGCCATGGATAACTGACATATGGATTTACAAATCAAAACAAGCACATACAATACATTTTGAAATACAGACTGTGCAGCACAGGTGAGCAGGATTTCCTAAGAATAAAAATTGTTATACATAAAAAAGTGAACTGAGGAATTTAAAATTATTCTGCATCTTCAGAATTTCAGAAAGTTACCATGTCTTTGCAAAGAAAGATGGTTTTATTTCAGGTCACATTCTATCAGTGTTTCCACTGATAGTTCAGTGTCACCTGTTCTTTATTTAGATTAAGCCTTAACATAACTCTTATATCAGAGCTACTATCCTAACATGTAGGTGATCGATTCTAATGGAATTGATGAAAAGAAGACAAGGAAAGATTGTTATGTCCACACCAATTTTGCCACTCAGCATGTACCATAATGCCCTCTAAAGCTTTCAAATTTGACATTGCACAGGAGGTTTCACCAGATACAAACCTGAAGTAATTGCCATTACTAAGAATGTCAAATGGATAAGTAAAATTTTCTCCTGGATTACTTTTTTCCCAACTAGAGAATCTGGAGATCAAATGAGTCTTAGAAACATTTAATTAATTTTTTGGTTAACTTTGTAGCCACTGTCTTACATGACATTAACTCCATAAAATGAATATTTTTAAGTTGATATTCTTTCCTCATTAAAAAAAAAAATACAAGGATTGTCCTCAGTTATTTTAGTGGCAAGTAACAATGAATATAATTTATTCAGTTATTCATTCAACAGAGTGTTATTAGTCTACTATGTGAAATCTACTACACTGTAGATAAAAATTAAGCAAGGCAAAATCTTGTCAAGGACCTCATGGCGTAGGAGAAATAAGTAAACAAATAGGTAAAATGAAATATGATAAAGTTTGAGCTTAACGCTTCTGGAAAAGTTGAAGAAAAGTAAAAACTAAACCAAGTCTTGAATGTCACCAAGAAGGCCACTGAGAGAAAAGAGACATTTGAGCAAAAAGGTGCTCTACAGCAGCAAGACATGGGGACTACACTGTATTGTGATAACTGCAAATAGCTTGGTAGCATCAAAGCTTTGAATGAATATGGAATACAGCAAGAAATGACACCAGAAATTTTCCAGATTATAAAGATCCTTGTATGAAATAACTAGGGAGAAAATATAGTGTGAGGAGGAAGGAGAGATATTATAATCAGGAGATATAATTAACAGGACTTGCTGCTTAATTAGATCTGGTTGCAGAAGAGGAATAATAATAATAATAATAATAATAGTAATAAAAATAAACAATTCCAGAGACTAACATTCCCTTGGATTACATTTTATCACGGAAAAATTAAGTTCTTAATGATTAGAGAGTTCTTTTCATTCAATTCCTAGCCATCATTAATGGGGCTGGTTCAGTTTCATAAATTGTGTCTCATTTAACTTTATCTCATAGTTTTATAATGCTAGGTCTCTGCCCCAAAAGTAGAATTATAGGTCATATATTCTCTTCAAATACCATCGTTCCACATTTTCAGACTTCTTTTTAGTTCCGACCTCCTACAGCTGTCTTCACTCTGCAAATTTTCCACTCTGCTCTCTCAAAACTTTCTTCTATATTAATAAACTTAATTATGTATCATAAGTGCTGAATATTTCATCAGTTAGATTTTAGATCTCTCTGAATATGCATTGATAAATCAGTAGAACTCTAATTCGATAAATGCAAAATGAAGTAAAAGTAAACAAAGATTTTTGAAGAAGAAAAATTATAAGGGATAAATACCCAGGCATCTATGGCTCAATCAGAAGCTTTTGACTAAACTAAACCTTAATTTTACTGAACATTTGAGGAATGTGCCAATATATACCCCCAAATTACCTAAAATTTAATTAATAATAAATAATAAATCTAAATAATTAAAAAAATTTTGTCATATTATTTTATAATACAAAATAAATATAGATCTTATGTTATAGCCAAGATTCTTAGCTGCTATGTCTTGGCTCACTATTTTTATCTTTTGTAAAGAAATACCAACTGATGTCGATAACAAAATATCAATATGTGCAGACTATTTCCTTTTGAAAAAATAGTTAACTAAATTTGTCTTAATGCAAATCAAATTCACTTTAATTGGTGGGAGAGAAAACAATGGGGTTTAAAAACTTCTGGGAAATTATCCATAACCTGGATATCTCTAAAGGAGTGCATTCTGATTTCAAAAAAATATATCTCAAATTTTCATTCCAGATAAAATGATAAGAATGTATGTTTTATCACAATTTCTATTTACATTTCTAATTTTATTTCAAAACAAAAGAGGTGTCATATAAATAATACCACACTCTCTACCTTTATGAATTTACACTACAGAATCATTTCTAATTCAGAGGCAATGACTCATCATCCTATTCCAACAATGCAAAGTCTATAAAGCATTTTTTTTTTATCACGCTAAGAACACTAAACATGAGGTCTACTCTCTTAAAAATTTTAGTGACTAATATTATATTGTTACTTATAGGTACAAGATTGTACAGCAAATATCTAGAAACTACTTATCCTGAAAAACTAAAACTTTATACCCATACCCAGTCTTCTAGCCAGACAACCACTAATCTACTCTTTGTTTCTATGAATTTGACTAATTTAGGTATCTTGTATATGTGGAATCATAAAGTATTTGTTCTTTTATGACTGGCTTACTTCACTTAGCATTATGACTTCCAGAAAATTGATGCTACAGAAAAAAAATCATAAGAGACTACTAAGGAAAAATCAAACACCAACAAATTGAATAGCTTAGAAGAAATGAATGCATTCTTGGGAACACACAACCTACCAAGACTGAATCATGAAGAAATGTAAATTTTGGACAAGTAATGAATAAAGAGATTGAGTTAATAAACAAAAACTTCAGAATAAATAAAGCACAGGATCAGACAGCTTCACTGGGGAATTCTATCAAACTTTTAATAATGGCAATCCTTCTCAAAGTCTTCCAAAAAATAGAAGAGGACAGAATATTTCCAAACTAATTTTATGAGGCCAGCATTCCCCTAGTACCAAAGCCAGACAAAGATTCTACAAGAAAAGAAAACCACAGGCTGATAATTGTATTGAACATAAATGTAAAATCTGTAGCAAAACTGAATTCAACTGCACATTAAAAAGATCATATACCATGATCAAGTAAAATTTATTCCTGGATGCAAGGATGATTCAACATATACAAATCACTTATGTTGTAGCATATAAACAGAATGATGGATAAAAATCATATGATTAACTCAATAAACACAGAAAAAAAACTTACCAAAATGTAATACCCTTTTTATGATAAAAATGCTCAACAAATTAGATATATAAGGAATTTACCTATAAATCGTTCTTAATCACAACTACCAGACTTGCAACCAACAAACCTTTAAATGTTGTTAATGCTGGTTATTATTTTTGCTTGTATTTTATAGAGTAAGGAGGTGTTCCTTGAAAAGTTTTAGTTTCCCTTATCTCTCTATTTTGAGCTCTCTCTTTTATGATGGAAATCCTTCTCAAATGCCACATGATTTGTACCTCTGTTTTCAAAGTATGAGGAACTAAAAAGTCAATTGGAAAACTATATTTGTAGGCAAAATGCATTAATTACTGATTTTTATTATAGATAGCTTACATAGCTAACATTATTACATGAGGACTACACCTATCAAAATTTATAGGCTGTTTTTTTCCTGAACTTTTTTAGTTTCTTAAGCAAGAGCTGTTCAATGATCTGACTGTAGGCATTCTAGACACATGGACATAGGAAGACAGCTCTAGGGATGTCACACTACCTAATGCTCTCTTTTCAGCTCCTTTATGTTTGTATTCAAATTGCAAATGACATAATCTTATACACAGAAAACTCTAAAGATTTCACAAAGACAACAATAAACTTTTAGAACCAATAAATTCAGCAAAGTTGCATGATATAAAACCAACATACCCAAATCATGTATGTTTTTATATAGTAACAAATAAATGATCCAAAAAAGAAATTAAGAAAATGATTCTATTTACAATAGTAACAAAAAGAACAAAATACCTAGGAATAAACTTCATCAAGTACACTGAAAACAAAAACACTGATGAAAGAAATTAAGGCACAACAAATAAACCTGTGTTCAGGGACTGAAAGAATTTATATTGTTAAAATGTCCATACCACGCAAATGATCTACAGATTCAATGAAATCTGTCAAAATTCCACTGATGTATTTTACAGAAATAGGAAAACAATCTTAAAATTCATATGAAACCATAAAAAGACCTCCAAAATCTAAAACAATCTTGAGAAACAACAAAGCTGAAGTCATCACAGTTTTTATTTCAAATATGTCACATGTACAGTACTAGCATAAAGAAAGACTTATAGACCAAGGGAACAGAATAGAGAGCTTGGATATAAATCCATGTATGTACTGCTAACTGATCTTTGACAGGGTGCCAAATACCATGGGGAAAGGAGAGCCTCTTCAACAAAATGTGCCGGGAAAACTGGATATTTACATGCAAAAGAATGAAATTGTATCCCTATCTTATACCATATACAAAAATGAACTCTAAATAGATGAAAGATTTAAACATAACACCTGAACTATAAAAATACTCAAACTGGTAGAAAACTTCTTGACATTGGTCTTGGTAATGATTTTTTTTTTTTTTTTTGGATTTGACACCAAAACACAGACAACAAAATGAAAAATAGACAAGTGGTAACAACACTAAACTGAAAAGCACTAAACAGCAAAGGGAATAATCAACAGAATTAAATAGCATCCTATAGGTTGAGAGAAGATATGTGCAAATCATATATAAGATAAAGTGTTGATAAGAAAAATATATAATTCCTATAAATCAATAGTAAAAACAAAAATGAAAATTAAAAAAAATCACCCAATTAAAAAAGCGACAAAATTTTAAAATAGACATTTTTTTCGAAGAAGCCATACAAATGGCTAACAGGTATATGAAAAGGTGCTCAGCATCACTAATCATCAGAGAAAGGCAGACCAAAACCATAATAAGATATCACCTCACCGTTGTAAGGATGGCTAGTATAAAAAAAATGGTAAGTGTTGGTGATCATGTGGAGAAATTGAAAAACTTGTACAATTTGTGGAAATGTATAGTAGTGCAGCTACTGTGAAAACCTGTATGAAGTTTCCTCAAATAATTAAAAATAGAACTACCATATGATCCAAAAATTCAATTTCTAGGTATTTATCCAAAAGAATTGAAAGTAGAGTCCCAGAGATCTGCACCCCATGTTCACTGCAGCATTTTACATGATAGCCTAGATATTGAAACAACTGAAATGTCCATCTACAGGTGAATAAAGAAAATGTGGTATATACATTCAATTGAATATTATCAACCTTATAAAAGAAGGAACTCCTGCCATTTGCAACAACATGGAAGAACCAAGAGGGTATTATGTCAACTTAAATAAGCCAGTCACCAAAGGAAAATATTGCATGTTTCCACTTATATGAGTTATCTAAAATAGTTAAACTTATAGAAGTAGAGAATGGAATGGTGTTTTCTTCAGTTTTGCAAGATGATTAAGTTCTAGAGGTCTGATGTATAACATAGTACCCATAGTTAACAATATAGTATTGTTCACTTTAAATATGTAAGGAGGAAAGCTCTCATGTTAAGTGTTCTTACCAAAAGAAAAAAAAATACAAAAGAAATAAAGGAAATTTTGGAGGTGATAGATGTCTAGTATCTTGGTTCTTGTGATGGTATCACAGTTTATATACATATCTCCAAATTCATCAAAGTGTATACTTAAATGTGTGGGATTTTTGTATATCAATCATATCTTAATAAAGCTAAAAATAATATTTCATTCAAAATAACTCAAGGGAAAAAAAAGGCCTTAGACATTTGTCTTAATTCCTATACCCTTTGTCCTTTATGGGTGGGGGAGGGGTACCATTCTGACTAAGTCTAAACTGTCAGGTGGCCCTTGGAATTAAATGTTTTTTAAACACACTTTCAAACCTGCCCCTTTGTTTTCAACACCCCATACTCTATTATCAAAACTCTTCTGAGTTTTTCCAAGGAAATCCAATTTCTTCTCATTTGACTTTTCTCAGCTGTGCTGTCATAATCCTTCAGTTGCTGTCTGTTCACTCACATTATGGTTTGGTATTGCAGATGTTCTAGTTTTGTCAAAGATAGAATTGTATTATCTTTGAAAGAGAAAATGGTATAAATGTCTTCACTATCCCGAAATTTGAAACAATTAGAAGCGAGATTTGGGGACAGAAAAAAAAAAAAGGAATATAAATGTCTTCCCTTCATTATGTAGAAATGAGCAATTAGAAAGAATATCGAACAGAGTCAAAAGATTTAACATGAAGGTGATTGATTGGACCCAGAAAATGAGTGACAATGAAACATCAAGAATCCCTCTTACCACTTTCAGTATTTCTGCCTCAACTGCAATTCTTTATGTCATGGCAAAATTTTTCTCAATTTGTTTCTCTGCCAATTATAAAATTAATATGTTAATATGAGTGAAAATAAAATTTGGATTCAAGGCTGTTTTGTTATCTGATCACATAATCTTTAGTTTATCACTTTTCTTCATTTTAGTTCCAGATTCTGGATACAGGAAAAAATTGCATTAAACAGCAATGTTTAAGTGGCCACTATACATTTTTTGAGTGTTCCAGTTTATTTTTTTTAAAAATTAATTCCTTTTAAATATTATGTTGTAATTGCTATTTTCCTTCCCTCCCCCCACCCCCGCTAAGAACCTGATACAGAACTTGCCCAAAGCCATAAAGCTGCATGATTACATATGACTAGACCAATAACCTTCAAAGCCATCTTCTTTTGTTTGACCACCTGGCAGTGTTGACCAGTACCATGTTGGATTTCGGGAGCCTTGATTCTTCGCCATTCTTCTCAATATCCTTTGTAGATGTCTCTAATGTTGACTCTTAAATGTCTATATTTCCTAGGATCTTCATTCAGCCTTATGTTCTTCTCATGTTAAATATGACATCCAGTTGAATTATTTATTGTCCCTTGCTTTGACTCTCATATGCCTGTATGCCCCAGAATAAAAATTCAAGATCAGAATTCTGATATGCTCAAGATGTATATATTTAAATTCTATCTCTTCATATTTTTGGAAATCCAGACCCAAATGTCTGTAATTATATTTGTCATATTTCCCTAAGAAACTGCCTACTCCTCTTACTAGTTCACCATTTTCTAATTGCCACTATCTGAAGTTTCACAAGTTTTAGTCTCAGTTACTACAATTATATACAAACTTGTCTCCGTGACTCCTTCCCATCTCTTCTAATCTAACATCTGCACTAACTGATTTTTCTTAAACTGTAATCTTCATTATGGTGTAACCTATTTAAAATCGTGCAGTGTCTCGGCAGAAATTTCAGTGTACATTTCACACCATCTAGATTATCATATAAACCTTGTATTTTCTGATTACTGCTTAACTTTTTGATCACTCTTATTTTGCCCCCAACATACTTGTTAACATGTTTCAAGACATTGATTTGGTTTCTAAATTTGTTCTGATCTTTCATTTTTCTGTGCCAGAACATAAAGTTTTCTTCTATGTGACATTACTATTATTCATCTTTAAAATTCAGTTCAAATGTCATCTACCTCAAGAAGATTTTTCTTGAACCCCCTCTCTACTTAGTTGACTCTGTTTTGGTGTTCTCATAGAATAGTGTATGGACCATTCTCTCTCACATCATGAACCTCATTGTATTGTAAGATTGTGTATTTTTTTACCCAGTCCATTTTATTTTCTATATTGTAACTTTTGATTTTTATTTACAGCATTTTTTTTTTGCATTCAGAGAAGCTTTTTTACCATGTAGTAAATATTCAATAAGAAATTTTCAAAGGAAATTTGAAAGGAAGGATAAAAAAAAAGATGAAATTTGAATAATGAGTTATCTATTACAAAATCCTGAATTGTTTCTCTTTTGAAATGCTGCTTTACCTATCTAAAAGCATTGCTATGACACTGATAAAATGCATGTGGAAGTATTTTACAAATATAGAGCCATACACAGTTACAAAATAGTTAATACAAACATTTATCGAGAGGTAGTATATAGTGATAAAAAGCTTGATATAGTTGAAACTAGGACGGAAATCAAATCTTAGAATCCTTTATTTATGCCTGAGTGTGCTTGCAAGAAGAATCATTCAAGCTTTCTAAAATCAGATGTTTTCTGAATAAATTGGAATATTAGTCACTCTGACTTCTCAAATGGTTGATGTTAACCTTAAATGATATATGTGAAAGTTCTGTTAAATATCAAAGCACTCTACAAATATAATTTATTATTCATGGTTAGCTATTAAACCTCTCATACAGGCAAATCACTGTGCTATACACTGCAGGGAATATAAATTAGCAGTAGAAAGTAGTGTTTTTTAATGAAAAAATCATGGGCATTCAAATCCAGCAAGCTGGAGCCTGCCTTAGACAATTACCAACTGAGTGTGACTACAACACTTGGTCTTTAACTCTCATTGTCTCTATGTAAAGATGAAAATATCAGTGCTGTCCATTTCTCAGGATTGTAGGGCACAAATGGGATAATCCATGTGACAGTTTTTTAAAGCACTGGTGCTCAATGTAGATGAAAGGTAGGTTTTATCTTTTTGAGTTTAAAATTCAAGGAAAATTTGGAACAAGAGGGAGATAAAAGAAAACCCCTGGTAGCCCTTGGCAATGAACAGTTCCATTCTTATTTTTTAATGGAAAGATATTTTCTATTTGGTTTTAATCATCAGCTTCATGCCTGGGACTGCAGGTCTATGTTTTGAATTGATATTTCAACTTTAATAAGCACACACACACACACACACACACACACATACTAAACATACAAAATAAGAATGTATTGCTTCAAATTTCTTTTTTTCATATTCTTAATATACTGTTTATGGCTACTATGAATACTTCATATTTTCCTTCCTTAAATAGTTCTCCTGTCAAGAAGTGCTAGGTGGTGATAATTTTTCTTAGATTATGCACATAGGTACTTGAGGTGTCCTGTTTCCTAAAGCTGAAAATTCAAATAAGAATCTGAAATTGAAATGAGATGCCTCTACCTAAAGGCAACTCAGCATCTGGAAATGTTTCTTTTCTGGTGACAATCTCCGTCACCTTTGGCCCATGCACAGAAACTCTAAAATCCCTTCTCTCTTCACTGCAATGGGGACTCCTCCTGTGTTTCCCTACTCCCCCCGCCCCAAAATTGAACACATATTTTATTTCGTTCTTTATGCTCTCTAATTTTTACAAACATATTTACATTATTACTAATCTAATTCCTTCCAAATTAAATTGTTTGAATTTAAGGTTCAGGAGTCTATGTCACATCTGCAGTTATATCTGTTTCCAAAGTTCTCATCGTTTCTCAACTGTGATTTTCAAAACCTCATTTTGTACCTCTTGGATCCTCCATTATTTGAGTGTTTTATGTATGTGTGTTTATTTTTAGCTGACTTTAACTGCTTTTACTAGTTTTGATTTTCTCCTATATATCTTAAAATGTATTTTTATAACAGATAAGGAACTCCTTTTAAATACATATAAATATTTTAGAGTTTAAAAACAGTCCCATTTAATATAATGTATTTTAATTATAAAAAGGAGCTAAATCAAAGTGGAATTGTCATTTTTTTAATAAAGTTAAATACTCTAGGATGAACCGACATAGAATTAATATTACCCATATGTTTTTCATGTGCAAAATACTAAAATTCAATCTACCTATTTTACAATTCTAAAATTGGAAATATCTTTGTCACTCTTAAAGAATCCCTGAGCAGGTGTTCAGTGGGGTGAAGTGAGGGTCTAAGGCACAACTTTACTAAGAGTAATTGCCAGTGTAGCTGTTCTCCTTCAGATAGGTAGAGCAAGGATGAGCAAACTACTGCACAGGGGCCAAAGCCTGTCTGTTGCCTATTTTAGTACTGTTCATGACCTAAGAATTATTTTTATATTTTTTAAATGGTTGAAGAAAAAAAATTAAAATATAATACCATTTCTAACTCATGAAAATTATACAAAATTCAAATGCCATTATCTTTGAAATTTTATTCCTAGGAATATATCAAAAAAAAGAACACATACCTACACAAAAACTTGTACATGAATATCCATAGCCAAATGTCCATCAACTGATGAGTGGATTAACAAATGCGGTATATCCAGACAAGACAATATTCTTTAATCATTTTTTAAAAATTAATTAATATATGCTACAACATAAGTGAACCCTGAAAAAATTATGCTAAGTAAAAAAATACCAGATACAAAAGACAACATATTACATGATTTCATTCATAAAATATCCAGAATAAGATAAATCAGTGGTTGCCAGAAGCTAAAGGGAAGAGAAATTGATATTTATAAAAATGTTCTGGAGTTAAATAGTAATGGTTGCATTACCTTGTGAATTTATTATAAACTATAATTAAAAGAGTGAATTTTATTTTTTAAATCACTTTCTTTTTCGTTTTTAACAGTGAAATATCCAGAGACTATCGATAGATAATATAGATAGATACATAGGATATATACATAAACATATAGATGTATTGATAGAGAAATAGAGGGATAGAAATAAAGACAGGTATTTTAAACCTTGTTTCTGGCTTATAGGACTTCTTGAAACTACTTTGAGGTTGTTTATCCTTTTGGGGCAATTTTTGTTCATTACCTCTCCAAATATGCTTACACAGCATTTGTTATCACCTTTTTTTCGAGATTCCAAATACTTGAATGAAATACATTCTTTTAGCTTTTATATAATCTCACACTATAATACATATTTCCCAACTATTAAATTGTTTGAGCTTCATTCTGCAATGTTTGTTATGAATCACCATAGTTATATCTTTAACTGTGTTTCATTTGATGTTGTATTTCTGTAGTTTTTATTTTTTTAATTTTAGAATTTTCACTTCATTTTCTCAAACTTCTTAATCTTGTCTTTATTCCTCTGAACAGAGAAAATATGCTCATTTAAGTCTAACTTCAATATTTAGAGCTCCTAAGAACTGCTACTGTCCTCTTTTATTTTTGTTCAAAAACAAGGTGTCTTTCATTCTCATGTCTATAGATATTTATGAATCTGTTACTGACATTCCATTTTCAAAATCATCTGTAGAAATTATGTGAGGCATGAGACACAGGTATCTTTCTTTATCTTATATATATTTATTTCTGGAAGACCATTAAGTAGCAGGTAGTATCACCATAATCTCATTATAAGAATTGAGATGGTTTGAAGTGGGCCTGTAATTCATATTAGTTTATTTATTTCCAAGTCACTCATCTTCTTAAATTATGGTCTCATTGAAGTTTCAGACCATTTGAAGAAGGGGTTTTACTACGTAGACTTTGTTATTCAATATCAGACAGTAATTTTTTCTTTTTTTTTCTCCAGTCCTTTGAGGCTGTCATAAATAGTATTTAGTCTTTTAACCTTATAGGTAACTTTTTCAAAACTGGCAAATGCTCAAAGCGAATACTGTGGCACATGCCTCTGGATATCAGTCTTCTTCAGTACTTTGGATTGGTAAAAATTACTACCATTTTGACCTTCTTATATTTTTAAAGATATTTTAACAATGTTTAGCTTTTTGAGTTGTTCTAAACAAGATAGTTGGTCTAAAAATAGTCGCCTGTTCCTGAAAAGTAAATTTCTCTTAAGGGAGTGACTATCCAAATTTTAATTTCATGCGAACAGGATCATGCTAGCTACTATAGCACACTTTTCTCATATAGCAAGCTATCTCTCTGAGTTGGTAGATATCTGCATAGTAGGTTATTATGTGAATGTTGTGCTGTTTATTAAACTACATCCTTTTTCATAGATATTGCAATGCCTTTTTGTCTTTATAATTATTTCTGAAACAAACAACACTGAATATATATTTATCCACTAATATACTTTAATTTCTATGAGATGGAGTTTAAGAAGAAAGGCTATTGGGCCAATTCATATATAATTTTTCAATGATTTTCTATAATGAATCTATTTTTAATACTGAGAAGAAATGCATTCTATTATTTTTAGCTAGCCAATTGTCATGCTTTGTGAAATCGCTTTGAAAGCAGTAAGGAGGCGAATAAGTATACCATATCTGCACCACAAAGAATACTCAGCGTCTGCACTAAACATGCCTGAGCTCTCTCTACACTATACATGATTCATAAGCAAATTTGATGATAGTTTAGTTAATGGAAATTATAAATATTTGTATAAATATCTAACTATAAAGTGTTTTAAAACAATATTAATATATGCACTTATTAACTTTATTTTCAAATATTTGAATTTTAATAGATAGTATGAGAAAAATTAGAAACGAAATACACATTTACTTCTCATGAATATTCCCTTTTGCGGATACATTCATAGTGAACCAGCTACCATAAGATGTGTCTTTCAATTATGGCTACTTTTTACCAATATTAAAACAACTATTTTGAGTTAACAACAAAAAAAAACCCTGAAACATGAGAATTTGTGAAATTCTCTAAAGGCAAAATGTGATTTCAGAAAGATAGAAAGCCACTGTATAATGACTTCCACCTAACTATGATATCAAAGTTACGCCAAATAAAATATTTTATACTTTATAATTTTCTCAAATTTTTAGTACATTTACCCTTGAATTGTATGAAATAAAATAGAAGAGTAAAAGCAAACATCATTTTAGTAGAATCTTCTAAAAATGGAAAACTTCCTTTCATCTGTAGGAACTATCTTTGTAAAAAGGCAATAACAGTACTATAAACTAATTATAGGGACATTTTCCTAATATGAGTGACTCAATTCAGAGAACAGCCAAATGAGTCAATTACCAAAGAATCCCACTGTGAAGAGGTTAGATTTTTAGAAGCTTTAGAACATGAACACACACACACACACACACACACACACACACACACACACACAATCAGTTGTATAGAAAATAATTGTGTCTCTATTAGGAAAGGTATATGGGGCTTATTATTATGTAGTAAAAAAAGAAGCCTATTTTTAATATAAACTGATTATTTTCATAGGGGATATGTTACATAAAACATTTCCTAAGATCAAAGGGGGACTACTAAGGTGGATGTTGCAGTGAAAGCATTGTCAGATACTCGAGCAATGGTAAAATTCTATGATTTTAGGTGGCGATTGGAAGTTCTAAGAATTTATTGTAATTTCTTTAAATAGGTCAGTTTAATGAACTGGAATCTACCAATTTAAAAGGTCAGAAAATAACTACAAGAACTATTGCTACAAGATTACCAAAATGTCTAAACCAGAAACAGTTTCAATAACTCAAATATGAAAAGTGGCTTCTTTCCTCTCGTTTAAACACTACATTTTAATACATGAGACCAATACTAAGGCAACATAATAGAATTACCACAAAGTAGTAAGGATATAGAAATTTATAAGACATGTAACAAATAATATTGGGGGAAAATATTCATAGATTTTCTATTATTACCTACTTTTAAAGTTCCATAACAACCTTGAGTTAATAATTTATATAGCTAATAATTGTAGCAGAAATTAGGAATGGATTTTAAGGTACAACAAGATTCATCAACTGATAAAGCTTCTACCATATTTTTTTCAATATTTTCAATATTTTAAGTAGCAAATTTTTCACTTGTGAAACTTTCAACTGCTTTCTTGCCTCAGAGAAACTCCCACAGACAATTAATAATTTAGTCTTAATTCTCATTAAAAACAGTAAGAACCTCATAGCCTGTGAGAGTTACAAGGCAATGTGACTAATTATTTGTTACTTCAATTTATGGCCTGAAACAATTCAGAGGAATTGTTTCAGACCATAAATTCAGTTTCAGAAAAGTTTGTGTAAAATCCAGACCAAACTGGTTTCTCAAAAATACTATTGAGTTATTACTGATTTAATAGTTATTAGGTCTTATAAACTTTTCTAATTACCTTTATAATTTATATCCTCTCTTTTCCAGAAAAGCACATAAACTACAATTGTGGATTATTCATAGCTAACGTGTTAAATAATCTTAATGATATCCATTCAATATAATAACAATCCTTGTATTATTAGCTGATCTTCTTCGGGAACTAAAACTTAACTTCTAAATTTTCACTGCTTTCATTTCAAGTTATACACCACAAAGTCTAGTATGCTATCCATGATAATGAAGGTAAGCAGAAATACAAAACATTTCAAATGTAAGACTGTGCAGCGCCAAATGCACATTTGTATTTATTTGATAAAAGCACAGCACTAACTTATTTTTGCATTAGCCAAGTTCTGGTGCTAAAAGAAATGCACAGAAACCATTCACAAAAAGAAAAGAAGAGAAGAGAAAAATGCAACAAAACACAACCAAGAAAACCTGCCACCCAACCCAGGGCAAGACTGAAAGGGATTATTCTGCCTCGTTCACATATACATTGTTCATGAACGTTTAAACGCTAAAAAATTTCTGCTGAATCAAGTTAAAATTTTTGCATTAAAATGTTTCTTAAGACTCTGAAATTTTATATATTACTGTAATAATTTTTAAAAGATAGAGAAAATCATTCAATTATTTAAAAAAATTATCATTCTATTAAAAAGTTGTTTTAGTTTACTTCATATTAGCTTAACAAAGAAGTATTATATATCATGAACACTGTGAGTTATATCAACTTAGAATGTAACACAATGTCAGAAAAATATATAATAGAAATTTGTCATATTCTCAAAATATTAGTTTACCTTTTATCATAAATCTTATAGACAGAGCAAATAGTAAACTGATTTTTAATGAGGTATCTTGCTCTCACACAAAGCCTCAGTAGTCATAGAATTTTTCCTTAATATCGCATTTTTCTAAAACTTTGTAATTTTGATTAAAATAATTCAAATTAAATCTGTCTTTTAACTCACAGAAGGTAAATCGAGTTAAAAGAAATCTTTGTTCAGCCTTAGCCTTTTAAAATAAGAATTAAGTACTTTGGAAAACCTGATTGAAAGATAACTGATACAAAAAAGATTCACTCACTAATATTATCTTAACTTCTTGCTTCAGTACAATTTTGAGTTTTTAGTCCTGGAATTACACAGAGAGGCAGATATATATTAATAAGAATGTTTATAAATAGCTATTTGGGGATTCTCAAAACCTATGCTATTGCTCATTCTGCTGAAAATTAAATAGGATACACCTACATTTTAATACCAGTTATCTTTGAGTCCCTGAAATTATAGATGCATTACATTCATGTTTTCCTTAAGCTTTAAAAATATTTCATATTTTTATTAAAACATGCATTATTTTATATTCTTAATATGGCAATCAGGTATTCAAGTAGAGAAAAGGGAGGAAAATAGAGTTAAATAGCTCATAAGAATAAAAACAATACTTTTTTTAGTTAATTGAGCAATATAATTGATTGAATGCAGCCATGGCATTTTAAGAAAAACAAGCTAATGTGATAATTCCTGAGGTCTGTCACTGACCTCTCCTTTAGTATGAAGGAAACAAATTTTTTGTTGCCAGCTATGTAGATCAGATCACATGAAATACTGTTCTCAAGTTTGGTTCTTAAGAAATTATTTAGGAAATATAAAGTACATTTACACATGGTGACCTAAAACAATGCCAAATAATACTTATTAGGGATATTTCAATATCAAACTTAGATAAGAGAATAAAGTCTTTAGCACTGCCATAAAAACATTGATAACACAGACTATATCACATATGTTATCAGAACATAAAAGAATATGATGTGGTCAAAGGATCAAATTTGTGTTGTTTTATAATTTAAGACAGCAATATAAATCCTAAAGCCTGGAAATCAAAATATACTATTTTATATATAGCTTGTATAAAGGAATATTATTTTAATTGAAATGTCCCATGCTATATATAATTTTGTTTTATGATGAGGATAATGAAAGAGAAGGGAGAAATTAACTTGCCAGGATTTGTGCAGAGGATTCCATCATATTGGCCTACATGTTAGAATAAATCACCTTATCCTTTCTTAAAGTACTATGATGTTGTGATAGACTTACTGCTTGTTATATTATAGAAAATATTAAACTTTATTGCTTTATTTCATGTCTCTGATTCTTTTGGAACATGCTTCCTGAAAAAGATGATGGTTTATAGATCATATTCCGTAGAACTATAAAATATTTAGCAAGAGTGAATAAGACAGGGAGAACTTCTTGATACTTCACTGTAAATCTAATAATCTCTCTAAAATATAAATCAGAAGAATGGAATATAAATCAAAATAGAATAGGAGACTCATCAAACCAAGTGTTACAAAAAATACTAAGTACTATTGAACACCAATAATTCTTTCTTGACATCTAATATTGGTCTTACATTTATTAAAAATATATTTTCTAAAATACAACACATATAAAAACCAATTTCACAATTATAAAAAGATGTAATGATGGATTACACAACGAATCTTATATTTTTATGTAAGAATATAAATAATTTAGGATATCATTTTTAAATTTTATTAAAGACATTAATGAATGTCACCTGCAGATTTAACACTGGCAAATCACATGAAATAAAGCTTAATTTTCTATTAATAAAATTAGATATATAATTTTGTTTAAAGAAAACTGTTGCATTACATTCTTGAACTAATTACATTGCAATTAAAGTAATAGTTAGATTTGCTTGAAATTTAGTTGCATAGTAAAGCCAAAACTTAAAGTCATATGGTATAATTACATTGACAGATTAAAAGATTTTAGCTAAAATTTCATCCATACCCTTAACTATATCCTTGAGCAATTACAACACATAAAAGAACTTTTCTTAAACATAGCTTATGGACTCCAACTTCAAAAAGATTGGATAATGATATGAAAAAAAGGACACACACCCACGCACATGGTACAAAATAATAAAAGTGGCAAAACAGAAAATGCTATAAAAGAAACAGTTTCGGTGATTTTAAATGCTGAAACCCACCTCAAAACAAACAGATGGTAAATCTACATCTGTTTACATGTGCAAAAAAGAATATAATTTTATAGAAAACATGCTCATATTAGATTTAGATGGCTATAAACATGATCTAGGAGACTTTGCATTGTCCAACACTGTCTAGAAATAGACTTCATTTTTTCCTATTAGACTAAGCACAAGATGGATTATAGTTCTAGAAATAAATTTCAAAAATAATTGTAATTCCTCTGTCTACCTTCAAAAATGAAATTGCCATCAGATTTTTTTTCACATTCTACAAATTTCAAAATCTTTGTGACCAGCATAGAGTTCCTCACATTTGCCTACCCAACTACTAACAATTTATGAGCATTTAAATTCAAGCAACATGCCAGCGTAATTTGAAAAGGGTTATGGATCTTATAAATGACAAAATCTCTTAAAGTGTTTATAAAATAATTTGATTTTCTGAAGTTTCATCTGATAAACTTAAAAGACAGAGAAAATAACTGACATTGTTTTTAGAAAACACATTGTTTTCTACGTTCTGTAGGCTTGACTGATACATAACATTGTTGCAAATCATCTAGGTGGAGCATTAACTATAGAAAGTTGAGCACTACAAATTTGAAAAAAATACTACAGTGTATTATAATATGATATATTTAATAAATTGCACATTTGAATTTTATATAGCAACTAAACATTGACAGACATTTTGGGCTGAAATTTAAAAGTACAAACATTGGTTAATCTCAATGACATGACTTCTATTTTTTTCTTAAATTAGGTTTATTTTTTGTCTATAGATGTAAATTCAAATGAACAACTTTTCTGAGGTTTATCTTTGTGGAGAGTTTCATTAGTTTTACAAAAGCTAGCTTGAAGATGCCACACATTAAAATTTCAAAAAGAAGCTTATATTTTCAATACGGACTAATTATAGCATATATCTTTTACTTTAAATAACAGTAACATTGAATTTTCTTAAAAGAGTACTACAGAGAATGAGAAAAATGGATTCACCTTAAACAAAAGTGTTAAGGTCAAAAACAGGAAGAGTTTAAGTAAGATAACATTAGTTATTGAATTTGAATTTGAATCTGAATATGAATTTGGGGACATTAAATTTGAAGCATTGACAGAATATTCAACTAAAAATGGTTATCAAGCATTTAAATATGCAATAGTAAAGTAAGTATAGGAGATGGGCTTAGTCTATAGCATCAGCTACTATACACCATACACGTCATAGTTAAAGTTAATAAAATGGACAGGATATCCCAGGTAAAAAATAGAGAAGAGAAAAAGGGCAAATAAAGACATTTGAATTGAACATATATTTAGGTGGCATGAAGCAGAGAGAGGCTGGAAAAACCTTGTAATCAATGGAGATCTCAAAAAGAATAAAAGGACAAAAGAGCAAGAAGAAAAATGAAGAATAAAAAGAACATGATTTTTATGGTCAATGGCTTGGTAGTAAATTACTGATAAGGAATTTCTCACTTGTATTACAAGTGAGGAGCAAATATGGATGAATAGGGTAAGATACTTAAATTTGAGATTATATATGAAGGTGAAGATTTTGACAAGTCTCAGTTTTACCATGTATTCAATACTCACTCTGAAGATCACTATTTTAAACTTTAAAAATGGGGGATTTAATCTCTACATGAGTCTCATGAGAATTGTTAGTTGATTGCAAAATACCTCACAGATTATTTCTCTTCCTATGTTAATTCCCTAAAATTCCCGTAACAGAATCACAGGTATAATATTTGCTTACTTTTCTGTGTTATAGGTAGGTAGTTAAATAAGCCTCTGCCTTAGATATTGACCACACTCTATGCATTTAATGGTTATTGGAGATGTATTGAGTAACTTAGTATCTATCAACTTGCTTCCTGAAATTCTTCTTTAGAGAAATTTAGTTCAACAAAAATCACAGAAAAAAATTTTGACGTGCTTTTAAAGAAATGTGTTATGTTCCCGGCAATTTGTAAAACTAAAATATAGGAAAAAACACAGTTCATATAAGAAGTCGCTTTTTCTTGAAATGAGATTTCTGGGAAAAAAATTGCTATTCAAGCATGCAGTCCCATTTAGGGTAGTAAATGGGAGAATGTGGTATGTTTTTGTAGACTGGGTGATTTTACATTATACTTCGGTTACTGGCAGCTACATACATGTAACTAAGGCTACGTAGTACGGCTTATCACTTTGAGGACTGATCACACAGTGACACAACACAGGAGTGAGGAATTCAAAATAAAATGACAGCATAGATGAAATCGTGCAGAGAAAAGTACTTTTGAAGCGAGATGACAGACTTCACTAAAAATTAATGATCATTTCAAATTCATACACTTAGCTAGCTATCTGCTCAAAGATAAGATTTTTCATAGAAATTATTTACATTTTCCAATAGACTGTTCTTAAGACCAGGGCCTTCTCTTATGTTAGGGTAACAACTGTGAAAGTTAGATAATATCCCAGTTCCTGAAAGTATTTTTTTACCTAATGGGAGTGATAGTTGTTCTCATGAAACTTAATTTGGACATTCTGTTGTCTGTCTGGTAGATAATGGATCCATCCTATATATTTTTCCCCCAAATACAAGTTTTATTTATATTGAAAATATTGAGGCAAGTAGCCCTCATTTTCGATATTTCCACATCTGAAAAATTGCCTTAACATCTGTAGCAACAGCATTCACCACTATCACCTTGAGGGGTGAGCCGATTCAAATAGGTCTTAAACAAGGGCACTATTTGAGATTGCATGCTAAACTAGACAGCGGCAGTCTGGCCATATTAAACTTGTAAAGTCTTTTAAAGTGTTATTTGGGTATATTCTTTATACATTAAAATTCATCACTCTTACGCTAAGCAATACAGGTTTCCCCCAGAATCCAAAAATAGAGCGTTCTTATGAAACCCTTCCTAAAATAAAAATGGCATAGAGTATCCCCCACTTTTCATAAATTCGAGTTGTGCCACTTCACTTTTATAAAAGACCCACATTAGTAAAACAAGTTTTTTGTTGTTGTTTTGTTTTGTTTTTCCATAAAAGTAAGAATCCTCTTTAGATTTGGTTGGTTAGCAAAAACAGGTATCAATGTAATGTGAACTTTTGGAAAGTGGGGGATACCTGTACAGCATTCTATTCAATATTCAGTTTACAAATAGAATTCATGCGATTGCTTGGGAGTTTTGAGGTTCGTATTTTAAGTAAAATTTAATACCTTAAAACAAGGGATGAAGCCATCAGAAATGGATGAGGATAGTGTAAGATCAAAGAATAAATAGAAGCAATATAACATTTTCTACATTTCAACTTATAGTTTTTATGTCAAATATTAAACTAGCATGCCTATTGTTTTGCAATAGAGTCTAGACTTAATTGCTAGTAGTAAGAAAAATTCATGTGAACATGTCATTTTAAAGATAAAGGATAGAGAAAAATAATAGCATAGCAAGAGTGATAGATATTTCTTGCCATAATATGAATAATTCCAGCTCCCATGTAGCTTTGTGTCCTATTGGGGTATGAAAGCTTATTCAGTTGCTGTTTTGTGTTTGGTATGTATTTTATACAGTGTTGTCAGTTAAGTAGTTTAAATAAATGCAACTCTCATACTATGCAGCCTGAGTAATAAGAATAAAAAAAAAAAAACAATTCATTTTGAAAAAACAAAGTCTCTTTAGTCAATCAAAAGACATGCCTATTGAGGATAAGCTTTTCCAATCTTTAAAAACAATTTGGTAATGATGGGTACCATTTACTTTGAAAACTTATTGGGAATAATTATATTCAAAAATATTGCAAATTTTATCCTTCACAAATTAATTTTGCCTTTGACATTTACTTAAAGCCACTTAAAATTAATTAAAACTACCTACTAATCATCTCATTTTACTGTTCTTATCTATAACAATGGCTTTGCACATTTATTTTCAATTTATTTATTAATTTTAATTTTATACTTTGAATTGTAATTCTGCACATTCAGTAGTCCCTCCCTTTTCTGCAGGATATACATTTCAAGACTTCCAGCAAATGCCTAAAACTGGGAATAGTACTGAACCTTATATACACTATGTTTTTATATACATACATACCTATGATAAAGTTTTATTGATAAATTATGTGCAATAAGAGATTAATAACAGTAACTAATAAAATAGAACAATTATAATAATATACTATAATAAAAGTTATGTGAATATAGTCTGTCTCTCCAGTAATTTTTAACATTTTCCAGTCATAACTTATTCCTAAATCTGTGTAACCATCCCTTACTTACAGTACATAGCTTGGTGTTATTTTTTTTAGGGGATCTCTTGCTGATGCCTTTGTATAAGTTCGATGACTTTTGGTGCAATGCATTGCTGTTAATTGAAACATTTTCTGTGTGTGATGTCCATCCACAAATTTTTTGCTTTGTCCATCTTAACTAAACACTTATTATGTACTAGCTAGAACTTTTGTAGTTTGAGGTGCAACAGCAAAACCAGAACACATTTTTTTTCTTCACAATTTCACAGATAAAAGATTCATTCTTACTGTAGATCTTAGTGACCTCAGCATGCATACACTTTCTTTTTCTTTCCTTATTAAGTTGAGCACTTTTTACCTTTTCACTTTATGGCCTTTCTTTGGCATATCCAAATTGCCAGCATCAGTACTCTTGCTCTTTGGGGACATTACTAAGTAGAATAAGAGTTGAACACAAATACTGTGATGATCACTTGGTCTGATAATTGAGAAAGCTACTAAGTGACTAACAAGCAAGTAGGATATACAGTGTGGACATGCTGGACAAAGGGATGATTCACGGGTAGATGGTGCAGTAGGTAAAAGCAGGGTTTGCCTCTTCCCAGGTCTACACTGAAATTATAACCAAATTATAAAATAATCAACATGGAGAACCACTTGAAGTCTAGTGAATTATAACATCTATATCTGATAATATAAAGGAGCCACATCGAAGCCGGTACGAGGGGAAAAATCATGAATCGGGCTGGACCTACACCTGTGGGTGATATTGGGAGGGAGGGAGAGGCTGCAGGACACCCCTGAAGGAGAGGGGTGCCCTGGCCTCATTTGGGAATTCCCCAGCCCAGGGTCCCAGGCCAGAGAAGAAGAGTTTCCAAAAGCTCTGACTGTAAAAACCAGAGTAGATTCTGATATCTGGGTGAGATGGAAGGAAACTGAAACCTTAGACACCTCTTTGAAGGACCCACACACAGGCTCTTTCACCTGCAGCACTTACCCAGGATATCAGTGGTGGGTCAGAGGCTCACATGGGATACTTACTGAGAAAGGCTACATTACCTGACTTCAGAACTTCTAGCTGGTGAGGCTAGAAGGACAGCCACCATTGTGCCTTAGCCTGCCCCCGCCCCCGTACTGGTCAATCTAAAGACCTCACCAGCTTGACTGTTCAGACGCCTCCCAGAGGACCATTAGGAAGCACTGGCCTAAGGAGATCAGCCCTCCCCAGATTGCCTGGGGCTTTTGTTGCTGTATATGGCTGCCACACTCTGCGCATATTCAGAGCCAAAAATTCCCAGCTGTCAGCCAGCCCTGTGAGCATACATTTTGTAGTTTCAGGCAGATCACTGCTGCCAACATGAACTTGGGTAAATCTTGGGATCTGTGAGCCAGTCCCAGACAGCAGCGGATCTTGCTATGATTTGAGACTTTTTGGGGAATGTGTGAAAGGTTACCGAAGTTGCAGAAAGACTGAGGCTGTATTGATCTGACCTGAGATCCTGACCCCATCCAACCAACAAATTGCCCCAGGCAGCCCATTGACAGTGAACCACCACCACCCTGCCCCTCCTCCCTGGTCTCCCAATCCACAAGGGCAACAAACTTTGGCTAGCACAGGATGAGCACTGCATGAAAATAAGTTGCAGGAATACCTCTGCCGCCTGCAGGATTTGGAATATTGTGTAGGCGACTGCAGGGGTCTGTGGGACTGCTGCAAATGGTGGCCAGTCTCACTGTAATCTGTGACTACAGCAGGAACACCCAGGCACAGAAGTTGCAGCCCAACTGAGGCTGTATTGGCCTGAGGGCCCTTGTCTCCCTGAGATCCCACTTCACCTAAGCCACAAAGTACCTGCAGCCCATTGACTGGCAGCCTCCCCTACATTGCTTTTCTCTGAGGTTGCTCAGTCTGCATAGGCAACAGATCTTGGCTAACGCAGTAAGTGCATTTCAGGGAAAACAGTTGTGGGTACACCACTGCTGCCAATAAAAGCTGCAATATCTCTTGGGAGTATTGCTGGGGTCTGCGGGACCACTCCAGAGAGCTGCTTGTCTCCCCATGACTACTATGGGAATGTGCAGACATAGAAATTGCAGAAAACTGAGGCTATTGGCTTGACGGCCCTTGACTCCTCGAGGTCCTGCCCCATCTAATACACAAAGTGCCTGCCGCATGTTGATGGGCAGCTGCTCCTGCCTTGGGTTGGCACATTCTGCCCAGTCAAAAAATCTCAGCCAGAGAAGTGAACAAAGTTCAGAGAATACAGTGACAAGAATATCACTGCTGCCAGCCTGAAATACAGTATCGCTTGGGGAAATCTCAAGGGTTTTGTAGGCCCAACACAGACAATAGTAGGACACGCAGTGATATTTGAACTTGGTGAGAGTCCGCAGTCCCAGAGCTGGCAGCAAATCTGGTGCTATTTAGGCCTAACAGCCCCGTGCCTCATTTAGATGATGCCCCACCTAACCCACAAATAACCTGTGGCAAACCTGCTCCCAGACAACCCAGTGCCATCTTGTGCTTTCCTTGGGTCACGAATTCAACAGCAAACAACAGCACTCAGTTCATGCAGCCCACGCAAAGCCCATTCATCAGAGAGAAGCATTTGGTGGCAGGCCACAAACTCACATCCATGAGCTTCAGTAATTCTTAAACAGAGCTTAGGTGTCAGCTGACCCGAGGTGGGCAACAGCTGACCTTGTACAATTGGAAACTTGTACAGGTTGCCACAGAGACAGCACTGACATGTAAACTGACACTGCAGTGGCAGAGGAAATTTACTCCATAGATCCAGGAGACTCCCAGGGTCCCTGCACCACCCAACTGTATATCACTCAGAGGCTCTTCCAGTTTCAGGACTTATGAGCAACTGACAGGCAGTGTCAGGCCTTAGGGAGCACTGGTCCCTCTGCTAAACTGCTCTAGGTCAGAGACAGGGGATAACCAGGCTACTGCCTATAGCACTGTCTCTTCTACTTACCTATAGATCCATCATAGGCAACAACCATCTGTGGATCGCTTTGTAGCTCCCACCAGGTAGCTCTGAACAATCAAAGACAGCAGCTGACCTTGGCCTACTGGGGAGCCCCTCCCAAGGGGCCACAAAACCAGCGAAACCAGAGGATGGCACCACACCACAACAGAGCAACTCCTGACTAGTCTCATAAGTGATACACACAAAGGGTGGTTTGCAATAAGTACACAAGTCAGCTAGGGCAAAGCCTTATTAGTGTCAGCCCCACACAACAACTCTTACCCTTTGGGGGCAGCCAATTCCCATAATTAGTCAGCCTGAGCATTAATCCTACATCCACTGATGTACTAACACCAATAAAGTTTTAGCAACAACAGAAGACCACACACAACCCAGGAGATCAGGGAGAGTACACCACTGGGCTACACAGGACACTTTCTACATTAGGCCAACATGCCAAGGCTGAGAGATGAAAAAAAATATTGCTAACACATAGAAATGAACACAGAGAGTCTAATAAAATGAGAAAACAAAGAAACACACCACAAATGAAACAGGAAAAAAAAATCCATAAAATAAGCTAAATGAAATGGAGGCAAGCAACTTACCAGAGATAGAGTTCTAAATAATGGTTATAAGGATGCTCGACAAACTTAGAATCGATGAGCACAATGAGAACCTCAACAGAGAGATAGTAAGTATAAAAAAGGACACAGAAACTATTAAAAAAAAAAAAACAGGCAGAAATGAAGAACACAATAATTGAAATGAAGACTACACTAGCAGGATTCAATAGTAGATTGATGAACCAGAAGATCGAATCAGTGAACTGGAAGACAAGGTAGCAGAATACACCCAATTAGAACAACACAAAGAAAAAAAAGAATTTAAAAAATGAGGAAACTATGGGATATTGAAAAAAGAAATTGAAGAAAATGCAAATAAATGGAAGCATATACCATACGCACTGGAAAAAAAATTAACATTGTTAAAATGTCCATACTACAAAAAACAATCTATAGATTCAGTTTAATCCCCATCAAAAAACCCTCATTTTTCACAGAACTAGAACAAATAATCATAAAATTTATATAGAATCACAAAATACCCCGAATAGCCAGAACAATCTTGAGAAAGAAGAACTAAGTTGGAGGTATCATGCTACCTACTATTAAAGTTTACCACAAGACTATAGTAATCAAAGCAGCATGATACTGGAATAAAAAGAGATACATAAATCAATGGAACGGAATGAAGAGCCCAGAAATAAACCCACGCCAATTTGGTCAATTAATCTATAACAAAGGAGTAACGAATATACAATGGCGTAAAGACAGTCTCTTCAACAAATGGTGTTGGGAAACTGAATAGATATATGAAAAAACATGAAACTGGATCACTATCTTACACTTATTATAATATATGTTATATGATATTGCATATATTATATAAAATTTATATATTATCTATAATATGTAATTTACTTGTTATTGGGATTCATTTTCAGAATTATAAAAACATTTATTTAAAAAGTATGAAAATAAATTTGAACATGATTTTACATGAAATCATCTAATGTAAAAAATGGACATTAAGAAGGAAAATACTCTATGTCAAGAATAAATATAGTAGTCCCTCTTTTATATATTACATATATAATATATGTTATATATTATATATGCAAATATAATATTGTATGTAACATATAATCTGTGTGTCTGTATCAATCTTATTAGAAACACTATAGATGATACATCAAATTTTTTACAGGTTCCTCAATTCACATAAACTTAGTTCTAG
>NW_006494614.1:26618593-26623593 GCF_000325575.1 Pteropus alecto | reverse complement strand
CTTGGGTTCACAGAGGTAGGAATTAATGTATTCAATATCTGAACTTATAGCTTGTTGCTAGAGTCTACATCACTAGTTTACTATAGTATCTCTTTTGTAACCCTGAAAGTCATTTATAAGAAAGCTTGCGTAGTTCTCACACATGCACACTTATAAAAAGAACAACCATTAATGTGTCTTTCAGAAAGACGGAGTGGAAGTATAAGGCCAAAGAAAGATAAGATCTTGGGGTGTAAGTGAGATGAAATAATTTTTCTGCTGAAAATTTGAAGCAGTCTTGAAAATATGAGCAAGTTCTACACAACCTAGGTAACTGCTTCCCAATGTTTTCATCCATTCTTTCATTTGTTCAACAAATATTTACTGAGTGCCTACTCTGTGCCACACACTGTTCTGGAAACTTAGAGTTTATCAAGAAATCAAACAAAAATCTCTGCCTTTATCTAGTTTACACACTAGCAGACGAAAGAGTAAATAGTCTAGTATATAAAAGGCTTATTTTAGTACAGAAAATAATAGTAGTTGATACTCTGAGGTAAGAATTTGAGGCTACTCATAACCTGGGTCAATAGGTGTACCCAATACAAACAGCCGAGGTCCAGTGAGATCAGTATCTCTCAGTACACCTGTGTGCAGACCAGATTAAGATGTATTCAGTAACAGCACATCTTGGACTCTCTGGGAAAGCAAATATTTCAATTAAAGGTGGCTTTAGAAGAAAATTTTGCTTGTTCTTTGTGAATAATTAAAATAGACTTTATTATAAAAACTCATAAAAATTCTTTGCCAGCTGAGATAGAATTATTTTCCCCAAATTTTGCAATACATTTGTTTAAGGCTGGTGTCTAAATAAAAATAAATTTCTGTCATGATGACTTCAGAAATGTTTAAATATGTTAAGTTGACTATTTCTGAAATATATTTTATTTGTCCATTTAACTTTTTAGTTTAAGAGATTTTAAAACAAATAAACCCAACAAACAACAAAACCAGTTATTTCCTTTTTTTTATTTTAACCTATTGTTAAATTCTTATATTTTCAGTAGTCTAAGGTTTAGAAAAACAATCTGTGAAAGCAACTTATAATCATATAGCTAAAAGAAATAATAGAATATTCAGTCACATTTACTTCATGCCAATTTTAAGTTTTAAAGTTCAAAATATTAATGTTTGCAGTCATATTTAGAATATTTTATTTGCACTGCTAAAACGCGATATGGTAAATTTAGATTCTAATTTACGTTTTTTTTTTTTTTTTTTTGCACATGCTGCCCCTCCATTCCTCCATTTATGCTAGAAGCAAGTCTGCACTCCTTTACAAAAGGGGGCAGTTGTGGCAGGACTTCAAGAAGAAATCATCATTATTTAAACAAGTTTCTGAACTTCTGATAAAGTCTTTGTAATTAAAGGTACTATATCCTAAAGGGTGAGGAGGGAGAAGACAGTGAGATAAGTAGAGAAAATTTTCTTAACTTGGAGAAAAGATCCAGTCCCATGAAATAAGCAGGAGTGACAGATGCCCAACCTGCTGAAAGTGGCCTAGGGTATTGGTACGGTCTAAGAAATCAATGACAATCTCAAGCTTGCCAAGCATTTCTTTTAGACCTGCCTTGCTAATGGAACTCTATACAATTTTAAATCTAGTTTAGCTCACATTCACTTGGGTGGTCTAAGTCTTCAGTGTTTCCTTCTATTTCATTTGATTATAATAATTATAAATTAATATTAGTGATTATGAAAAAATTGTCATAATGCTAATTACAAAGGGATTATACCTACTCACTCTCATTTCAATGTGATATTAGCTGTTTTACTCTTTGTTGGTTATAAATTTGATTTGAAAGCATTTTATTATATTAAGAATATGTCCTATTTCTTGTTTAACAAAAAATAGAATGAATTTTAACTTTTATCAATTAACTTTTATACGTCTTTTGAAATCACCATTTGTGTTTTTTCTTCATTTGCTCTATTGAGATGACACATTAATTAATAAAATCATTTTACAATTCCATCATCAACTTGCAAGATATTCTGCTGGATATTACTTATTAAAATTTTAATATAAAAGGATCTATTTATATTCCCAAGACACATTAGACTTTTTCCCATATATTAATATGGTTTTATTTTTATAGCTACATGTGAATATTTATTTATAACTTAGATACTGTTTTAAAATAAAAAGTAATAATCAAGTAATCACACTATTTTGTTGTCATATTTTATGCTTTATTTTCCCTTTGAGAAGACTCATTGATGACTCTGTAGCTGTGTCTGCTGATGGTATTAAATTGAAAATAGATTAAAAATTCTGAGATACTCAAACATTAGAATGCCATCTTTACTAGAAATATTGAAGGGAGCTGAAAGAGTATGTCACTATTTTCCCCAGAACTTGACTGAGAGCAGCCAAGCAGTTTTTCATCTTACTTATGAGTATAGTGTGAGCACATCACATCCATGTATCACAAAAGAACTGTGCAAAAGCCTCTGTCTGTTATTTATGCTCATACAGGAATAGAAATTTTATTTTAATATTATTGGGAAAAATACTTTATACAGAACAAAATTCTGTCTCTGTTTTTAAAACAACTGCGAAACAATAAATCATACAACATGAGTATCTCTAAAACAGACTTCTGAAATAAAAATTGCCAATCTCAGAGAGTAGCTCCAAGGAGCATCAATTAACCAATCCCTCACCTAGCATGCAAGTAAAAGAGATCATTTCAACCTACAGTGGATATAGAATGCTTTGATACAACCTATTTTGAAAGATAATTGGGCACACAATTTCCTAAACAGACTATCATCTATCTATCTATCATCTATCTATCTATCTATCTATCTATCTATCTATCTATCATCTATCTATCATCTATCTATCTATCATCATCTATCATCCGTCAATAAAACTAATGTTATTACGTGAACATATTTTGTGATTTTTTATCAGTTTGCTATAATTTTGTTCATTCATAATGTTATTATTTCCCAAAGAGTGCCACTGGGACTTAAGATTTTTTTAAACAAGTCAAATTCTATGAATCATGAGTGACTGAACTTCACTTATAAAGGAGATGCACTATGATTAAAAAATATACTTTTCATGTACTCAAACAAAAATAAGCTTTACTAATTTCATTGTCTCTCATTTATTCTTCTAGTCACCATTCACTATTTATAGCATTGCTAAAAAAATGAAAATTTATATATATACACATATATCATTATTTAATTCCCTTATTTATTCAACAGATATTCATTAAGTTCCTAATCTTCATTTATTCAATCAACATTCTTGAGCACTACATTGTACCAAACATTATTCTAGGGAATAGGACAGTGACCAAAAGAAATTCCTTGCCCTTATGGTACTTAAATTATAGTGCGCAGAGAGAGAAAGCAAACACATGAATATATTTGCTGTGTTGAGAATTACTATAAAGAAGACTAAACCAGCAAGTGAATAAATGAGTGAAGGGCTTTTTGGTGATGATGAAATTATTATTATTATTATTATTTTTCAAATAGATTCATCACAAACCATCTTTCTGTTAAGGTTACATTAAAGCAAGGGAGTGATCAATGCAGTGATTGATGTTTAGAGAGCAAGTAACAGAGTGTGCTTGGTATGCTGGAGGAACAGCAGAAAGCCCAGTATTTTCGCCAAACTGGCATCAACAAGAGTGACAATAATGGGGTGAGAACAGTAAGTTAGTCAAATAAGGATAACATTATACTCTGCAGAACGTGTTTCAGTAGGACTTTGAGTTCCACGTAAATTGCATTTTATTTACTTTTATTTTTTAAAAATTAATTAATTTGTTTAATAGTAACATTGCTTAATGAAATCCATTAAATTTCAGCTGTACACTTTAACAGTAAGGCATATATATACATTTACACTGTGTGTTTGTCTCCCATAGTTAGAGTTCTTTCTGTCACCACATATTTGACCCCCTTTACCCCATCTACCTCTCCCTGCCCCCTAACACCTTACCTTCTGATAACCACTAGTCTATAGTCCATGTCCATGAGTCTCTGTTTGTCCTGCTCATTCATTACTTTTAGGTTTATATCCCACATATAAGTGATATCATGTGATTTTCAACTTTTTTTGTCTGGCTTATTTTGCTTAGCATGATTATCTCAAGGTTCATCCACATTGTTGCAAATGGCAGTATTTCATCTCTTCTTACAGCTGAGTAATATTCCATTGTATATATATACACCACAGCTTCTTTAACCAATCATCCATCGTAGGACACTTTGGTTGCTTTCATGTCCTGGCCACAGTGAATAATGCTACTATGAACATCGGTGTGCAGATATCTTCTCAGATATGGGTTTTTAAGTCTTTGAGGTAAATGCCCAGTAGAGGGATTGCTGGATCATACGGTAAATCAATTCTTAGTTTTCTGAGGAACCTCCATACTGCTTTCTATAGTGTCTGTACCAATTTGCAGTCCCACCAGCAGTATATGAGGGTTCCTTTTTCTCTATTTTAAATACAGATGTTTAAAAACATCAGTCTGATACTTTTTCAGAGAGTAACTATAGTAGATGCAGTTGAAGGCGCTGTACATGGTAAGCTGAACATAGTATGCTATTGAATGAGATAGACAAAGACCCTACTTTTCATGGAATTTACATTCCAGAGTGGGGACATATGGTAAAGAAGTTAAAATCAATACATGAAAAGAACATACAGGGTAATGATAAAGACCAGGGTGGAAATTAAACAGATGGGTGTGATGAGAGTGATAACAGAGGGTACAACTTCTGAATGGAAAGTCAAGCATCTAATGTAGAATTATATTCAATCTGAGATCAGCCAAGAAGAGACCAAAAAGAGAATTCTGGAAAGAAGAACAGCATGTGAAATAGTAGTTATATAAGAGAAAAAAAAGGTTGGTGTTTTGGGTTTAAAATAAGCAAAGGAAAATTGATATTAAGTGAACTAGAATAGCAGTGACAAAATGATGTTACACCTT
>NW_006494614.1:26591332-26618575 GCF_000325575.1 Pteropus alecto | reverse complement strand
TAGAGACTTCTATACTAGGAAAATAACATAATATGACTATATATTTAGAGGATTGACTACTCTTTGGAAAATTTGTTTTTCCAAAACAAAAGGCAAGAATGCCATTTTGAAAATTTGTTTTGGTTGAAAAGCAAGAGTGCCATTTTGAAAAGCTATTGAATTAATCCAGGAGGGGGATTTGGTGGCTTTGATAGTAACTGTGAAGATGAAAAGAAGTGAATGAATTTGAGATGTATTTTGGCAGTAGCAATGACAGGACTGACTGCCTTACATCACCCCCTGGGGGCAGGGGTTGATGATGTTAGAGGCATCAGAGGCATCTCCTATGTATTTGATTTAAGTAAATGTGTAAATAGGAAAACATATTAATTAAGATGTGGAAGACACAGGTTTTAGTAATTGGGGGTGGGGGGCGGTGATATTAGGAAAGCTTATTTCTCTTCTGGCAATGGTAAATTAAAAGTACAAATTAGATATCTAAATAGTTACATCAAGTAGACTATCAAATAAGCAGCTCTCCTAATCTGATTTAGTCTAAAAGAACATTTGTAGTCTACTTTATGAATTACTTTCATTTTATTGCTGCTTAAAAAAAAAAATCCTATATTGGCTTTATATCAATGTCCAATTTCTATCCATTTTTCTACTTTTAGCATATAATCTAAAAATTTCTTTAGCAATGTTTTTAATTTGAGACCAGGATCAGAGGTTAAGGGGTGCTGATTGTGAAGTTTACAATTCAGGTTCCAATGTGGCTTGTTTGACTATAGTGGGTTCTACTCTAATACTTAAACGTTTAGCAAAACTTCAAGACATTGGCCTGACCCAAAGTGGCCACTCCCCAATGACCTCTCTTTGCCAGAAGTTTAAGTAATTCTTCTCTAAGAAGAAAGCAAAGTTTTTCCTCTCAGTTGTGTAGGAAGTAATTTTTGAAGCTTCTAATATTTTATACTCCTCCAACAGCAACAAAGTATTAAGAACTATATTAAAAACTGAACAAGGTTTCAGCATTTAAAGGAGCCTAGAATTCATTTGGAAACCAAATTGTATAATAGAAACCACTACATGCTATAGAGTATCTACTACGGCAACATTACTTAAGTGATATGTAAATGTGAGCACAGATATTGGAAGTGTTCATTTGTTTCAGAAAGTTAACCAGACCATAAAGGATGACACATCTGAGTTATATCTTGAAATGAGAGTAGGAATTTGTAAGGGAGAAGCAGAGGAGTGGTAAGCTGAGAAACAGGAAAAAAGTGTGAGCAAAAGTAAAATAAAATAAAAATTGATATTCTTATTATAGTTAGTCATTATTTGAATGGTATATAGGACACATGAAAGAGGGTTATAAGAGATAACGGTAGGCTAGATTGTGAAAGATGTTGGAGTCTCATACAAAGAGCTTAAATTGCAAATTAGAAAAATGAAATGAGAATAACATGATCATATTTGGGTTTTAGAAAGAAAACATTACTTCATTCACAATGCAGTAAAGTAGAAGAAAGGGCAAATTTTAAAAAAAGAGGTGGATAAAATGTCTGAAGACAGTAATAATGCATGATATGGACTGAATATTTGTGTCCCGTAAATTTATATGTTTAAATCCTAACACTCAAGGTAATGGTACTATGGGGTGGGGTCGTTAGGAGGTGATTAGGTGATGAGGGTGGAATCCTCATGAATGGGACTAGTATCCTTATAAAAAAGGTCCAAAGATTGATCCCTAACCCCTTCAACAGTGTGAGAACACAGCAAGAAGGCACTATCTCATAGAACCTGAAAACATGCTTTCAAACACCAAATCTTTTGGTACATTTGTCTTGAACTTCCCAGATTCCAGAATTGTGAAAAATAGATTCCCATTGTTTATGAGCTCCCTAGTCTATAGTATTTTGTTATAGCATCCTGAATGGACTAAGATAGTAAGATTGAAGAGAACAAGTAGAATTGTTAGAAAGACTACGAAGCTACAATTGTCACAACCTAGTCTCTAAGTGGACGCGTTAGGTAAAGGAGAACTGTCAAAGATGATTCTAAGACTCTCCTCATGTGTGACTGAGTGAATAGTGGTGTTTCTTAACTGAGAAGGGAAAGTCAGTTTGAGGAGGGAGTAGTGGTATTACAGGGAGAGTGCAATTTTGGAAATCTGGTAGAAAGGGCCTTACTGGCAGATGGGAATACAAGAGGTAGATCAAGAGAGAAATCAAAGCTTACATCCAAATAACTGAAAGTGATTAGCTAGTTCAATGAACTGACTATGGATTCAGTGGCCACAAGAATATATTCAGTTGAGAAAGGACCCAAGCATAAAACTTTGGGGAGCCTGGAATTTCGAGGAATAGGCAGAGGAAGCCATAGTCAATCAAAGAGAAGGACTTGTTACAGATATCATGGAGAAAAGAAGAGGGACTAACCAAGAGGAGAGGAGGTTAAAAAAGAAAGGTAAGAACTGCCCACAAAGTAATTGTATATATTTACTGGATCTATCTTTCTTTTTTCATTTTTTAAAAATTTTATTTTAAAATTTCCATCTATCACTCTATTCTTTCTGCTGCTAAAACTCCATGTATATATCTCAAAATCCTTTAAAAGTCAATCTCCATACTTCCAATTCTTACTTGCATCTCAATGAAAACTCAAATAGTTAGAAACCCAATACAGCATAAAGAAAAAAAGATTCAAAAGAAAAAACTCCTGTAATTATTTTCTTTTTTTCTGAAACTGAAAATAAATATATAACCCAAAACTTTATGTCCAAATGACACTTTTAAAATCCCTGGGAGCCCTACATATAAGCTAGATATTAGAATATAGTAATGATTTATTTTGTAAAAGCACTCTGTGTTGGGTAATTCAGTCAAATATAGCATGCTAATTTTATTTTATTTTATTTTTAAAAAATTAAAGCTCAAATCAGATCAATATCAAAGCAGATTAGGTACAATATATATTAATATGAAATATTTTACTATTTGTTAGCTATTATTTGATATTATACTAAAAGCTGGTACAAAATATCTTGGACAATTCTGGAGAGATACATAATTCTCTACATATTTATACACACGCACATATATATACACACACGTATACACACACACATTCATAAAAAGTATAGCATTCACACACATCTTATTCGTCTGGCTGATTGTGTTGCTTAGATTCATAACTTTTACAATAATCAACTCACGCTAATCCTGGGGCCAGTGAATGAGTAATTAGCAAACATTCAGCAGTGAGAAACAAAAAACAAAAAAGTGATTCTATAATTATTATTTTTTGTACCCACACATAGTATCGGATATATTATTCATAATTTGCAGAAAAGTAGGACTTAGAAGTAAAAGAGCCCCAATAGGTTGGAAATATTTACAAATAAGATAATAATTACCAATTAAGTTGGTGTTATTTCAATGCTTTATTAAAAGGTGTTAGGGCCCCTGAAATAAAGCCTTGCCTTTGTTTGCTTGGGCATTATCTTTAACATAGGAATGCTTTAAGAATCTTTAAAATAGGAATAATAATTTTTATATTTTTCACAAGATATTTTTGAGAATAGATAGTAGTGTGAGGGTGTTATAAACAGCAGAGCCCAATATGTAGGGAAGTTGTTTTATTTTCACTCTTTTAGTTCCTCTCATTACTGGTCTCTTAGTAAACTGAGCTAATCATAATACTCAAAAATACCCCAAACTTTTCATATATTTTAAAAGAATATGAAATAGAATAGACAGTAATAATTGTTCTATTGTGTAGGTTGAGTTTATACCATTCCTTTCCCTCTTTATACCCCTATACCCAACCCCCACTAATGATTACTGCTTTTCTAATACAGGGGAGAGGTATAGAGAGAATAGGAAAAGTCTCATTTATTTTTAAGTCCCTGAGCCCTCAGCCCTATTAAGTGCTACATGTATTCATTCACTCCCAAACATTTATTTACTTAATTTTTATTGCACGTCAGGCACTGGTATTGGAACTGGGGATACATTGGGTATTAGATAGAAAATGTCCCTTCTCTGACTAATGGAGTGTACATGCTTGTGGGGATGACACAGAATCTAAAAAATATAATATGTATATTCAGGTGGAGATAAGTCCAAGGAAGAAAAGAAAATTGACTATGGTGTTGGAGGGCGACTGGGAGGAATGCGTTATGTATTGTGATCAAGGGTCATCTCTCTGTGGAGGTAGTGTTTGAGCAGAGGTCTGAATAAAGTTGAATGAAGTAACCATAAGAAGCTCTGGGGAAAGCCCATCCTAGATGGAGGGAACAGCATATACAGACACTCTCAGGCAGGAAATTGATTGTTTAATTTAAGGACGAACAAAACAGTTTACATTTTTTGAGCACAAGGAACAAAGAGGAATAGTAGGAGAGAAGGAATTAGAATAATGGGAAGTGGCCTTAGCATGTAGACCATTGTAGACCTTAGTTCAGACTAGATTTGAGAGGAGACCAAATAATAAATGGAGGGAGGAATGAAAGTAATAACAGCTGAAAAGAAAAGGCTAATAGAGTGAGATATAGTATCACGCAATAAATGTTCAAAACATGAGAACATGAACACAGGAATAAGATTGAATTCTTAAAAATTTTAAGTGCTTTAGAATTGGCATATCACATTTGCATGCATAATCCTGTGCTGCATCTCATGATAGTTTCTTAGGTTTACTCTTTCAGTCTAGGTCCTTGTGGAACAGAGTGTTTGTTTGGAGTGATTACATGAAAACTTTCCCATTGGAATTCTATTTGCCTCTTCTCCTTTAGGGGTATTAAGTAATGAGAGAATAGGGAAAAGGTTGTAGAATGGAAAAATTATCTCCCCATTTATGTATGTATACACAATCACTAGTATATTGATTCTGTTTAGTGATCCCATTTAATAATTTACAATCTAGAGGATAATTTTCAAATAATATAAAATAAAGAGAGGCTGCAGTTACTAAGCACACTGGAGAATAGTCTCACATTATGAAATCAATTGGCGTAATCTCAAATTTGAGAACATTGGAAGGAGAAGGAAGCTCTGTAAGTATAAGGCAAGGAGAAAATAAATAATAGTGTGTGATAAAAGAAAACTACATGAAAGGAAGCATGAATAAAAAGATAATAGTGGATAAAAGGTAAATGTAACTCTGACAGTTGTGAAAATAGAAAATCACTTGTAGCATGAAGAATATAGACTTTGCTAGATAATTTTCTAACATTTGAATGGGATTTTGAATTTATTAGAAATGAGTTTTAGGTTTAAATGTTTTAAAGAAGTATTTTATATTCCTGAATTACAATGAATCTGCCTATCGAACCCCCCACGTGGTCCCTCCCCATAGTCTATTAATTTACCTATAAAGGCCAAGCACACATTCACTTAGACACAAATGACAAAGGCCACAGGATCACTGAAAACTGAGAGGTAACCATATCAGTCAGTGCCCAGTTTGAGATATATAAACTAGAGATATACTAAATTTAAAATGGAGAATTGGTTACACAGCTATTAGCAGAATTGAAGAATAAAAATGGAACCCTCAGGTAATCAAAGATAACAGCTTAAAGAGTAGCTACTACTCCTGAGGACAGGGGAACAAAGGAAGAGGTGGAGTTACCAAACCTGAAAGCATAGAGAGATCCCACAGAGTAAACAGTCAGACCATCTAGAAAAGGGTTTGTAGAGCTACTGCTGCTACCTTTGAGGATTTTCAGATCGTAATAGAAATTGAACTGGTAAAAGAATCAGAAAAAAAAAAAAAATGCAGTTTGCAAAGAGCTCCATCCAAAACTACTATCACAGAACAAAGTATAAAAAGCAGGCTTTATATCTGAGAAGTAACAAGCAAAAAACTGGCAAACATCCTAGGGGTATAATATAAAAGGAATTTTTAATGGAACAAGATTGTTAGAGACTTTAGGTTTTACTTCATAAATAAAGCATGTAAGAGCAAACTAGAAAACAAATGAATAAAGGCAGCAAAATACTTTATATGTCCTATCTGACTGTCCCATTACTATGTTATTAGACATTTATAGGCAGCCAAGGTACTGACTTTATAGCTATTATTCTTACCAAAATATTCTTTTATTTAACCGTGTTCATTTGAGTAGGGGAACTACTAGAACCAGAGAGATACGAAAGCAGAGTATGGCTTGCTGTTATAAACTGTGTTCTGGTAAAATCAAACAGACATAAATATCTGTAGGAATATTAGAGATAAGAATATTCCAATAGCAATTCAAACTCAAGGTTGCAATTTTTTGTGTATCCCAAGGCACAAAACCACAGACCCTGGAAAGAGATAGGGCCTGTTCAGTAAAGCAGAACTATATTAGGTAAATGCCTGGCTTGCCAGTAAATTGGACTGGGAGCACTGGATATTAACTCACCCTATGAGAATAGGTTCAATTATTATTCAATGGAAACTCAGAGTTCGTTAAAATAGCATTCCTGTGTACAGTTTTTGGTCTAAAGTTAAGACATAATATATCCTAGTGCCTAATTTATGGAAAACTGAGTAGAAAATCAAACACCACAGTACTTATGGAAGACACTACTGGGTTTATTACAAAGCAAAAGTAACTGAGTCCTAAAGCCTCATAGAGTGAAAGTTATCTATGCCAGATGTATATATATTTGAGATGAAAGAAAAAAGATATAATGGAAAAAAGAAAAAAGATATAATGGAAAAAAGACTGGAGATAAAGTTATATCATGAAGCCATTCAAAAGGAGATGGACATTTCATCAAGTATGTGGATAATTTGAGTAGTATAGAAGAATTTAGGTAAAATGATGTAAGTTAAGATGATAATTGAAAAATAAAGAATATGGTAGTATAAGATAACACATTTTCTACAGGAAGAAATGAAAAGAACTGAAAGGTAAGAAATAATCAAATAAAGCTTTTCTTTAAGAAGAAAATAGAGGATATCTGAGATTTATATAGTTCCATACAAAATTTTAATTATAGCTGAAGAAAGCTGGGAACTCTTGGGCTTACTCTTTTATATTCTATGACCCTTCTCATATGGCGGTCTCTAGTTATGTGTGACTATTTACAGGTACATTTTAATTAATTATAATTAAATAAAATTTAAAGATATTTACTTCTTAAATCTGAGTAGTCACATAATTTAAGTGCTCAATAACCACATGTGGCTAAGGGATACTGAATTGTTCAGTACAGCTATAGAGTGCTTTGATCATTCCGGAAAGTTCTGTTGGTCAGTATTCTAGAAAGTCACTCTTAGAAAACAAGAAAAGGTGATCTTGAAGATTTATGTAAAAAGGTGGTATATTAGTAATATACCATAAAGAGGAAACTAAAATAACAGATGATACAACTTAACTGAATTATATTATACCTATAAAAATTATGAACCATTTTAAAACTATGAAGAAAATTTCATTATATTAGAAAACATTCCCACAATGTGTAAAAACATATACAGATATATAATTTAAATTTGGGATATTCTCAATTTTAGAAAGTAAGAATGGGCTTATACGTATATTTAAAATAATTTCAATGTATAATAACAACTCTAGTCATCTCTGGGTGGTAGGATTATGCAGTATTTCTCTGCTGTATTATCCAGTATTTCTTAAAAAAAATTCTCTTATTTGTCCTGATGTACAGGTATTATTTAAAGTCAGACACGTTATTTTATAGTTAGAAATATGCCCCCTTAAAACAAAATGAACATGCATTTATATGTAATGCAAATAAAATTAACAGAATTTGTAAAATTATTTAAAATAGTATTTTGAAAAGAAGACATTGCTGTCCATGGAACAATAGTGCTAATAAAAACCTGTGAAATTTTTCTCCATATGAACACTTGCTGCAGATATGCAAACGACTTTTGGTTCATTGCAGCGCACTGGCCTTCAGGGTTCTTTCCTAAGTACCTGCATTAGAATTTTGAGAAAAATATTCTCTTGCTTTTACAATAATTTGAATCAAGTTTCTTCGACTGGTATTCCTTGTGGTGATCTAAAATAAATTTACAAGTAAAATAAAGTAATTTTTCATATATATTTGAAAATTATATAGTAAAATATTCATCGTTCTTAAATTAGGGATAAAAAGCAAGATAATATATTTAAACTCATCTTCTAGTTTATGTTTATATATTTATGTTCTAGATTGTACAGTAGTGTATTTGTGAGGATTATGGTGATAAAGGCACTTTTTTCATATTAGAACAAATTGAGTGAAAAAAAGATACAGATTGTCTAAAGTGAATGAACAAGCTTTATAAAATTCAATATAAAAACAATGTAACAGACTTCAAAATTATTACATGATCAGTACTAAATAGTACCTTGTCTATAAGTAATACATAAATATTTTAAATGGTAATACATTATTTAGCTTTAATATATAATGCTAACATGTGTGTTAATTATAAATATAAAAATTAATTTTTTGAATTTATTTTTGGTGACATTTCTATAGCCTACATATTATGGCAAATAAAAATTGCAATTATTTTCTAATTCATCTAACTTGTAACATATATATCTCAAAATTAGTAAAATCATTGCTTAAATAAAACCTATATTTAAATAAGAATTGCTGAATTATATTCATCAATTAATCAACCAATCAATCTAAAATTTATTATGAAAATGGCACTCAGTAATTCTGCTTAATACTTACAGTCCATTAAGCAGGACCGGGTGAGCAAGGAAATCAAAATGCTTTAATATTGCAACCTGATTAGGAGAAATAGAAGAATACTAAATGATCTGGGAACTATCTTCAGCAATATATTGTGTTCTTTGGAAAGAAATAAATCTTACAGTATCATCAGCTAGAATCCAAAGTAGATTGTATTATTTTGAGCAGATCACTTAATTTTTTGAATGTTTTTACGTATATAACTTTAAGACTGTATCAATTTTAAACAATGTCCAAAGTGATTTATCAAGAGAAGGAAGGTGAAAATGAGAAAGTATGGTGGAACATTATTAGGTATTTTACTTCCGGCATATTACATTGAATGCACCTATTAAATATATCCTGATTAAAAAAAAATATATATATATATATATCCTGATAGACACTGATGATAAGAAAAGAAGGCATACTAATTGTAACAGAAGTAAAGCGTGCATGTCCGTATGGATGTAGGCATTCTACAGTTTGGTTGGGAAGAGAAGGAAGACATTCATGGATAATGATTTTCTTTGCTTTCTAAGATTGGGGGTGGGAGATAAGTAGCAGAAATTAGAAGAAGGTAAAGAAAAGTGAAAGAAAATATTGCAGAAAGTGACAATGAGTGAAACTAAGAAGTCTAGTAAAACATCTGGCAATTTTTAGGTCCATTTTAGATTGGGAAACATAGGTCATAAAACAATTCCACTTTATTCTGAAATAATACAGTTTTATATAACTGTTCAAGTGAAGGCACAGAAAGTAGACAGTAGGATTTTTCCAGAGATTTGTGATACATACATAAATTGTCAAGGAGTCTTAGAGGAGTGTTCTTAAAATGATCACCATGTAATCTAAGTCATAAGGAGAAATGAGAATAAAGGAAATGTTGATGGATTGGTAGAAGTACATGGGTCAATGAACTATGAAAAGAGAATATTTGTATAATAGCCACTTGAGTAATAAAGGGGAGAATATATCACAGGCTACTTGCAGTTGAAACATCTGTTTTTCTCTTAGCACAATAGAAGCAATCTAAAGACAAATTAAGTGATCAAATTCTTAACACAATGAGTCACAGTTCTTGCTTTTGCTCTACTCTCATATAATTTTCTCCTAGATTAATTACATTGTGTTCCTATATTTTGTTCCATAACTGGACAGATTTCAAATTTAAAATAGAAAAATATACAAATAATTAGCGAATAACAGAGCATTGAGTCATCTACATTGATTTAGCAACCATGTAATAAGATAAATGTATTAATGCAATTAGTCATGTTTTCCCCAAAAGACTATTTCAATAGAGTACATGTTTTAATATTTCTTTTTCAATTTAATATTAGTTACTAATCCCTGTGTCTTAAAAACATTTCTAGATAGCAAAAAAACACTACCTTGGTTAAATGATTATCAACAATTCCTCATATGTCTATTTACTAGAGTCTGTTAGATTTGAACAACTAGCCAATGTCACATGTGGAGGAGCTTTTCACACACTCCAGAATTATACTGTTGACACACAATTATGTTCCTTTGAGTCACATCCTCTTTAGAGAGTAAGGCCTAGAAGTGACTATAAATCATTTATATAAGTAAAAATTTAAAAAAAAAAATAGCAGTAGTAATGTGTGTTCAAGCTATCACTGTTTCTTGAAAAAATGTATTTCATTATTGTACAGGTTAGTGATTTACTCTTGTTAAGTGATGTTTCTCTCATACTAGCAATGATTAAAGGAACCAAAATTAAATGTATATTTTATAAAGAAATTTTTTAAATCTCACATCAAAATTGTATTGGTGTATGTATATATTTAATATACATACACCTATATATATTTATTTATTCACCAGATGTTTTAAATATTCAGATGACAAAAAAAATCCTTAAAACTCAACAAGACAAAAATAAGAAAACAAACAAAACCAGCTTATTTTAATGAAGTCCAATGGTTAAAAAAAGTTAAATTCTAGAATTGGCCTGTATAAAGTAAATTTCATTCTTGTGCTATTTCTCAAAGGAAAGAATAATTGGGGTACTAAATAATATTTTCTTGTTTTAACAGAGAAAATCATCATGTAGGCTCAAACCCCTTGAGTATCACAGATTTCATTATTTTCTGCCTTGACCATCAGTATACAAATGAATGAATGAAGAAGGATGCATTTGCTTTTAATCTGTGAGAAAATTACATGTACAGGCCTATTTTTTTTTTCTGGAATGTTGCTTTATAGCTAGATTTAATAATAAAACATTAGTTATTATCTTCATAGTAAAAAAGTATTGCTTTCTTTGAAAGACTCCAATCACAGAATAGAGTTATGAGTTCTTAAATTTCAGTTACCAAGGAATCTGCACCTAGCCATTTGATTTAAAGACAAAAGGCATTCTTAAACTGAGAATTCAGAAAATTCAAATGGTATTTAAAATATTCCAAAACACTATGGATGAAAAACTAAGAAGGTTTCTCCTGAGGGTAAGCTGGAAAACTCATGCAGCAATTAGTAAATCCGATCTATACGGTAAAGCTGAAAAACATTTAAGTGTTTACACGTATTTTTTAAATGTTCTATATTTACTTCTGCTTTATCTATAAAATACACTAGGTAAGTAAAGAAGCACATCTGTAGAAAACATTCAATATTATACACAATTTCTCAATGCTTTTTTTACAGATGTTCCAACAGAAATATCCCTTAACAATCAGACTTAAATATGTGTGTATGCATATGTGTACACGTGCATTGTTGTGTGATTTAATCTAGATTCATTAAGTATTACAGATCATAAAAAGTAAGATAAAATTCTTTTGATTTCCCATAATTAAGGTAATATTTACAATTAAAACACTACATTTTTTTTGAGTTGTGGGAAAATATGATGATTTAAATATTTTAATGGGTTTTGTTCATTAAAAAATTTTTCCCACTCTGTGCATTAACATTGTTAGTCATTTATTCTTTAACTAAATCTAATACACTATTTAAATGCCAGTTACTATACTAAAATCTTATGATAAAATTATGAAAATTTTATATTTTTTACAAGTTTTATATACAGACTATATTGACTATATTATCTGATTTTATTTGGCAAATTTATAATACATGGTAAAGATGCTTGAATATAGCACATAATATTCTGCTATGCTTTTTAAGTATTTATTATTGTATATGGATTTTTATAAGAGCTTAAAATTAAAACGTATAATTTAAAATGGCTTTAAATAGAGATTTTTTAAAGATAAAATATATAGGGCTGATAATTAACAATCATAGGTATTAACGAAAATTATGAAATTTATGCAAAGTCATACCTAATCAATGTTTATTCTATCAACAGGACATGTCAATTGTTCATTGATTCAAAGAAAGACTTGTCATCTCAAAACACTTAGAAACAGCTAGGTTTGACCAAATATCTGGTCACTCTGGCCCAGCCAAGTTGACATGTAAAATAACTATCACAGCAAATATGAAATAAAATTTGAATCTATAGCTAAAAGTTAATTATAAATTTATTCCAAATAAAAGTATCAATATTTACTATAAACATTTTGATAAAAATTAGATACAAAGTCACCAGATCAGAAAAGATTAGTTGTATAATAAATCCAAGTTGTATTTCTGATAATAAAAAAAAATCTCCTAAGAGAAAATAGACTATAGTTCAAAATAAATTAATGATATTATAGTATGAGAATTATCAAACACCAGAGTATCAAAAATGCCTATTTTCTAATTCCTTAAAATGTAAAATTGCTTTAAAAATCTCTAACAAAACAGAAGACTCATATTTGAAAAAAAAATACTTTATTCGCATTCTATTTAAAACAAGTGCCTCTAAGATAGCAGAATTTAGCTAAAACCAAAGGATGGTCAAAAACTTTGAATTAACAATATCAGAGAAATTATCATTTAAGGTGATATTTTTAGACAATTTAGACAATTTAAACAATGCCTCAGAACAATAAGGAAAGGCTGAGAGAAACGGGGAGGTTGTTTGCAGTGCAATGAGACAGAGACAGGGTCTGTTCTACTCTTCTGAGTTTGCTTCCATAATTACATAGGGTCTTTCACTCCAGGGCAAGCTAACCCTTCTGAAGAACTGGGGGTGGACAAATTAGTCAGGAGAGTTTCGTAGTAGAATATATTATAGATCAGTGACTAAATATCAAGGGAAGATGAGTCAGTCAGAGAGTGCCACAGAGCCTCTGAGGAAGGCTAGACAGATGAAATCATGTGTTAGACTGTCACCAGCCTGAGTCACAGAACAAGTGCTCAGATGGAAAAGAGACCACAGTCCAGGTACAAAACTAATCACAGGATACTGACAATTTAAAAACAGGAAAGGATGCAGAAGTCCAAGAAATCTGACTTATCAAACATGTTTACCTTGTGCTGAAGGTTGTGTCCCTCTCCCAATTCTTATGTTAAAGCCCTAACCCCCACATGACAGTATTTGGAGACTGGGCTTTTGGGAAGTAATTAAGTTAAAAGATATCCTAAGTGCGGGGCCCTAATCCTATAAAATTTGTGGTTTTATAGAAGATAAAGAGAAAGAGATGTCTTTCTCTCCCCACAGATACCTATGAGGGAAAGGCAATGTGAGGACACAGCTGGAAGGCAAGCATCTGCAAGCCAGGAAGTGAGCTGTAAGCAGAACCAAACCATGCTGGTACTCAGGTCTCAGACTTCCAGCTTCCAGAACTGTGAGAATACAAATTTCTGTTGTTTAAGCCATCCACTCTATAATATTTTGTTATGGTGGCCTACGTAGATTAAGACACCTTAGAAGATTTTGCACTTCCCATAGGGCCTGTTAAAATTTTTATATATGAACATATTAAAACCTGTTTGATTTGTCTTGCTTTTATCCAATTCCTCAAATATATGAAGTAGTTACATGTAATAAACTACATTTTTGATGTATAATCAAGTACATGTGTCTAATTGTGCATTTACTACAAAAACAATTGAATATACAGTTTGCTCAGTGGTTAAAGAGAAGAATGTATGGGCTGCCACGAGACCCACTGAAGTGCAAGTTAGCTCTATCTCATAGAAGAAGTGGTGGATAAAGGTTTTAGAGGTAAAAGAGTACTTGAGCTAAATCCAAAATATAAAAAAGAACTCAGCATCATAGACTAGAGAAAAAAAGTCATGGAAAACAAAATTGTATTTTGTGTCCTTCTAACTATACAATTTTTACATGGATGAATAGAAGATACATAAAGAGGAGTGGCAGGAAATAAGCCAAGAAAGGTTGACATTAGCCATCTTCACCCAAACATTTTATATGCTCTTCTGAAAGTGTTCAATTTAATTCTGTGTTAAGAAGAAAAAGAGTCTGATATTAAACAATGGAGTAAAAAATACAGAATTATAGAAAAAATCCTTTGGCAAAATGTGGAGATGAATTGGAAGCGTGTTAAATCTGGGTAGGAAAATCTATTTGGAGGCTATTTCAATGATCAAAATAAAAACTGAAGTAGGGCTATACATAGCAACAACAATATTGTAAGAGAGAATGAATATGAGAGTGATTTAAATATTTGAAAGAGGCCCTTTGATAAATGACTACCAGTGGGTGAGAGGAGGATGCTCAAAAACAGTACCTAGTTCTTGGGGGCCAGCATGACTCCTAGATTAGTTATATCATCACTGAAATAGTGCCAAAAGAAGGATATGGTTGAGAAAAAGTGAAATTAGTTTTAGATTAATTGGATTTGAATATTTTATCTTTTTCTTCTGATATAATCTCCAGCATAGATCAAATTACTCCACTTACTTGAAGCTCATATTAAGCTTCTTACTGCCAATGGTGTTAACAGAATAAATGAGTCGTTTCATATAATCTCCAGCTATATGACTGCTTAAATCCCTGTGGGTGACTCTGTCAATCTTTCTTCTCACAGAAACTGCTCAAGATTCCATATCTTATCTTTACTCTAAAGAGAAAAACACCTTTGGGAGTGAAGGTAGAAAAAACATTTCTCTTTCCTTTTTTAAAACATATTTCCTCCTTTTCTGCTAAAATCCTTTTAATTTTTCTTATATTTATTCTGCTTTAAAGGACTCATTGGAAAGTTCTGCTAAGGCCAAGATGGAAACAGAAGTTAATAGTTCTCTCAGCTAGATTCAAGTCTATATATTCTCACTCTTTTTTTCATATTAATCTTGTTTTGATTTATTGTTGTGGATTAGTTTTGTTTTCTTTTCATCAATAAAATATTGGATAAAACATGTCTTGTGAACTCAAGTCATACAGTCAGACCAGGAGAAGAAATCAGAGAGAACAAGACGTTAAGAGCAGTATGCATATGATTATACAAAGGAAAGCGATCTGATGCTATGAGCCATGCGTAATCTGAGAGAAACTAAAATTTAAATAGATAAAGTGAATGTCTACAATTCTACAGGAAAAATCAGAGCAATGCTTTGAATTCAGACATGTCTGTTACTTTAAGTCTCAAAACTTAAGCTCAGATCAAGAATTCTAATTCTATTCCAGGACTTATTACCACTAACACACACTGCCTCTCCCTTCCTCCCTTCCTCCTTCCCTTTCTCCCTTCCTTCCTTTTCCTTCCTTCCCCTTCCTTCCTTCCTTTCTTTCTTCCTCCCTTCTTTCTTTCTCTCCCTTTGTTTCTTTGTTCTTTCATTCATTTGTTCATTCCTTTTTTCCTCTCTCTCCCTCCCATCCTCTCCTTTTTCCCTCCCTGCTTCTTTCCTTCCTCCCTCCCTCCTCCCTTCCTTCCTTCCTTCTTTCCTTCCCTCCTTCCTTCCTTCCTTCCTTCCTTCCTTCCTTCCTTCCTTCCTTCCTTCCTTCTGTCCATCCTTCCTTCCCTCCTTTTCTCTTCCCTTCCCTATTTACTTCCTTTCTTCCTTCCTTTTCTCTTCCCTTCCTTCCCTCTCTTTCTTTTCTCCCTGCCTCTCCCACTCCCTCTCTCTCCTATTCTCTTCTCTCTTTTCCTCTTTCTTGGTTTGTGAATTAGGTACAGCTGTCCATTTAAATTTACTATTTTTTAAAATGGTGTTGCCAAATTGCTTTTTATTTTTCTTAAATAAAAGTTAACAGAGTATTTTAAAAAAGGAATTCCTAAAAAAATATTTTCATTCCGTATTTTCTCTTGATCCCCCAAGTACCACATTTATCTCCTCTCTGAACTCCTCAAAAAAAATTATTTTACTTTGTTATAATTTAAGACTTTCAATTATTTTCCAAAATTCGTAAAGTTCAAATTCCTTAACATGCTGTATAATATTCAGGTTAATCTCCCCCTTCTTTCATCAGCAACCTCATTTTTTAAATAAATTTTTAATTTCAGAACAGTTTTTGATTTACGGAAAATTTACAAAAACAGTACAATATTTTCATATACCCAACCCAGTTTTCCTGACTGTTATCTTACATTCAAATATTACATTTGTCACATTTACTGAAATGATATTGATATATTATTCTAAACTAAAGCTTTCTTGTGAAAGGTGAAATAAAAGAGTAACTTATGTCAAGAGTTTAAAAATTAAAGCGGAGGTGGACCTTATCCACATTCTCGCCAGGTGAAACCATGAACTTTTGAACTTGGTCAAACTTAAATATTCCAAAGACTCTGCAAAGAACACCTGCAACTTGCTACAGCAACAGACTTTTGCTTAGTGATAACCTTAGCAACCACTCATGTTTAGCCAAGACTAGCTTTATGCTGCCAACACCACTAAAAAGTGTAAGCAACTTACACATTCTTTTTTTTTTATTTTCCTTTTAAAAAAACACTGATTTCCTCTAGTGGGACACTATTTGGGTTGCTATCTAAATCTGTGTACCACAAAATGCAGTTCTTTGCTCCCAAATAAATGCTTTTACTTGATTATTAATTGTCTCCTGATAATTTTAGATTGACAAGTTCATACCTTATTCAGTTTTACTAGTTTTTACCCAATGTTTTTTTTCATTCTAGGATCCCATCTAGGATACCACATTACTCTATTTCCAAATAAATCACATTCTGAAGTACTGGAGGTTATGCCTTCAACATATAAATTTGAGGGTGGGGAGAGCATAATTCTGATAAAACTCCCCAAAGTCCTAGGCAACCACTAATCTACTTTCTGCTTCCATACATACATCTGCCTATTCTGGCCATTTCATATACATATTATAGCTGGTGACATTTGATGTGTTCTAATATTTATGCAGGTGTTCACTAGGAAATTGGGAGCAAAATGCATAGAAATTTATGCAACTAACAATCTGGAATGAATAAAGTCACAGAAGGATTTGGAGCCTGGTGTATTAAAATAACTAAAAGTAGTTCAGTATGGCTGGAGCAAACATTAAGGATGGGTGAAGGATATTTTCAAGTGCTTAAAATTCCATCTTTGTAGCACTCAAATTGTCATAGAAACCAAGATTACATTAAAAAGAAAAAATCAGAATATGAGTTTGAGCCAGATCTCCTGCCTTAAAATACTAGTAAAGAATTTTGTCATGGTTATTATAGAGGATGTCAAGATTTCATTCTTTAACATGGAAAATAGTATAACTGATTTACATTGTTGAAGTTTCTCTTAAATATGCAGAGAGGTTGTCATCCATGGTCGTACTGTGACAGAGCCACATTTAATCTGCTAGAAGTAAATTGAAATAAATGGAATATATATGACACACTGAAGAGTGGAAAGCATAAATGTGCAATGAAAATGTGTGATTAAACTACATAATAAGACATCCTAAGGGAAGAAGCCATAAGAAAAGTAGTTAGTATAAAGTTGGGCAATTTTTTTTACTATAGTTACTTTACATATCACACTTTTATATAATTAATAATTCTAAGAGGTACAAGCTGAGAGTGATATTAAGAAAATGAACTATAAATTAGGGCATGTGGGCTCCAATCCCAGAACTTTCATAACAATTTTTGCAATTCAGACAAGTCTCTAATCTTCAGAGTTTAGGTGTTTAATATAGTAAATGGAAAAACTCATGAGATTCTGAGTAATTTACATTATTTAGCAAAATGTACTTGATATTTGAAGTATCACTTCTTAAGTGAATAAAGCAAGATATGTAACATAGCATTTTAAATAAACATTATTATTAATTTGTTAGTTGGCCTATTTCAATATTTATTTAATATTATTAAAATTTTCCTTAAAAGGAAAATTATTAAAGACCCAAATTATTGATTTAAACTTTCATGTTACCAAAATTTCTATGATGTTACTTAAAATGTACATAAATATATTTAGGCACATATTTCTTAGGCTTACACAGTCAATTCAACCATAAACTAAAATTACAAACTAAATATGAAGCTAATAAAGTGAAAATTATAACAGTATTATTTTGGCAGATGATGATTTGTAGCTACCAAATAGTTTGTGAAACCCTGTGGCTATTGATTTCAGTGGTATAGTTTCTCTAAATTTTAACAGACTGACATTTCATGGGGTATGAACATGTCCAAATACTTTCACTACTTTTCTCAAAGCAAACTACTATGAAATCTTTCTTCACAAAGCAAACTGGACAACTTTTGATCTTTGTCTGACATAGCTAAACATTTGTAGATTGAATCTCCCTTTATCTTTTCTCATAGATAATACAATTAATGTAGTTATTTTTTTCTACTAAAGTGAGTAATCATAAACACAAATTCAAATGAATATTGAAATTGAGCAAATTGAGTATCAGGTGGACACATTGAAGATCCATTATTCTCTCTTTTCATCTCTCAATCTCTCTCTCTCTCTCAAACACTCTCAAATGAATTTTTATATTGATATTAGTTATATATATATTTATATATATATTTTTAGTTTTATTACTGTCATAGCTCTTCTTCCTCCACTTCTCCACCTGTACTATGGGGTGCGGGGGCTACTTAAAACTTGCTCTGATGAGTGGCAGTGGACAGGGGTTGCACTATAAGGGGGATGAGTCCTGTACCTAGAAAGGTTGGATATTTCCTAATTAACTTCACTATAAGTTATAGAAAAACAACTGAAAAAGATCAGGAGCCCATTACCATTATATGTTTTTTGTCTTTTTAAGGACACATTCTGCTACTTTCTTTCTTGAACAGTGACATTTATTAGAAGAGGTCATTGGTGCAATGTTTCTTCTTGTCTCTTCATAGAAATTATTATATCTTCTTTTTTCTAATAGAGTTCCATCGTTAATACAATTTGACCACTAGGGTTCCACTGGGGAGAACTAAAATTCACTCTCCCTACAGATTAAATGTGAATATAAATCATTCTTTAAAAACCTACTAGAAATATCTCCCTAAGTAATTTATTATTCATATTACAATTATTCAAAGAATTCATGCTGTGCCACAATGATTATACTCATAGTCTGATTTCCACATTAATTATCAAACTTATTTCCTTTCTGATATCTATCTAGTGTTAGTCATACTGAAATAATCACCCACCAAATATATGTTACCCGATTCCTATACACATGGTCTTTAGACATACTGGTGTCTAATAAAAAAGATTTGGCTTATTACAGTTCCATTATTTTATCATAAAAAATAATATAAATATTTAGAAATATGTCATAAAATGGGGTAAATTACACTACTGCCCATCCTGTTGAACAGTACAAGAAATTTGATGTAAGTTTATCAGATATGTGGAACCACATTAGTACGTTACTAAAATGTAAATATAAACCTACTATAGAAGATCAAAACATGTACAACTAATATGTAAAAAAAAAAAAAGAACTTAGCAAGTGTAATGCCCTAATTCTGTTCATCTAGTAAAGAAAATACGGAGTGGGAGTTATAATACAAGTTCAATGCTTTTCTCTACAGATTACTCTTTTTTTCAAATATGTAGAAAACTTTTCCTAGATTTTAAAACAATAGTTAAATGGATAATTGCTTTATTCAGATATTAAGCAAAATGAAGTTATAATTTATTTAAAATTCTGAGTCACATGTAATTGCTGATCTTAGAAGAGGATGTTATCTCAGCTTTAAGTTATCGAGCTCAAATCCATCCCTCTACATGCATATTCTTTCTCATAGTTATTATCTACTGCTTTCCTAAACTATGTTTTAAGGATGAGAAAATTTATTGTTTTTATTTTTTTTCCCATTTTTGTCTTCTACATTACATTTTCCAGTGTTCCATATTTTCCTAATATCTGAGGTTAATTCAATGCTGCCCTTTCTCCAACCAAAGAATTTGGTGCCATAGGGTGTTTAGATATTTATGGTTTATTATATTTCAAAATGAAAGATTTTTTATTGTTTTTTGGGGGTGTTTGTTTTTAATCTCAATCTCAGAACCATTGATGGACTCTTTTTTGTTGCAAATTTTCAGAAGAGCTCAACATTTTAGAATTTACTTAACAACAGAATTTATTTTTTGAGTTCTAAAAAATAGACTCATGTAATTTGTGTGTAATGCTGCCATTGACATAACTGAAACTATGGCCTACAAACATTGTTCTCTTGTCATTTTTATTTCCCATATGATAACCTTTATTTTTCCCCAGTCTAATAGAGAGTGAAGGGCTTTCAAATGCATTAGCAGCAGTATGGAAGATAAATAAAATACTTTTTATTTTGTTTAACCTCATTTCTATAGTTCATAATATGATACTATATCATAGTTATAATGATAGCTAACATTGAGTGTTTACTATTTGCCTGTGTATGTGCTAAACACTATAGATCACTCCACTGATTCCTCATACTAATCAGATGTTGTAATTATTAGTATCATTCTCGCTTTGCAGGCAATAAAACTGAGGTACAGAAAGTATAAGTGAACTTCCAAATCTATATGATGAATACGAAAAAGTGTAGGGACCTATATACTATATATGTAAGGAAGACTGAGTCAACAGTAAATGTTTACTGAATAACGAAAAGGAAAGACTGTTATATAGTTTATCTTACTCAATTATTCATGTCTTATGATATGTCAGAGGACAAAATGAGAACAACCAAGAGGATGTCATTTGGCTGTAAATTTCTATTTAGTTTTCCATTAATAAGTACAATTATATCCATGATTAGTCAATCTGCCTATAAGAAGCTTGACGGTCATTGGGAAATGGCCCTCACCTATGAGATTTTTTTTCTCTCTTTTCCCTGCCCTCAACGTCCTCTCATTTCCTCATATTGTCTTTTCAGAATACAGCTGAAAGTGCATTTTACTGTAGTCTTCTGGCATTCAGACTGGAGTTACGTGTGTGCACACACGCGCACACACACACACACTCACTCCTTAATCAAAACTATTAAAACATCGAAGAACAATGAATAAGCAGATAATTCATTTTAGAGCCATCATCAGAAAGCTATTATTTCAGTTCTCCCTGCTTTTTCATTCACCGTGTCCTGTGACAAGCATATTTTCAAATACATTTCTAACATTACAAACAGACAGGCAAATCAAAAGCCTAGAATACATTCTGAAATGAAGAGAAATAAAGATCTCCAGTATTTCAGGTATTGTTTTCTCAATGCCAGGTCTAAAGGAAGAACAATATGAAGTGATGAAGTAGAAATTAGACAAGTAGCTCACAGAGTGATTTTATATTTTTAAAATATGTATTCAAAAGCAGATTCATCATTCTTGTAACTGATGGCTGAGTAGGCTGAAGATGGGACAAATAAAAAAGCCTTTGCCATAGATTCTCTATATCTTAAAAAGAGAAGTGTTCTATACTAAGAAATACATTGGGAAAAATTGCCTTTGCCTTTCCCACACCCTCAGAATCAAGTCCTTAGAATGATGAAGCATTTGCTAATGAAATTCTTTGTAATATTTGAAAGTTGAAACATTTTAAATTCAGATGGTATATTCAATCCATATGTTTTCTAGTGCTTCTGGTAATCGTTTAAAAAGACTAAAATGTTATAATTTAGATTCAAGTAATTTTTTTGTCTGTAAAAGCATTTAAGAAAATTAAAGCAGATAAAATAGCGTTTGTTTTTAAATATCAATTTTATTTGTATATTTAAACATTAGAAAAATTCTCAGTAGACTTTACTATGAAACTCCAAATAGCTGTATATTGGACCAAGGAAATAATAGGGCAAAAGTTTATTAACTCAACTTATTTTGATTGTTAATATCTGAAATCTAGTATCTATCACCAGAACCTGTTAGTGGTGGTACTAGGTCATTAAGTCATTTCACCATTTCATTAGTGTAAATTAAAAATATTCTCTATTTTGACAGAAAAACAATTCATATACAAGTGTAATTCAGGTCTTGGCTTTTCATGCCTCCATACTACATACAGAATTGTGTGAATGACATTTTTACTTACATCAGCACATAATATAAGCATTATCTTTTATGTAAACAAGTTCTAAATTTTTTGGTTTACAGTGCCTAATTTCCATTGGTATTATTAAAATTGCCCTAATTATATTTTATACCAATATTTTGGCCACTGTCTCATATATAAATATTACTGTTTATTTAAATTTGAATTTAAAGTTCCTATACCAAATTTCATAGGCTATTGCATTTAAATAACAGTTTTCAGTCTCCTTTGCCCCTTACCTTCAGGAACTTGGGAGGTGAATGCTTTAGTTTTGTCAGGCCTACTTGTGGTCATTTTCTCATTTCCATGGAGATAGATACTGTCTTTTAAAGTATAAATCAGAGCATCTGTAATGCTTCGTAATTCATAATAAAAGCTAAGTATTTACAATGGCCTCCAGAGGTCCTCTCCCTCTCTAACCTGCTTTCCTACCAGTCTCTCAATCACTTACGTTTAAACATACAGTCTTCCTTGAAAGTTCCTGAACACACCACATGCTCAACTGTCTCAGGACCTGTGCTTTATGTTTCTGAAATTCTCTTCCTCCAGATATCTATTTTCTTATTTCCTCACTTCCTTCAGATGTCTTCTTAATGTCAACTTCTCCGAAATGCCTTCTCTGATAATCCTATATCAGATAAGACCCCCATAACCAAGTCCTCTTATTCTTCTTTATTTTTTCAATAATACCTTTGATTCCTAATTTATGATCTATTTATTATTTTGTTTACTCTTTGTCTTCTCCCCTAAGGTGAAACTTCCATCAGGAACTGTAACTGTATAGTTTCCTGTTATATTTCTAGTGCAGAGAACATTGTCCATGATATGATGAACATTTAAACATATTTGAAGAAATAATGAACTAACAATGGAAAAATATATTCTCCTTCAATAACCACATTATGCGTTTTAATCTAATTACCAGACACCATGGCCAATAATTAACACACATAGTAAAACAGGAAGATTATCATATATTACATTTCCTTTTGTTTGTCCCCTCATTTTGTCTAGAACTACTTTAAATTAGTTTTGTCCATAGCTCATTTATCATTTTTTATAACTAGCTATTCAATAACTAATATTTTGCTACATTAGAAAGAAAACATTAAAAATATTAGAAAATTTTACCAAAGTTATTTTTATGTTTTATAATTACATTAGTTTGAGAGATCTTGATCATGCTTTATTTGAAAAAAAAAGTTTCATGTGTTATAAAGTCTATATAAAATATCAAGGACCATATATTTGTGATTCTAGATTGCTTACATTTTCCCATTATGATGTACCCTTAAAAAAAAAATGGAAAAGAAATGAGCACTCAGATTGGTTTTTCCTCCGCTGTTTTTGGCAGTTCAATTTTAACATTCTCCAGAGAGCTCTGAGACATTTGTGTGATTGAATGGCCTATTATTAAACCAGAAATATTTTATTTTATGTTGTGATTGTCATAACCATTGCATTAACATTTGAATAAAAAGCATTATTACCAAGAATGTATCAATGTATCTTTTAGTGAATTAATATATCCCTTGCCTAGAACATGCTTATTGATGCATGATAAATGTAATAATAACAATAAGTCATCAAACATGCTGGAAGAACTGCCAGGGAGGGCTGATAGGAGGGGATGCATGGAACTGAGCTTTTTGGGAGACAGTCCAAAGCAAGAGAAATGAAATGTGTCATTGTCCCACAGTGAGATGATACAGTATATACAGATGACCTCTTGTTGGAAATGTGTACAAGTTTGGCATGGTTTGAGTCTCTAGTTGTGTTCCTGGTTACTCTATGTAACACAATAATAATGGGTCATTAAATCAGTAGTCAAATCCTACAGGTAATATATCATTTGGAATAAAAGAGAGAAAAGGGATGTAGAAAAATAGAAATCATATTCTTCTGTAAATCATATCTTCCAGCAGTCTATAAGGAGTCCAAAAATTAGGGTGATACACACTCAGAGCAGAAAAGAAATTCAATACGCAGGAAGAAAATATTAAGACATCCTCTATATATGCACATGTATTTAAATATAAGAAAAATAATAGACTCATGCCCAAAAAATGTTTAATATTCAGTATAATGTAGGTCTACTCATTCATTCCATAGGGTATTCATGTGGCACATATTGTACCCAGCTACCCTGAGGGCAAAGGAGATCCACAGTGGCTGCTGAATACGTTTGTAGTGCCCAAACAGCTTGGTACATTTCAGTATACTACAGTGCCTTTCATTATTAAGTGTGTTCAAATAAATTGACTTAATAATATTTTATAGATTTAATAAATTTACCCTTACAAAATTTATAAGCAAAAACAAAATCAAACAAAACAAAAAATGCCAACTGTAGAAAGAAATTAACAGTCATGAAAACACAAATGAAAAACAGAATGGCATTGCTGATATTTCTCAAAGTCTGACTATATCAGCCACATTATGGGGTAAAAATAATAGTCTAATATGATTAGAACACCACCCCCCGTGAAACTGAAAATCACCGCAATCTAAAATATGGATATTTATTCTTATCATATATGACAAATCATGCTTTGAGATGTTAACTAATAGACTGCACAAAGCAATAAAAATCATTAAGATGTATTAAGATAGTTTCCTTAGTTTAGCATATTAAATATGAAGACAAAAATGAGAACATTTTTAGCAATATGTAAAATCATGCAACTTTCAAATCAATATTTTATACAATTTCATCCAAAAATCCTAAACACTTAGAATTCTATTTGGCATTTCTCATTTAATAACAACAAAAGAAAAAAATCACAAACAATTAAAGTTTATTTTTCTTATTATGGTAGAATGGTTTAAATGCTATTAAAAAATGACATAGCAACAAACAAAAGTTTACTGTCTGTAAATACTGACAAAGAGAGTGCATAGAAAACGTTGATAAAATTTTGTAAAAGAAGCATTAGAACACATTTTTCAGTGCAAAAACCATTTTCTATTTGATTTTAATTTATAGTTACTCGAAACATGTTTTGCTTCTGGCACAATGTATAGAAGACTACTGAATGAAAGATATATCTACTGGAGAAGATATATTTTTAACAATATATGACCTCTATATTGAAAAAATTGGCCATCAATAGTGGGGATGCTTTGACTGGAAGGGAAAAAAAGGGTTAGATCACTGAGATAGCTCATATATTAAAGAAATTTATTAAATCAATAACAAGCAAGCTAAGCACACCACTGCAGACAAAGGAGTTGATAACCAAAGGGCATCATTGGTGATATATAGTTTTAATATTTGTATTATTAGTGAGATTCTTGGGAGAATCAGACAGGAACCACACAGGAGCTGGTCACATGTTAGACCAAGGTTTAACAGAAGCAATGGAAAATGTCAGCATTCAAAGATATTTGAGATGGAGAGCTCAGAGATATGCTAATAGAATGTATGAGGATTGTGTGGAAAATATTGTAATGTGGGAGAGCATTAAGAATGAAATTCTGTCCTGAGCAAGTGAGTGGATGGTAATGCCACCAAGGCTTCTATTAAGGGGGATCAAACACATAGAAACTACACTCATTACCAGCATGATAGATACTGGAAAGTGTTCTAGAAAATCCAGCACAATAGAAATAAGTATCCCTCTCATAGTTCCTATATTTTTCTTTCCTAGCAAATTTGGCTTAAAAATTAAGCCTAGACTAAACCAATTGCGTGGATCTCCTAAGCTGAGGAGAAGCGACACCATCAGGCGGCATTACTCCCACATTTGTGAAAAAGCTGTTGCAATGTAAAACACTGATCCTGTATGGATCTTCTTGGGATTAGTAGTGAGCAGCATAGATTTCTTTCATAACAGTTCTCAGAAGAAATGACGACATCTTAATAAAGTGATTCCAAGGCGACCACTACTCCAAGGCTGAAAATGTATTCTCTACCCCATTTTTTGTCACGACTTATTTCTAATCATGCACAATATTCCAAAACTTGCATAATAACAATTCTCAAGTAGTTAAAATGTCATAAAAATACTCTCATAATAAAAAATGCCCACGATATAGATGACCGAATTTGAATATAAACTTATTGATAGATGTTTTAGTCCAATAAATAAACCTCTTTGCCTATAAAGACCAAAATATCAACATCCAAAGGAATTAGAGTCTACCAGAACAAGTTCAATTATGTTTCTGTATGGAAAGACTCACTATAATAACACTTTAGTCCTCAGATATTAATGTTAAGTGTTATGCAATAAAGTTATAATGCCAATATGATTTTTTTTGGAATGTGGTTAGCTAATATGATTTTAAGTGTATATAGAAAATGTCTAAAAATAGACAAGAAAAATGTGAACAACAACAGAAAAAGTGGGGAGAGAACTAATATGTAAATAAGTAAAGTGTTTGTATGACTAGACAAATACATAGTGTTATAGCATTGAGTACTTATATAGGTAGTGCTATTAAGCAAAAACAATTAGAACTATTTAACAAATTAAAGACAAAATAGACTAAATGGAAAATTATTATAAGTAAATAAAATGAATGAATAACTATCTTATAAAATAAAATTAATTTAAAATATATTCCAAAGTGAATATTGCACTAGAAAGAAAAATCATTGTTGTATGATCACATCATATAAAACAAAGCTTAAAATACTGTTATATTTTAACATGAGCATTTTAACACAAGTGATAAAAATTTCTATCCTAAAGGGTCAAAATTATTTTTAAAATCTTCTGAAAATGCTATAAATCCCTAGGATTTCAAAACAAAACAACAATAAAAAAATGGAATTTAACTGCCTGTGGGAAAAACAAAAATAGAGACACTGTTCTCAATAAGATGACAATAGACCAGCAATGGGTCCATGCAACATGGAATAATCACATTCAATCCAGTCTGTCTCACTGAACACAGCTATATAACCTAGAGAGCATGTAGCAGCTTTTTGACAACTCACAAAAGTAAACAATAGCAGGTAGAATGGGTAGAAGTCCGCAACTTAAAATAACTCTAAGATAACAGTGAGTTTACCATTTCCACCCCCTCAGATAACCACAGGCTGAATGCAATGCCTGAGAATTGGGAACTGGGGTAGGGACAGAGAGTTATAATAAAAACTCTCTAGTTTCAAATTAGAGTGGAAAAGGAAATTCCTAATGCTCAGAGAGAATACAAAAACCGCTGCCGCTATTTTTTTTTTTTTTCTTTTTTCCTCCAGTCTGTGCCCTAGCTCCTAATCAATTCCATGATGGGGATGGCAACTTATGGTAATGGTAGTGTACA
>NW_006494614.1:26582562-26590062 GCF_000325575.1 Pteropus alecto | reverse complement strand
ATAATAGAGAACAATATTGAAACTAATGGAAAAAATAAAATCTCAGAAAAGAAAATACAAATGATGTACCAAATGGAAATTTTACAACTGAAAAATGAAATAAATAAAATACAATTTTTCATTCTGTGAGTTCAATTCAGAATGAGGATGACAGAAAAAGGTGAACTCGAGAACAGATTAGTAGAAATCATCCATATGAATAGAGAAAAAGCAGTAAAACAATAAACAGAGCCTTAGAGACTTGTGTAACGATAGGAAAAGTATTAGCATTTGTGCCATCAGAGTCCCAGAAAAAGAGGACAAAGAATGAAGAACTAAAAAAAGAAAATTGAAAAAATTAATGGCTGGAAAAAATCCCCATTACGCCAAAAGACATAAACCTAAAAATTCAAGAAATGCTGCAAATTCCAAACATAAAAAATTAAACAAAACAAGAACCTAAAATAACCATGCCAGACATATCAAAAAGAAACCACTGAAAACTAAAGATGAAGATGATAATATAGCTTGAGATATAGTTACACTGAAACTCTTGCTATTGAATCCTCATGTAATATATCTATGCTCTATTCTACTCTGATCTGGAAGAGTTTTGAATGAACTAACCTGTCTTATTAATTCCAGATTATATATGCTGTATAGATTTCTTAGTTTTAAGAGAATATACTGTTGTAGCTTTTGACTTTTTGTTTCATTAAAATATCTGCAAAAATGAATAACACTGAGATCATGTTAATATTAGTGAAGCAAGGATATTTTTCTTTACTAATTTTACGTCCTAGTAAAAAAATGCTAATATGTTATAAATTTCTATGCATTTGAAATATTTTTAAAATGTAGTGCTCTAAGAAATCGCATAAGAGTTCATTACTGAGTAAGTCACATATCCTTTACTGTAAATGACACCCATCATTAAAATTACTCTAAAACAATATATTGATCTGCTACAATTCAGGAGAATTGTCAGAAGAAAAATTTTAGGCCCCGGTTATATTTATGAAGTAAATTCATGAAAATATAAGCAATAGAAAATTCTGGTTAATATAATGCTACTTCGAATAGGTCTACACCGGTATAAAATTGTAAATAGAAATCTTTCTCTTTTGTTTGAGTTATTGTTGAAATTTCTAATATCCTATTTTTCCTCTGATTTTCCAGGCATCTTCCACAGCACAATATAAATGCTACTATCTCAGACATAATTCTCAGTAAAGTTTAATCTCATTGAAAAGATTAAGAGGATTTTAAAGAATCTTAAGGTAGGAAGCTTAAAAGTTCTATATGAAGTTATGTAAGAATGTCAAAAGTTCTAAGAAGCATTGCTAAAAAGAAGCCTTTAAAACATAGACAGAGGCAACTTTTAACAGAGAGGCAGATTTACTTTTACCCCTTAGAACATTTCTAATCACTTGGGCAGATGAGCAGTGCTCTTCCTTAATCAATCCCCAACAACACACACACAGACACATACATGTGCACATGCACGTGCACAGACACATACACACAAACATACAATGAACACAGACACAAACATCTGTTTGCCTATTGACTTAATGATGAAATATTTGGGAGGATAAACAGGTTTGAATAAACTCTTTTAATCAGATCAAAAATATTGCACTCCCATCTTCTTTTGAGTAAAGTAAAAATGTCCCCAGTTAAAGTGTAAAAATAACCAAGGGATTCAATTTATGTAGGATGGAGTAGCAGTTCTAAATGACATTTGCATCTAGTCATTTAGAAAAGCTGCTGGTTGAATAGAATGGAATATTAATTCGAAGAAAAAACTGCTATCTTTTGAATATTCGAGAAAGAAATCTTTTAAAATGTTCGATACAATGAAAAATTGATAGAAGTGGAACTACAAGTGTTAGATTTCTAAGTTACTGTGGAATTATTAATTCTATAACATCCTTTAAAACAAGAATGCAGTGAAATGTAGAATAGTACAGAGTTTTCATATTTTAAAGAGACTCCCAATTTACCACTCTTGAAAATAGTTGAAAGTTATATAGAGCTATTTAAGTGAATATTTAGTGTCATGCAGAATATCCTGTTTCCTTAATATTGTTTTCCTTCTGAAATTAAAGACACTGGTAATTTGAAACGGTGCAAGCTTCTACAGCATGAAGTAACATTTTGGTAAAGATTAATATGGCTTCCTTTCAATTTCACTTTTCAGAAGAAAACCATACTGTTTTACACATTTTAAATAAAATGTGACCATAATGTTAAAAATTAGTGAATATATCATTTAAATTACTTGGAGCAATATAACTTTTGACATAAGTAATAGAAAAAAAAAACATAGTTGAATTTAATACTGGAAAAAAGAAAACATTTAAAATGAACTGAAAGAAAGGAAGAAGTATTGCTGCATTAGAGGAGAAAGCAGCACTTTCTATTCAAAGTCATTAAGTCCACAATTCCCACAATTTTTTTTTTCCCTGGACTTAGGTGAATTCTTCTGAAAATTTTGCTTTGCTTTTGTGAGAGCAAATGTTTCTTCTGGAGTTTTGATTACTGGCAATAAAAATTGCATTTTTTATTGTATGTGTAGTTAGCTTTACTTAATCTCAAAAGAGAAAAATTGCTTCCCTTTAAATGTTGGTGCAGTATATATCACGAGGTGTTGGTAGACTGGAGAGAGATAAGTATTCTGACCTATCGATAATTCTAAAGATTGTGAAAAATGTCTTTCCTGCATAGGTCAAAAACAAATAAAACTCTTATCAGGTATCATAAAAGCGACATGGTCTGGGTCTCCTGGTACTTACAGAGAAGTTTTGTGACAGACTATGATAAATAAATGTTAATATAAGTGTGCCCATAAAGGAGATATATATAATAAAATGGATATTGAGAGTTTCTTGAAACCTGTATCTACCATATGCTTAAGGCTAAAATTTAAAGAAATCATTTATATATATATTTTACAAGTGATTTACCAAATTTAGTTCAACTATTTTCAAGAGTGGTAAATTGGGAGTCTCTTTAAAATATGAAAACTCTGTACTATTCTACATTTCACTACATTCTTGTTTTAAAGGATGTTATAGAATTAATAATTCCACAGTAACTTAGAAATCTAACACTTGTAGTTCCACTTCTATCAATTTTTCATTGTATATAATATATATATATTCTACCATTTTAAATGAACTAAAATTGGTAAATCACTTGTAAAAAGATATAGTAGTTAAAATTTCCTTTAAAAAATATTTTTAAAATTCTAGAAAAACAGAAATTGATAGAAATAAGAAAATCCTGCATAAAGAAATGCATGCTGAAGCAGAAGATAGAAATAGTTAACTTGTATAATGTTCTAGGTACCTGATAACTGATATCACACATCTATACAAGATAATGAAGAGTTAAAACATCCTATCCTGAGATATATTCAATATATTATTAAGAAATAATGTTTTTGTGCTCCAATGTAAATGTAAATAAAGAGTAGCCATGTAGAAATTAGAACATCAAATAGTGACAATAGAAAAATAAAAATTCATTTTTAATGATTAAAAATGACACAAGACAAAATTGTTGGTATTTCAAAATTTCCATGGTCTCCATATGGCTAATTAGTAAAAAATGATAAACCTTTGCATGGAATTTATAACTCAACATATCTTTCCATTTTTTACTACTACTAGTGGGAATGCTCTACCACTAATCTTCATATGCTTTAAAATTTGACCAAAGTGCAGAAAAATTAATGCTGGCTTAGAACTGGGATATGTAAGCAGCACTCCAGCTCTGCCTTGTGTAGAGGCTGACCTTGGATAACTCACAACATCTCTCTATGACAATTGCTTATATGTGAAGTTAAGGGGTGGATAGCAGGACTTCTACCAATCACTCAATCCAAAGGTCTACCTGCAGATCCTTGAATAGTTTGGCCTGTGTCTGTTGTTTCATTTTCCTGATCTACATCTCCTTATTTCATTATTTCTAAAATTTATCAATATTTCAAGTCCCCATAAAAATTCAACTTCTTTCATAATGCTTTCATTTATCTCTCATTAAAAAATGCCTCTGTTTAATCTGCATTAGTGTATTATCACTTTCTCTTGGTATTTAATTTGTTGATTATTTACTTTTATATTTTACCTTTTTGATACATTATACATGTTTCTAAAGTGCACAATATATGCTTAGATTATTTGTATCTCACACAATACTATGGCGCTTATGTCATTATGTGTGCTCTATATATGCTTTTAAGAACAGTGGATAAAATAAAAATGCAAAGAACCCAAGGACAAAAGTGAGGAAAGAAAAAGCTGAAGTACATCTTCTGTAGAATTCTTTTTCAAGGACCTACTAGAACAGGGTCAGTATCTTTATTCTGTCGAGTCAAATTATTTGTTCTTTTACTCTAGCAATCCATTTTCTAAAATATTATATTTCTATTCACTTTCTCTTATCTAAAACCTGAAAGCTTTTACTTAATCTAGGTCTCAGAGTTACTGAGTACTATAATCATTCTTTGGAGTAAATTTACTTGGAAAACTTGCACTTCATAGATCCTTAAAGAATAGAGAATAACAACATTTAAAAATGCATTAGTAAGGTTATAAGAGCAGATAATGTTGTCCCTATCATTCAGGTTCTGTTGGGGAGGGTGGGTGTGTGTGTGGGTGTGTGTGTGGGTGTGTGTGTGTGTGTGTATTTGCACTTTACCTATTGCTATAGGATAAAATCGAAGAATTTAAGTTCACAGTTTTTAAAAAGAATTAAGTTCAATTAATGGTTATTTTTAAAGTTTCTGTATTTTAATGAGAGAGATATATATAAATGCTTTATGTGTAATCAAAGTATTTACTAGATGAGCACAAAAATAATAACAACAGTGATATCAAATCAACCTAATATCCCTGTGATCACTATTCCTCTGTAACTAAATGCTGAGGTAGCAAATGTCGAGAACACTCTAGAATGACTTATCTGTGTGTATAATAAAAGACCGACATGTTATCTTTAAAAAAATAATAAACTATATGGTTTGCATAGTGCTTAATAAAATGTTTTTCTCACAAACCATTAAATTTAATACTCATTTAATAATAAAATAGATAAAAATATTTTATTTACCTATAATATTTATCTAAAAAGAAATGCAAGTATAGAGCATAGCATAGGATATAGTCAATATTACTGTAGTGGTTGTATGTAGTGCCAGATGGGCGCTAGAATAATCAAGTATGGATTGTGTAACTGTCTAACTTTTTAAAATTTAAAATAAAACAACAAATATGAAGAGGTTACATTATTTGCCTAAGATCAAACTGTTATGAGTTTTGAAGTAATGATTCGTATTTGTTTTCTATTCTAATACACACTGGATTCTTCCTCTAATCATGAGTAGAACATCAACATTTTTCCACTTGGAAAACTTTAACATTTTTTTTAGCTCTTTAAATAATTAATCTGACATGTTTATTAAATAGAATTGTTTTTACCAGTGTACAAAATGTTTGCTGTTTTATGACTTTGAAGACTTCCACAGTCCCTTCTAAACAACACTCCAATGTTATTCTCAGGAATTCTCTCTTTCAGTTGAACGTAATCTGCTGAGGCTGTATCAGGGCATATCCTCCCACTGACAGTGAATTAAGCTATTATGATCTGATATTCTCTTCGAAGACTGATTTTTATGAGGTAAAAAGAAAAGAGTAGACTATTCAGGTCATGAAACCCATTCTGTATCCAGTCTCTAAATCTTTATACATGATTTATCTCTAAATAGTGCTCAGGTATTTTTCCCAAGCCCTTCTAGCAATTATGAGAGCTCATTACATCTTTCCAGTACTTTATCTGTGCTTTATTTAGCCAGGGGACATCTGTGTTACTTACAACTAAATAATTACCAGTATTATTGGTCACCATCAAGTTATTCATAATTATTTTTGTCAATGCAATACATGTCATACAGTGTTAAGTAAATGATTAATATTCAAATAGAATGGTTAAAATAAATTAATTATTGAATAGTGAATGTATTATTGAATATAAGTTATTCTTCACTGAAAAGTAGAGTCATATATACTATTCAGTGGCCTGTCTCAAACAAGAAACACATGAACTCATTCACTAGGAAAACGACATCTTCATACTTAAGAGCTAGAATATATAAGATATAATTCCCATCTGGGAAGGCAAGAATGGTTTTGAATTCTATAGATAGTTTTGTAGTTCATATAAATATCTTTATGTGTTAATTTTTCAGAGTTAGATGAAATGCCACACTCTAAAGATATTTAAGGGGATACACTGCATGTTTGAGATGCACTAGTTAGGTTCATTTAAAGCAAATGTAGCTATCTTTAAAAGTAATGGTAACTTTAAAAGATTTTAGTGGGACTCTATATTAATAGGATGATTCAGTAGTTGTACATATTTAGTAACTATTCATCATGTCCATGATTTTGCTATAGTCATGAATCCAACTCCATCCTTCATTGATGTTATATTATTTTAAATCCATTTTTTAGTTTGGGGGCCTATTGTGAAATGGAAAGGAACATTAAACAATCAAAATATACACAAAGGAGATAATTTAGTTGTATAATGGTAGAGAGCAAATTTGAAACAATGTAAGAAATCAGAAATCCAATATATATTGAGAGAGTTGATCATCTAAAACATCTGATATAAAAAACAAAATTCAATGAACCGATAATGAGCATAAATCCCCTTAATAATGTAGAAAGATCTCCAACATTCCAGAACAATTAATAAACAACTGAAAATAAAAAGTCCACTCGAAAAGTAGCCTGATAAATTTATACAATTAGTGAGCAAAGGATCAAAAGTTATTTCATTATTTTTATAAACATTAGATAAATAAAAATGTGTTTTCTAAATTTGTAACTGTTTGTAGTAATGAATTTAACTAGATTTATTGTGGTGATCATTTCACAACATATACAAATATCAAATCATGTTGTACACCTGAAACTAATATATTATATGGCAATTATATCTCAATAAAAATTTTGTTTTCTATTTACCACAGATAATGTAGGAACAGAAAAATAACTTTAATTTAAAGTAGAAAGTGAAGCAGAGCAGTGTGTGTGTGTGTGTGTGTGTGAGATTTAAAATTTAATTAAAGACAAGGAATTAGAAAGAAGTAAAAAGAAAAAATCATTACTCAACAGAAGAGGAAAGAATCCAACTTAGTATGGTTAATGTTGGAAGAAAATAGTACTGAGAAGAAAGGTTAGTTAGGAAGAATATAGAAATTAAAAAATATTTCTGCAATGAATTATTTGGAATGTTCTATTTAAAAGAAATATTAAACTTTCACCTGCATTCTTGAAATTTGAATGTGGTTGATTGAGCTAAAGTACCTAAAGAAATACCTTCCCAGATTTTAAGTCTGGCATGAAATTTTTTGAACCAACTTATTCACCAGAGCACACTGAGGAGTATTAGAGAAAACTCTATCAACACATAAAAATATTTTCTACTTCATAATCCAAGTATATTAAT
>NW_006494614.1:26577921-26580393 GCF_000325575.1 Pteropus alecto | reverse complement strand
TTAGTGAGCAAAGGATCAAAAGTTATTTCATTATTTTTATAAACATTAGATAAATAAAAATGTGTTTTCTAAATTTGTAACTGTTTGTAGTAATGAATTTAACTAGATTTATTGTGGTGATCATTTCACAACATATACAAATATCAAATCATGTTGTACACCTGAAACTAATATATTATATGGCAATTATATCTCAATAAAAATTTTGTTTTCTATTTACCACAGATAATGTAGGAACAGAAAAATAACTTTAATTTAAAGTAGAAAGTGAAGCAGAGCAGTGTGTGTGTGTGTGTGTGTGTGAGATTTAAAATTTAATTAAAGACAAGGAATTAGAAAGAAGTAAAAAGAAAAAATCATTACTCAACAGAAGAGGAAAGAATCCAACTTAGTATGGTTAATGTTGGAAGAAAATAGTACTGAGAAGAAAGGTTAGTTAGGAAGAATATAGAAATTAAAAAATATTTCTGCAATGAATTATTTGGAATGTTCTATTTAAAAGAAATATTAAACTTTCACCTGCATTCTTGAAATTTGAATGTGGTTGATTGAGCTAAAGTACCTAAAGAAATACCTTCCCAGATTTTAAGTCTGGCACGAAATTTTTGGAACCAACTTATTCACCAGAGCACACTGAGGAGTATTAGAGAAAACTCTATCAACATATAAAAATATTTTCTACTTCATAATCTAAGTATATTAATAAGTGCTAATAAATACTTATCAAACACTGATGTTATGCTTTGTATCAAAACCACAACCACAGCTACACTTGAATGCCAATTGCTTTTACTACTTTCAAACAGGTAAAGAATAAGATTGGGTTTTTAAAAAATAGCCACACTTTCGATGTACATAGGCATTCACTTAAAACTAAATAACCCTACACATATAGAAAATAAATGAACCTCAAACTATAAATACTTCATTGTCTCTTTAAATATTGTAAATTTGCAAATGTAATGAGTGCTTTTGTTCATTTTATTTTGAAGACCATTTTGATGGTCATTTTTTTTGTGGAATTAATGGGAAAATATCAGATACTTTAGAAATAGTTCACAATTAATTCATAAGCTATAGCTCATTCCAGTTATTACTAGAAGTGTATTTTCCTTTATTTATGTCATTAACTTGTATATTTTTTCCTTGACTTATGCATAATGAGCCTTTCATTGGGTTTAAAGGTATATTGTTAGCAGTGAGAAACTAATGATTGACTTGTTGACATAAATGTGCTCACTATTGTTAAATGTAAAGAGAATTTATAATATTCTCATATTAGAATTCTCAAATAAAATCATTGAGACTTTAAAAAATTTACCACATTTGTAATAATATATCTATATAAATAACTTCTGTATTCTACCTATCTGATTCTACAAAAATTCATCTATTATTTTATTACACTTTATAAGCAACAATATTCCAATACATTAACATGCAAAGGAATACAGATTGCATTGTTTTACTCTCTATAAAAGTTTGTAAGAGCTTAAAAGCTTAAGTAGTTTACTTCATTTACATTTTAAATCTACAGAAATAAAATGATTATTAAAATTAATATTACTAGATTTTAAAATGTATTTAAATCTATTTTTGTAGTATGTTCAAAGCAAAAGTGAACATATGAAAATTTATTCAGTAATTTCCTTTTTAAGCTATGTACATTTTCGGTTTAAAATCATACACTGAAAAATTTTAATTTATTAAGTTTTTATAATTACACATTTATCTTAAGATAAATAAAGATATTTATAAACACACATGTATATATTCCTTAATCATAGATATATAGATCATACATATAAAAATGTGCAATTAGTCCCTATTTATTTCCAACAAGTCTTGCTTTTCCTAGAAGTTTTCTGTATATGCCTCTGACCTTGACTTTTCAGAAGCACTTGTGATCTTGAAGTACTAGAAGATCTCGAAGATCTAGAAGCAAGGCCCACTTGTGCTTTATGCGAGAGTATAAAAGCTCTAATTTTCAATTATGACTGGATAAATATTTACCACATATATGCAGTCCTATAATATCCTTTCTAAATTTTCTAGGTTGATTTTCCCCTGAAATACAATAATTATCTATGGTGGGGAAAAATACTTAATCACATAAAAATGAAAAGATACTATAAAAGCATCACTTGCCAATATTATCAACCAGAGACAACCTTAGTTGGCCCAGAATTGGCAAAACAGTTATCCATAACCATAGTGCAATATTTATAGAATTATGCAGCAGTCTAACTAATATTTTCCAATGATACTTCATCTCAAATGTAATAAATCATAATTTATTTGGATGGAGCACAATAATATATGTTTTTAACAATCCCATTTGGTACCATCATGCAGCCAGAGAATTCCAATCCAGGGTAACCATTTGACAATAAAGGTGCCCAAGCCTTAAAATCAAAACAAATAAAAACCCACTTTCTACAAAGTATGTAATATTTTAAATTTTTATACAAC
>NW_006494614.1:26570455-26577884 GCF_000325575.1 Pteropus alecto | reverse complement strand
GTCAAAAACTTACCTCTTCAAAAGAAGGCGATGATATTGAAATAAGCCCTAACTAACTTAGTTTCTGTCTCACACACATACACAGAATGAGTAGGAATACCTTCTTATGCACAGGATATTAGCAAATGTAATAAGCTCTAACATTCAGGAATGATACTTTGAATATTTCATTAACTGAAAGTCTTGTCTATACTGTGGAATTTCAAGGAATTATAATAATTAACTATATATTATATATTATAATTATATAATCATAATTAATAAATTTTGAAACAAATACCTATGAAATCACCCACTGGTTTTTAGTAATAATCATGAGATAATCTTCACAAAAATTTGTGTGGAATAGATTCAAAATATGTGACTAAAGTTTATTCTGCTCATTTAATATATTTGAGTCCTACCTACCAACTTATTAAAGTGATCAATTTTACTAGGTAAATAATGGTTTGGGATGTAGATTATATAATAAAAAGGATGAGTTATTCATGGATTTGGAAAAGATCATGAAAATATATTTAAATATTCTATTTTGGGTAGGAAAACATCTAACATTTGTTATTTATAAATAATTTATAGTCTTTAAAATTTATTTGAGAAGCTTACAATAAAATGCTAATACAAAATAAAGTCATTGATAAAATATAGGAGATAATCACAAAAGCAATGCTCTGAAGATTGGGAGAAGAATGGAAATAGTTATGAAAGCATACAAACCAAGTTAGGACAATTATTGAAACTGGAAACAAAACATCTAACACTGAACTTCTTAGTAACTAAATCAAACTAGGAAATGTGAGGGGGTTATATTATTCTCAAGAAGAACATCAGTTTATCTAGGGAGAGAAATTGGAACAAACCTCAAAGAGGATTTTTTCATGTGGAATTTTCAATGTCAGCTTTTAAAAAGATGTCAAATGTTTTATATAATTTTATCTTATATTTAGAATGTTTTATGAATGGTCAGCTTTATTTATTATAGAACTTAAAAACCTAAATCAAATCAGTAAACTTAATTATAGTTTTGCCTTCAGAATTCATGTTTTCTTACTATCTAGCAACTGCAATTCCCACAGACTTAGGCGACTCACATCAATATGTTGCATTTATCCATAAAATTAATTTTTTCTTTTAAAGCCATACTTTTCCATGTCAAGATATTTTGGATACTGATTCTACTTTTTATCTTTGAAGGTCAATTTCAGGTTTGTTCAGTATGAAATTAATGTATTTATTAGTATGTTTAGTATGATATTGATATTAATGTATGACTTTTTAGTATGATGTTAGTATGATATTAATGTTAAATGTATTAATGTGTTCTCTGAACAGGTTCCTACTAATTGCAGATCTTGAAATGTGTCAATCTCTGTAATTACATGAGCCTTATAATAAATATCTTTATATATTTATTATATATAATATATAAATATTATGTTTATATAAATGTTTTATATATCTTTATATGAATATATAATATGTAATTTAATAAATAATATATTATATGTATACACATTTGTATGTCTATATAAAATCTATTGGTTATGTTTCTCTAGAGAATTCTGACTGATACAGATTTTGGTACCCAAAGTTGTTTTAGAGAAACCAAATTTTAAGAACGAGTTTTCTTAATTTCTTCTGGGTGATGTGAAATTGGCTCTATAATCTGATTAGATTTAAAGATACTAATGGCTTTATTTTCAGTAGCAAAGAGAGCACTGATAGTCCTTATGTGATCTGGCAATAAAAGTATACAAACACTACCCCTGGATACTCCTAATCAACCACTTATAAAAAGCAAGGACCTGGGAGACTGTGTATATAGTGCTTTCAAACATCTTGTTCAAACTAATGAAGATAATGAGATGAGCTGGTTGCTTCTAATGTTTTTGGACAAAGTGGAAAAAGAAAATGATGAGCTCTAGGATTTGAATCCTCAGATAAAATGTTACATAAATGACTTGAAAATTTCTATTTTTAGTCTAATGGAGACCCTTATGTGCTATAACTGTAGGAATAAGATTTCTGAAAATCATATGCAGAAACTCATCCTGCAACTAGCCAATTACAAGTTGAACTTCCAGTTTCACAGAGTGTCTACTGTTAAAGTGAGGGCATTGATTGGGAAAACATGGGGTCCTGACGGTTGAAATGAGGACATATGGGGAGATCTTGATGCAGCTGGGAACACTGTGTTCCTAATTCTGATGACTTCTTTCACAGTGGAAGATAATTTTCCACCCCAAGTTGACTTTCATTTGAGGGAATTATCCCTGCTTGCCTGAGTAAACAGTAATGGCCTCCCTTGAGGCCGTTGTCATCCATGACAACGCTGATTTTCCTCAGGACCTACCCCTATACCCTTCTGTGATTCTAGGCCATAACTAAGCTCAAATCCCAGAGGGCCCTAATGATGAAGTGAAAAGTGTGACCCATTACACTGTGAAAGAACTACGAGAGTTTTCTAATTTACACAGACAAAAATTCAGGGAACATGTCAGGGAATGGATATTAAAGCCGTGGGATAATGGTAGAGGGAACATTAAGTTGAATTAGGCCAAATTTATCGATATGGGCTCGCTAAGCAGAGATTCTTCTGCATTTAATGTTGTGGTTCAGGGAGTTAGAAAGGGCTGTAACAGTTTGGTTGGTTGTGTGAAGCATGGGCCAAAAAAAGGTGGTTTATCATGAATGAAATGGAAATGCCTGACCTGCTTTGGATTAATGTAGAGGGAAGTATATAAATGTTTAAAGAAATTAGAGTATTAGAATGGATTTGTTATTTCAGTCTACTCCCTTACTATGAGGAGAGTCCAGAAGACATAACTTAGCCATGATTGTGAAAAACAAATGTGTGATGGGGTCCTCAACATCCTTTAAGAGCTATTTAATTGCTCTTATCTGTAAGTCATACCTTACATTGGGAGTGCAGTTACTAAATTGAGAAATCTAAATGCAATAGAAGTAAATACATCCCAGGGTAGCAGGGACTAAATGGTGACACACGATCACCAAAGGCAAGGTGGGCATAATGTATAACAGAATCAAAGCAGCAATCAGAATAGTCTGATTCACACAGACCTATGTCATTGGCTAGCTGATCATGGTGTTCCTGGAAGTGAAATAGAAAGCAAGCCTACTAAATTTTTACTTGGGCTGTATAAGCAGAAAAGTTCCAGGTCAAGTGAACAAAAATCTAAATGTCATAATTAGCTTTTGGTAAATTATAGTTCTAACTGGGACCTCTAAAACCTTACATAATATGGTCCCTACTTACCTCAAGTTTTCTCTACTTAGGGCTCTCTCTGACCTGCAGTTTCTTCTCTTTGATCTCCACATAGTTATCTCTCTCATTTCATCTAGACCTCTGCTTAAATGTCAGTTCCTTGTAGTTTAATTTATTAATCTAAATAGTTTCCCATCCACCACACAACTCTTTTACCCTCCTTTTCTTTATAGCATAGGATAATACCAGCCATTACAAGATCTGCACTTACTGTTTTTATAGTCTCCTCCAGGAAAATCTTAGTTCCCTGATGGAGAGACTATGTACCTTTTATTATCTGATTTCCCTAACTACTCCCCCCAAAATAGTACCATGTCTGAAAAACAGTATGCACAGTAAGTATCCATGGGGTGAGAGAATGAATAAATGAATTAGTAAATCAGTAAATGAATGAATAAATGAATGTAATTTTTGATGATTTAAATAATTCAGGGATCAATGTTAAAATCAATATCAATATTTTCATTTTTTTAAATGGAGAATTACATTTGTTTCTCCAGGTATGCGGCATTTGGTTATTTATAACTTATGAAAGATTTTAGAAAAAGATGGTATGTTCATTCTCTTATTAATATGAATTCAATTTTATGATTTTGATGTTCAATAACCTGAGGAATAGAGAAGGGTTCCTCAGACTATTTCATTTTCTTAGAAGGAAATCACTTTAAATAATGATTATCTGAGGCAAGGAGTCTTTTCTCAAACACTTTTAACATAATTTGGAAACATATCGAGAATAGTAATCAATTACATTTTTGTAGTATCCTCTATCTAATGTTATCACTTAATAAAGTAATGAGTAAAATAACCTGATTTGTATCCATTTCTACAGTACTTAGAACATCTCAATTTTATAGACTTAATTCTGACCTTCCTCAACTAATATGCAGCCAGTCTCTAAGGCATGTGGGTCACTTCCAAACTGTCCATCACACTTCCATTCCACAAATAGCCCATTAGTCAATACAATTTTATTTTAATCATCCCCTCCCTCAGCCTTCTATCACACGACTGAACAGCTATGGGTGAGTGTTCTCTTTAGAAGATGTGTTTGTTCCAAAAAACAAATATCTAAACATAACAGACATGTTGGGTAGATTATAACTCTATCAATAAAAAACTTATGATTTTTATATAAAGTAACTAGGGCTGTTGAAGCTTCATACTGAAGGTGCACGTGTTGGGCAAATTGATATTCCAAATGAGAATGCTAGCTTTGAGCTATTCTAATAAATTAATCCTATAATTTTATCATAAATATCTATAATTACCTGTTTTTTTATACACTTATTTCTGATCGATTTGAAAATTATTTTTACATAATTTCATTAAGTCTTATTTATCCTTAAAATTAGGTCTTTAGAATATATAATATTTTACATATCTGTGATATGAAATTATAATTCCTATGTTGTTTTAAAATATTTTGATTAATTTTGATTAATGTAAGTTATTTTATATTTTAAAAAATCAATAAATCAATGCTTAACAAACCTGAAATATTTACACCACCTTTCTTACATTAAAAAATTAAATACCTTTATTTATATGACATTTTAAAAATATTTTGAGTAAATTTATTTGATATTCAATCACTTTTATTGGAAGTATATCTGTAAGACTAGAAAAATTTAAGAAAAATGTTAACATTCAACAGACTATTTCAGATTTTTTTTTATATTTTTTTATTTACTTAACACCAAGATAACTTCCTTTTATAACTCACCATGTGTGTAAACTCAGCAGTATATTTTTTGGCATTATCTACATTTGGACCTCTTAATACTGATATTATTAGTTTCTTAACCCTTCAAAATTTAAGCTACTCCAGAAAATGAAGCAGTATGCTATAAATCACTGCTATTCTTTGTAGAGGACTCTGAGTTTATATTATTATATCCTATGTATACTTTGATATTTTGTAGCTGCCTATAAGTGACAGAAGGCAGAAAAATCAGGACAATGATAAGAACATTTCTCAGAAATGATGGGTAAACTAAATTTAAAAATGTAAATTATTTTACTTGGAAAAACTGGATATGTTTTATAAATATATACAATTTTGCTTTTTGTTTGTTTTAGCATGAAAAGGTATATGCTCGATGATGCATAGATTATTAGTGTATATTTAATTTTAATTATTTTTTTAAAAATTTATATTATTTATAATTTTAAAATAGAATGTAATAAATTAGCTATATGTTTCTTATTACTTATAAATCTATAACTTGTTTTTAAAACCATAATACTCTATTCAGTTGTATAGAATCAAACTATGGAGTCAATACTTTACACAAATGTAAATATTGCTTTTGTGACTATTTTATAAGTTTTATAATTTATTGAAATATCAAGCACAGATGGTTATTATATATCCTATTAGGAAGGGGTGGATAATAAAATTTATTTATTCAGACACTCACTAAGCCAAAAGATGCAAAAATATGTGTTCTTCTTGCTATTATCATCTCAATCAGTAATACACATGGAAAAAACAGCCACAAACTAAGTAAATATATAGATGCCAGAAGCCTACATACAGTGTTTTACATAGCCTCTGCATAGTAAAGTTTAAAGTATACACAATGACACACATAAACTTAAGATATGCATGATCATTCTCAGTAAAGGAATACATTTCTTCATGAAAAATTTTAAAAATATCCTTATAAGTGGAGATAATATTTCTCCTTCACCCTAAATATTCAGAGCAATATGCTCGATAATTAGAGCCTACAAATTCACCCAGGAAACTAATACCACATCATATTAAATGCAGTAACTAAATCACCTTCAATGTCATTCATTTTACTGTATGTATAAAGAACCAGTATGCATTCACATATATTTAGATAAAGCATATATAAATGTGGTGTGTTTTTTATCAAAAATATATTTAACAAAAATGATTGTTTTAATAATTAACATGTTTTGTTTGTTTTATTCACTTTAATGATATCATAATTTAGCCAATTCCACCAATCTGTGTAAAAAAGTATTTCTTTTTCTGTCAGCCTTCAAAGTTATTTTTGAATGTAAATATTTCTATTTTGATAAAATTGATAGCAAATTATCTATAATAAAGAATAATTTGCTATTAACTAAACCAAAAATGTAAAGCAAAAAAGAATTGTTTCTAGGAAAATTAATGAATAAGTATTTCTTGAGATAAAGTTAAATTGTGAATTTAAAAGTTATACCTGTTAAATGTAATACTTCAACTCAACAATAAAAAAAACAAACAATCCATTTAAAAAATGGGCATAAGACCTGAAGAGTCATTTCTCGAATGAAGAAATACAGATGGCCCATAGACATATAAAAAGATTCTCCAGATCTTTAATCATCAGAGAAATGCAAATTAAAAACACAATGAGATATCTATTATTTCACACTTGTTAAAATGGCTACCATCAATAAATCAAAACATAGCAAGTGTTGGTGAGGACTGGAGAAAAGGGAACTCTTATACACTGTTGGTGGGATTGCAAAATGGTACAGCTTCTATAGAAAACAGTTTGGAGGTTCCTCAAAAAGTAAAAAATAAAACTGCCTTTTGACCCAGCAATTGCACTTCAAATAAACCAAAATACTAATTCGTAAAATCTATGCACCCTTATATTCATGGCAGTTCACAATAGCAAGGATATGGAAGCAATCTAAATGTTTATCAACAGATGACTGGATAAAGAAGTTATGGTTCATATATACAATGGAATATTACTCAGCCATAAAAAGAAAAGAAATCCTACCATTTGCAACAATATGGATGGACCTATAGGTTATTATGCTGGGTGAAATAAGTCAGATAGAGAAAAATAAATACCATATGACTTCACTTATATGTGGATTCTAAGAAACAACAGGAACAAACTAAATGAAAACAGGTTCAGTTACAAAGGCCAATCTGGTGACTGACATAGGGGATGGGGTTTGGGGGAAAAGGGTGAAAGGATGATAAAGTACAAATTAGTAGTTGCAAAATAATCACAGAGACTCCAAGAACAGCACGGGGAATACAGTCAATAGTACTGTCTATGTGTAGAGCCAGATGAGTGATAGAGTAATCGGGGTGGGGGGGGGGCGGGGAGTGACCATATCATAAACTATATAAATGTCTAATCAATATAATGTACGCCTGAA
>NW_006494614.1:26537473-26566930 GCF_000325575.1 Pteropus alecto | reverse complement strand
AATTTTAAAATAGAATGTAATAAATTAGCTATATGTTTCTTATTACTTATAAATCTATAACTTGTTTTTAAAACCATAATACTCTATTCAGTTGTATAGAATCAAACTATGGAGTCAATACTTTACACAAATGTAAATATTGCTTTTGTGACTATTTTATAAGTTTTATAATTTATTGACATATCAAGCACAGATGGTTATTATATATCCTATTAGGAAGGGGTGGATAATAAAATTTATTTATTCAGACACTCACTAAGCCAAAAGATGCAAAAATATGTGTTCTTCTTGCTATTATCATCTCAATCAGTAATACACATGGAAAAAACAGCCACAAACTAAGTAAATATATAGATGCCAGAAGCCTACATACAGTGTTTTACATAGCCTCTGCATAGTAAAGTTTAAAGTATACACAATGACACACATAAACTTAAGATATGCATGATCATTCTCAGTAAAGGAATACATTTCTTCATGAAAAATTTTAAAAATATCCTTATAAGTGGAGATAATATTTCTCCTTCACCCTAAATATTCAGTATGCTCGGCTCGATAATTAGAGCCTACAAATTCACCCAGGAAACTAATACCACATCATATTAAATGCAGTAACTAAATCACCTTCAATGTCATTCATTGTATGTATATTAGCCAATTCCACCAATCTGTGTAAAAAAGTATTTCTTTTTCTGTCAGCCTTCAAAGTTATTTTTGAATGTAAATATTTCTATTTTGATAAAATTGATAGCAAATTATCTATAATAAAGAATAATTTGCTATTAACTAAACCAAAAATGTAAAGCAAAAAAGAATTGTTTCTAGGAAAATTAATGAATAAGTATTTCTTGAGATAAAGTTAAATTGTGAATTTAAAAGTTATACCTGTTAAATGTAATACTTCAACTCAACAATAAAAAAAACAAACAATCCATTTAAAAAATGGGCATAAGACCTGAAGAGTCATTTCTCGAATGAAGAAATACAGATGGCCCATAGACATATAAAAAGATTCTCCAGATCTTTAATCATCAGAGAAATGCAAATTAAAAACACAATGAGATATCTATTATTTCACACTTGTTAAAATGGCTACCATCAATAAATCAAAACATAGCAAGTGTTGGTGAGGACTGGAGAAAAGGGAACTCTTATACACTGTTGGTGGGATTGCAAAATGGTACAGCTTCTATAGAAAACAGTTTGGAGGTTCCTCAAAAAGTAAAAAATAAAACTGCCTTTTGACCCAGCAATTGCACTTCAAATAAACCAAAATACTAATTCGTAAAATCTATGCACCCTTATATTCATGGCAGTTCACAATAGCAAGGATATGGAAGCAATCTAAATGTTTATCAACAGATGACTGGATAAAGAAGTTATGGTTCATATATACAATGGAATATTACTCAGCCATAAAAAGAAAAGAAATCCTACCATTTGCAACAATATGGATGGACCTATAGGTTATTATGCTGGGTGAAATAAGTCAGATAGAGAAAAATAAATACCATATGACTTCACTTATATGTGGATTCTAAGAAACAACAGGAACAAACTAAATGAAAACAGGTTCAGTTACAAAGGCCAATCTGGTGACTGACATAGGGGATGGGGTTTGGGGGAAAAGGGTGAAAGGATGATAAAGTACAAATTAGTAGTTGCAAAATAATCACAGAGACTCCAAGAACAGCACGGGGAATACAGTCAATAGTACTGTCTATGTGTAGAGCCAGATGAGTGATAGAGTAGAGTAATCAGGGGGATCACTTCATAAACTATACAAATGTCTAACCAATGTATACCTAAAATTAATGTAAAATAATAAAATAAAATAAAGAACAGAATCAAGTTAAAACTAAACTGACCCCCAGGACATTTGCATGTAGAACCATTAATATGATCTTCACATAAACTTTCATTTTGACATGATTTGTTTCAAACTTGGTTTTAACTGCTCAATCTTTAGGTTAGGTAACAAAACTCCAAAGAATACAAAAATTGGTATATCTAGAAAAGGTAGAAACATTTAAATACTCATACACTAGGTTTGGTCATCTTAATGACTTTATGTTATTGGACATGATTTATCATCTTACTTATAAAATGCATGATTTAAAAATTCATATATGTTAAAATATTCAATTACCCAAAGTGATACTGATGTTTTCTCTTCTGTTCCCTATTAAAAAAAAAAAAACAAAACTTAAATTGTAATATATGCAATTTTTTAGTCTTCACATGTGTAAAAGTATATACCTTAGTATTATTTGTTAATTTTCTTTTTCTGTCAGAATTCTATAAATATTGTACTGCTTGCTCTTTTCAGCATTGAATCTTTAAAAGAACAAGTCTTATCCTATAGTAATCTTTGTTTTTATTTTTTAAAAACTATTTTAAGCTCATGATAATGATAATGGAGAAAATAAAATGAAATAAGCATTGCTAAGAGAGTCAATTAAAATGAAGTCAGGAAGCCATGGAGAAAGCGGGGCCTATGCCCATCCAATGTCTCAGTTCTTGGAACTATTGTGAAGTTGCTGACCTGTTGCTAAACTCAGTTCAAGGCCAAACCACAAACTTCCCATATTAGCAATTGCTACATGGACATACACAGAATTTATGTTCTCCTCATCATTGTGACCAGATCATCTGCAGTTTTCACCTCAAAATAAATAAATTCATTTAGAAAACCAGCATCCTTCATTTACATAATGGGCCTAAATGATCCCAACTGACCTAGCCAATCTCTTTCATTTACACACAGGACTTTTAATGAGAACAGCTCTTATGGTTTGCCCTATATAAACCCAGCCTTTCTTTGTTCTCTTTAGAACACTGCTTAGGTTTTTTTGCTTGAATCTATGCTTCTCGCATAGCTATTCTTTTACATCTCAAATAAGTTCCAGTTGCCTCTCACTCTGGCCCTTAATTTTTAGGTTAACCATAACTAACTGAATATATTAATGTTGGTATAACAATTTCAAATAATCTTAATTGTTTTATACATCTTAGAAATTGGTTTATATTTTGTTTCATTTAGTAATATCAATTATCAATATGCTGGCAGTTCATTGTTTCTCCAATTTGTTAATAACTTCCATTATTTTATTTTATCTATGTTTAACAAAAATGTTTCATATTTATTCCTCACATCAGTATTCTGAGTTTAATAATACTAATTCTACTCTTCATTGCCTTTGATGATGCTGCTCTATATTAATATTTAACTCTATTCCTCTATCATTCAGATGACTATTTTTACTTTATTCTCATTCTTCATAACTTTTTAATAGATCTATGCTTTTTTATGAGAAGAAATAGATTAAATAAACTTCTTTAACTCTAGAAGATTTTGTACAAAAATATACTTTTCTGCTTTAATATTACTAGGTTTTCTTCATGTTACAAAATTTTTATGTCTTTATATTGGCTTTTATGTGAAGTAAATTAATATGTATGAGTAGAATCCTATGCGATCTTAATATTTCTTACAAAATTGTAGGTGAATTGTATTTTTATCTTATTGTCACTTCCTTGTCCACTATTAAAATCTACTTGAAAGATCTTGACAGGCTAAGTGATACAAATATTTTGTGACAGTTAAATGTATATATACTGAGAAAAGTGAAAAAAATATCTAGAGCCATTGATATTTTCTATGTCCCCCACCCCCTAAATAATACACAGTACATTTTCTGTGTGGATATGGGTTCTGTTTGTCCTCTGTGCTTATGCTAGGTTCATGTTGTGAGCTATGACTATAGCCACACATCCCATGAAGGATAATGCCTACCAGGTAACAGAAAAATCCATCTTCTCAAAGAGAAATCTAGTCAAATTTCATGTTTTTCATTCTGATAAATAGAGCTTATGTGGAAATTCTGGTTTCTGCCATTTTATTTTCAATAATATATTATAACTGTCTTCACTTACAACATTAACAAAGATACTATACTTTTCTTGCAATGATTTTTAAAAAATCAACATTTGTCTATTAAGTATACCTCAACAAGGAATAACCTTTTGAAAATAAATTTTTATCAACTCTATTAAAGTTGATAGAGTTAGTATCTATTATAATTAGCATCATCAATGGTATGAGAACTCATCTATACTTCTTTAAAAATATCTCAGCTTACAGATATATCCAGCTTGAATTTTGCCAATTAACTCTATCATTCATATATGATGTGTAAGTATGAAAGCTACACCTTTACTAAATGGTTTTACATGTATAATCAATCCCTACGAGCTTATTTTACTTGATACCTGTGTCAAGCTAAATAAATACATGTGTGGTAGAATAGATAGATTAGTAGATAGACAAATAGATGATAGATAGATGACTGATAGATGGATGATGCATTATTTTGTTAGGGCACATTTAAAGGTGCATGAAATTGTCAGTTTGTTTATAAAGCAATAAACTTGGATTATTCTGTAGTTTATCATAACATATTTTATTAATTCATACTTCTTTGTGTAGCATTCATATAGTAAGAGATGTTCTATTCCTAAATAAAAATGCAGTAAAATATTACCTTGAAAAGCAAGCTAAAGTTTCTTCCTTCTCTTTTTAACACCTATATACTCATTGTAGGTATTTGGTATTTTCTAGCTATGTTTTAGGTCTACATGACTTAGAATAACTGCCCTCTGCCATATCTTCTAATACGACAAGGATTACTATTGTCAATCTATTTTTTTTTCTGTTTAAAGGTCTCACTTACATTAATATTTCAAAAACAATTTGAAATATTTCAAAAACAATTTTTGAAACTCAATATTTCTATATATGAACTAAATATAGTGGTAACATAAAAGTTATTTTGTTCTTGGATTTTTGTCTGAAAATATAAAGCATGTATTAAATTTTAAAACAAGAAATAAAAATTGGAAGATTGGATTTATTGTCTGTGCCATTTTCTGATACTATTTTGTGGATTAATTCTCTAAAATATGACTTTGTGATCATTCCGTTGCTATTTTTACTGTGAATAACGTATCCATTTTTCTTTATTTTTAACAGAATTTAAATTAAAAACCATTAATTTCTTATTCATGAGAACAGCCACGGATTAACTTTAAATTGTAGTCAAAATAATAGAGGATAGAGAAGTCGCATCATTTTCTGAAAAATACAAAAAAGCATCTTTTCTTCTGTTGTATTTTTGGTTGCTGTTTTATAATACTTTTTTAGATTTAGTCAGCATTTTTGAAGCTTGTGCAGATTAGAAATCTCTTAAGAAGTTCACTGACAGAAAAGTTATCTTCTATTCATAAAAATAATCATATTGGAGAGGTATTTTCCTTTAGTAGTTTTTGGAAGCTCTTTTATATAGTATAACAACAGAATAAAACATTTAGAGAAATTAGAAAACTAAAAGAATGTAAAGAAATTATGTAGTGCTTCTCCTTAGGAAAATTATTAAATAGGAAATTCTTTAACTATATAAATCCAGAATATTACTGGTATATCAAGTTGAATTATGAGTATAGAAGTAACTAAGTTCCAGTTAAAAAGATAATGGAATTTGAGAAGGGCATCATTTAAGCTATAATGGTATGTAGAAATAGCTGGAGGAAAAATTCCCCAGGTGTTGCTGGAACTTACACATTTTGTGTCAATATTCTGGATGGTGACCAAATTAGTTGTCACTGACTGCTTTGGCCTCTACCCATCATGAGAATGCCTGGGCTGACAACTACCATTTCCTGGAATACTAAGGCAACCAGATGGTAAAAGGAAATTCTGACCTACTGCAAATATTCTCCCAACCACCTCCTTATTATGCGTTTTGGATATTATAAACACAGACAAGGTCAAGTTAGATTTTACAGCCAGTAAATTAATTTGAATTGAAAAAAAAGTTATTTCATATTTTTACCTATATAAAAAATTAATTTAAATCTCTATTTTAATTTACTGTTATTGCTCAGTTGCTTAAAAATTAAAATTATTATCCAGTATGCATATATCCTCCTTTCAGATTAAAAAACTTGACCCTTACATATCTGCTCAATCTCTGACAAATGTGGACATGTCTTGCTGGTCACTTGTTTTTTGTTTATGGGTACCTTGCATTTCACAAGGCCATTTAAAAACTCAGTTCCATCCCATTCATCCTTCTAGGCTCAACTCACATATCCCATTTACTAGTCCCATAGGAGAAATTACTAACTACCCACCAAGACAGATTTTTGATTTAATTAACAATAAAGAGTTTCTAAACGTTTCGAATTAAAATTTAGGACACAGAAACCCTTAGAAATACACACACATCTCCAAAACTTAACATATGGTGTGTTTAATATTTTTAAAACAATATTATCTGTGTACTTAAGAATAATCGAAATTTAAAAAAAAAAAAAAATCCCTAATGAGTAGTGTTATTTATTTCTTTGAAAGAACTAAAACTGTTTTGAATGGAAAGGAAAAAAATATCATCATAAGTTATCAGTAACATGTTACCTATTTATAGTGCTGAGCTTCACTTTGAAATTGAGGCATACATTTTTTAATTATGTAGGCTTCTTGATAGTTGATGTAATTAAAAATAACTGATCAGTTTTTGTAGTTTTCTGGGATTATTTTGTTTGTTTGAATGGTTGATGGTAGTTGGTTTGTTGATGGTTTTTTAACTTTGATGGTAAAATGCAAGAAAATGAAGTTAAATAAAACCTGAAACAACTAAAGAAGTCTTATACTGTAGCAATATTACGTCTTTCTATTAATATATTGGAATTCTCTCAGGAAACTTGATTCATTCAATATTTTTTATAAGAGTAATATGGGGCAAGTAGAAAAATGAGAAACATAATGCTAACCTAAATAATGCAAAATTGAAAAAGAAGCACAGTGCTTTATAGAGATTATTGTCTCTAGTTGAAACAGGATCAAGGACCATTTATCCTTTAGCTACTTTGGCCCATAATGGATGATATTTATGCTTATATTTTAACTGCCATTTGCTTTGAATACTCTACAGTGTACAAATGAGCTCAGTATAAATGATAAATATATCAATACAACTATCTCATGCAAGATGAATATATTTAGTTGTTTCCCTTGGGAAGTTAATTTGTACTACTTCTGATGAAAAGCTGCTCATCCTCCTTATTACAAGATGGTTATTTTACAGCACTTTAATATAAATGCCTGACCTTTAGAAATCTAGATCTTTTGGAGAAAGTCCCAGATGCGCATACAATTAAAACCAATGTTGAATATTTTGTGTTGCCAGATCACTAATTAAATTCCTGCACATAACCTTTTTCTTCCTGAAATGCAACATTTACTAAATTATTTTATAATTATGCAAACATTTTTTATAGCTTTTGCATTTTAATGAGTTTGGGGGAAACCACAATTTAGAATGAAATCAGAATCTGAAAGAAAAGACATTGTACTATACAGCTAAAGAGCTTCTATCCAATCATGTTAACACACACTACTTTCAGTGAAGCTGCTACTCCTTTGCCACTTTCAAAGTCACACATTTTCTGTTTAATTTTTGTTTTTTGTCTGTTTTGGAAGAATTTTAAATACAAACCTACAAAGGACAGATAAGAATCTTCCAGGGTGAAGAACTGCCTCCTTTTCCATAGCCTTTTCTTGAATATTACCTCTCAAATATGTTTCTATCGCTCCTGTCTTCTACTTGATTAGAGCAATTCAGTGTAGATAGAAATATAATTCCCATTATCACAACTGATTTCAGCAATATATCAACCAGACAGTGAAGAGAGAAGTATATTATTAATAGGACTAAATATGTAATATCTGCTAAGTAAAATAAAATTTTATGGCAGAAAAATTATTGAAAAATTATTTGATTTGTAAAATATTTTGACCCCACCCCAAGTTTTTGTTTTTCAGAGCATAATCAGGATACATGAGCCTCAAACCTACATGCGAGGAAATTCTATAAGACCTAGAGTGAATGACTCAAGTTGTGGCATAAATTTGTGTGAAACTTTTTGTATCTCAGTTGTTCGAGCCTTTAATTAAACTCTATATACCATTATGTGCATTGAAAAATAAAGAAACTGAAAAATAAGAATCAAAGATATTATAGGACTAGCAATATCACATGACAGATTATATAGGTATATATAAAATCACAAAAGACATGTATCATATTTAAATAGGTTGCTGCCAAGACATTTAACTTATATAGTTACTTCACTCAACTCATTTAATAATCTACTTCTATAAAATATCTTTCAAGTAAAATTACTTGAAAGTTATTTTATAGAAATAGATTATATTCAGACAGAGAATGGAGAATACATCACAGAAGAAATGCTTAAAAGGATATGCTAAATGGTGATTATCATACATTTGTTAAACGAAACCTGTTGGAAGCTTGGAAATGTAGGAAGAAAATAAAAGCAATAAAAAAGCACAATGTTGGTAAGTCTAAATAAATATTGGCAGTATATAACAATAATGTCTTGTGCAGTTTTAAATATCTGCAGAACAACCTATACAACAATATGCACATAACAGAGGAGGTTATATGTGGTTAAAGTGTTTAAGTCAGGTACATTTGTCTAGAATGTGGTACGCATATCAATTTTTATTGAAATACGATAAAATGATTACAAATGTAATCTGTAGGGTAAGCACTTAAGGAATAGTAAATGTGTAAGTAACTTAATAGAGGGGAAATGAAATGACAAAATCCTTAATCTATCCAAAAGAAAATAAGAAAGAAGCAAAATAGAACAGATGAAATAAATGGAAAGCAAATAGTGTAGGGATATATTTAAATTCAAATAAAAGACAATTATGCTAAATATAAAAGGACTAAAATCTCCAAATAAAAATTAAAGGAAAACGTAATATCAGATAAACTCATGTCCTAGAAATAGATATTAAATGGGAAAATGTTTATTTTATATGAATATAAATTATAAGACAAACTTTTTATTATTAAATAACAAAAGTAATTAACTAAGATTAAAAGGAGACAAAAAATATCATTGGGTTCTAGGTTTAATAGAAAAACAATGAGGAATGAAGTGGGTTTCCTGTGGACCCTGATGAGCTTCATCACACAGAACAGACTCACGACATCCAACAGAACCAAAGTCCTGAGGTACAAAGAGTCGTTATACTACCTCATACTAGGAATAACATCTGAGAAATCAGACAATATATTAGAACAGTGGTAATTAGGCATCACTATTTGACAGTGTATAAAGGGACCTGGGTACCAGATGAAGCATAAATCTGGTTGAGACATGTTACTGAATCTCTGCAGGAGTAGAAGTTAACAGATAAAGGAAAGAAAAGGTGGTCTGTGAAAAATTTAGATGCATGGAATTTGAAAGTGTTTTTATTGCCAAGGTAACTTAGATCTTAAAAAAAAAGAATAGAAAGTTGTCTAGCTGGCATCTGGGAGAGTAAAGAACCACTGAGTTGTGCAAGTCAAATTTACAATATAAAAGAACATATCAGAAAAAGAGTCTGCTTTAAGACAGGAGTTCTCATTATGGAAATCAGTTGAAAAGAAGACAGGGTTAGCTCAAGGAAACTTAGCTCAGGTACATTTCAAATAGGGTAAAGCTGGGCCTAATTGTGTAAAACAACTTGGACCCCCTGCTGGTCAAAGGGAACTTTCCCAGCCTCTTCCAGTTATCAAGACAACTGTAAGAAGAGAAAGAGGTGAATGTGGTTACTCAACCCAAAGAGCATGAGAAACTCAAAATATCTAAAATAAAGACCAAGATCATTCTATATAATAATTGAGTCTACTAGCTTAGTGCTCCTACTTTGTAAAAAATTTTAGTGACGCAGTGTTGAAAGTGTCAAAAAAGGGAAAAAAAATTAACAATAACATTTTAATTCACTGCTAAGATATCATAGACACAGATAACACGGAAATTGCAGAAAAGCTAGCCTGAAAACATCCATTGAAATAGTCCCAGATTATTAAAATCCTTGGGGAATTTCAGATAATAACATTAAAATCAAATTTAAATCATATGCGAATCCACCCAAGGATATAGTCTTACCATATAATGGCATCACCTTCTTACTCTCGGGGTTAGTGGTCTCTAGAAGAGGTTAGACCAGGTGGGTTCCTCATGCCGTGTGCGTGGTAGTTCATACTTGAAGTTGAACTTTACATTTTAGTATCCATACAAACATACTGTTTTCATTAACATAATTTAATGAGTTAGAAGAGTGGTTCTCAAAGTATGGTTCACGAACCAGCAGTATCAGCATCAGCCAGACCTACTGGGCCTTAGAACTATTGAAGGAGAAATACTGGAGGTGGAGCCAACAAGCTGTGTTAACAAGACCTCCAGGTGATTCTCATGAGTACTAAAGTTTGTGATCCTCTGGACTAGAGACACAGAAACCACATTTAACCTGGAAATTTGATTGCAAGGCTAAAAGTCCTCCAAAACATGATGTGCATTAAAAAAAAAAAAAAAAAGTGATTATACCTGATATGAAAGACATGGTAACACCTTACCAATCTCTGTAGAAAGCACATTTAGCTCATAGTTAGATGAGAAACCAGAATGAGGGGAGGGAAGAGAGCTGGATAGAAATCGGATGGAATGCAGAAATGAAAAAAAGTGGTAAACCAACTGAAGGGAAGAGAAAAACCAGGTGGAAGAGAAATGACAGAGTGGAAGAATCCAGATGAAGGAAATAAAAACTGATGGAGAGGGAGAAATCTGGTAGAAGGAGAGAAAAGATAGCAGAAAGAGGAACAGGAACATCAGTTTTAAATTACACCCAACATATGCTGCCAAAGTGGAATTAACTCTGCATCTTTGAGAAAATTTAGACTGATCAGTTCTTTTACATTTTACTGTGTGAAGGGTTTAGCAGTAGGAATGAATATGTTGAAGAAAATCCACAAAGTTCTTTGCAATTCAGCGGAAATATACCTCATAGAAGATACAGGCCTTCCTGATAATATAGGCTGGTAAATCCTAAATTGGGATTAATTTGAAAAGTAAAAGAAGAGTAATTTGAAAAGTAAAAGAAGAGTAACTAGAATATTTTCTATTCCCAGCTGGAAAGTCACTCATACCAATTTTCTACTATAAACCAAAGGTAAGCATTACGTATATGTGTAATTTAACTATATGAAAAGCGTATAAATGTGCATTTAATAATCATATAATGTTTAACCGATATACAGTTTCGACATATAAAATGATAGACTGTTCGCTAATTATACATGTGTACATATACTTAAGCATAGTCAATGCAAACATCAAATGACGTTTTCTCTTAGTAACGGTATTAAGTTAAATTTCATTTACTTTATTTTATATATAACTGATGCTTAATGTTACATGTTCACTGAATTTTGGAGGATATCCTATGCTATAAAAATGGTGTTTATATATGTAATTTTCCCCCTAAGGCAGATACTTACATTTTAATAATGCCAGCACATTTGATGCTATTTTATTTTTACTAAGAACATGTTTTAAAGGTGACATGTGAATTAAAAGGACCAACTTTTTAGCAAGCTTACCAGAATTTATGCTCTCAAATATATTTTCATCTTAAAAAAGCTAATCTGAATTTATTCCAATGATATCACCATTTCCATTTTTGGAACTTATCTTTTTAAATTGCTTCCAAAACTTTCATCATATTACTTTAAGTATCAAATAGGAAAAATAATCTTCATTTTAAGATGGAAATCCAAATAACTTTTAGAGTTGGGTGCATTCAATAAAATGAAATATCAAACATTTTTTTCTTTATTTTACTGAAAGTTAGATGTGATTTAAAAGTGACAATATTTTTTGTGTGTGTGGCATATGTGCTGATTTTTACAAGGCAATTATAATAAAGAAGTTTTGAAATTATTATGTACAGTCACTTCAATGTAAGACAATGTATACAATTTCAAGTAGCAAATGTAAATGCTTAATTTATTTTATTAAGAAGCTGCTTTATTATAACATAGCCATGGTGCATCTCATCCTCTATAATATAACAGGATAGAGTAAGTTTATGATTTTATGTTTTGTTTTTTTTTTAATTTTTATTCTTATTAATGCTGGGGAATAAAACTGACATAGAAAGCACTAAGCCCAAGTTTTATTTTTAAACTAGAAAAAATTGGCACTCAATGTGCTTAGGCAGCTAAAGAGGAGGTTGAAGGGCAGTACTGACACTGTTAGGCAAAATTATTGGGAGGTTATGGCTGCCTGTTTTTCTTTTCAGACCTTTGACATATGCATCATATTCTCAATGATTCAGCCTGGCCTTTTTAGCCCCATTTGCATGAGCCAAGGCTGTATAGTCAGCAATGTAATTGCCCAAAGAAGCAATCCTATTATTCCAAGTGAAGATATTTTTACTATGCCAAGTGAGAAAGCAGGCTACAATATCAATCATTAGACACATTTGAGATACGTTAAATAAATGTATTAACATTTCCACTAAAGAACTTGGTTTCTCAGGAAATACTTGCCTGTAAATCCTGCGACATGGATGCAGAAGAAATGGCCGCTTAAATGGATACTGGTGGCTCCATTTTTGCAGGGCACAGATTTATAATCTTCAGTTTCTGTTTCACGGATGTTTCTTTTATATCTTTGCAGACAGCTACAGTTACAATTGTGCAAATGGACCAGGGAGAGGCCATGCACGGATGTACTCTGGTTTTCTAAGCAATCTTTAGCATGGAGAATACAAAATCTGTCAATATAACCAAGAGAACAGCTGCATCTGAAACATGCAAAAAAAAAAAAAAGTCATATAATTGAACATATTTAAATATTTATTGCATATGTACTTAAAAATATAGAATAAGAAATATAAAGATGGTTGTGAGGTGCTCTTTTAAAATATGCTTGTAGAAAAGTTCATACTTTGCAAAACTTAATTTTGCTTTATTGTGCATAATGATCAGTGAAGTGAAAATAACTTTAGCTACAGACAGACGTAGATTCGAATACAGGTTCTGCTACTTAATTGCTGTGAAACCAAGGATAGTATCATTAACCTTTTCAGTCTAAATGACATGGCGTGAGTGTTTCAGGATTTTTTGTGAAAATATGCAGTAAAGTTTTGTAGTGAGTACCTGACAATTTTTTGTTGTTGTAATAAAAATTGCCTGACTTTAAACTTTATATTGCCAATGCATCTAATTCAATGACACTTATCTCGAATAAACACATTTCTAGACACATAACTAGATTAAAAGCCAAGCTACCTAACCCATGGCTTTCCCCTTTCTAGAAAGACTTGGTTGGCTGAGATAACTCACCTTTTTTAGACCCTGTTTTTCTTTCCACATTTAAAATACTGCTTATATATTAAATTCGCAAAAAGAGTGAACCTGTATAACCCTAGGTACCGCACCTCACCATCAACCCCAATAAAGTTAGAAGCCCATGTCTATTCTCTCTTTACCTAAGATGCAACCTTGCTGTGTGCCCAACCCCTTATCCCCTTACCCCCTTACCCATGGCATGCCATGTTTTCTCCAGACTTTGTGGTATTAAAACTTGCTTTTTCAAAGTTCCCTGATTATTGTTGCTGAGATGTGTCTTACAATCATTATAAGAACCTCAAGGGCCAGTCCTGCTGCAATATGGGCTTTGGTGGGAGAAACGTCTATGGGGACTCCCCAAACTTAGTAGAGGCCCAAGTGAGTACCCCAGACATTCCTAGCCCGTAAGTGAGTGCTTCAGGCATTCCTCGCCAATAGTATTGCTATTGATAGGCTGAGACTTGCACAAAACAAGTTTGAAATACCTAATCTCATGCCTAAGAAAAATGGGCTTTTAATTAATAATAGGTCCTATTGATAGTATCCATTCATTCATTCACTGCTATATTCATCCCATAAATATATATTTGTATTTTCTATGTGACTGGCTTTGACCTAAATGAATTGATACTGAGGTAAATCTCTGGCTTTGTCTCAAGAAATGTACCCTCTTCTTAATGTAACAAACATAATGCTCAGTTCTTCAACAGGCTATAATGTAAATGCTCAGAAGGTAGGAATTATGGTTGTCTTACGCTCACAGAATCCATATCACCTAGCATATATGCAAGTATATTCTAGCGCCTAATATACAGAGAGACCCAATAAAACGTGTTCAATAAATAATGATTGAATAAACAAATGATGTGCTGAAAAGACACTTAGAATCTGCAAGGTGGGGGAAAGTGATAAGTAGTAGAATGTAATAATCTCTGAAGCTGAATTAAGTACAAATATTCTGGGAATTCTTAACAAAGGAAATTAACCTAATCTGACATGCTGTGACGATGAGGTAGGGGCACTGTTATGTATGTAATCTCTCTATGTGTGCATATTATTACATATATCAAATTACTTAAACTCCATTTTTCACTCAATGAAATTATTCATCTAAGATATAGATGAAAGACAATGCCAAAATTTTTTAGACAATCTTTTAAAAAGCTATATTACTTTGAATTTTTAAATATTTATTCTTGAGTACATGAATGCAATCTGTAGAGTCATCTTTATTTAAATTTTGAAGTATCAATTTCAATGAATTTGAAAATACTTAAGAGACTTTGCTTTAATATTATACACAGAAAATTAATTCCTATAGACATTTTAATTTAGGTAATATTTTCTAGTAGTTTTTAATGTATTTTTCTCTATTTCAAGATAATTGTGAAATATAGTGTTTCATGTAACTGTATTTGAAATATTTGCAGGTTTAATGGTGAAAGCCAGATTGGCTATCAGCAAAGAAGAAATATTTTTCTGGAGTTAAACAGGCATTGGTTTTTAGCCTGTGTTTTCTTCATTTTGTGCACACACATCATTTCAGTACCTCAGTTATTTATTAAATACATCGAACAAACATTCTTGGGTCTTCTCTATATGCTAGGTACCACCTTAGGTAATGTGGATTATGAGCCATTTTAATATGATTATATATTATAGAATATACCCACATTTATTCCTTTGATTATTACATATACATGCCTATAAAGCATAAGAAAAAGCATAAGGTGAGAAAAAAACTAAATCTTAGTTTTTAATTTTCTAAAATAAGGTGATTTTTCAAGGACCCTTTGCCAACTATTCAAAGGGCACTTAAGATAATCATATAAACATGTCAATGTGTTGAGAAGAGCAATGTCAAATCACTTTGCTTGTTATTATTAATAAAAATTAACCTACTGAACCTAAATCATTATACTCATAAATTTATATTATGGTAGGTGTTTGTAGCCAGCTAAAATGTTAAAGGTCATTTAATTCAAACCTTTCTTCTTGTAGTTGTGAAAAACTTAGCCATTTAATGCAATTTGCCTGGGATCACTGAGATTGTTAATGGCAGGCAGTACAGTCGATGCTTTTATATATTCAAAGTGCTGGCCTTGGAGAGAGAACCTTGTTCTAATTCTTCTTCTCTAACTTATTTTATAAATAAGTTTATCTGTGCCCTAGTTTTCTCCTCTGTAAAATAATTAGTACTACATCTATTTCACAGAAGAGGATTAAATTTATTCATTATTGAGCAGATACATCAAGTGCCAGCCATATCAAAGGTGCATATGTTTACGTGAAATAAAGTCGTAGAGTGCAGTTACTTCACTTCAATGACCTCTCATTGGCCCTGCCCTCAAAGCAAACAAAGGAAACTAAACTCTAGGTAAACTCTAAACAACTGTCACATGGCATATAGGTCTGCCCATGCCATGCCTTGTTTAACCACATTCTGTAGATTAATTATAACTAGTGCTAATTCACTTTAAAAGTATTTGGGTTGGGACAATGTATTACATGGTATCCTATGTATGTTGTCAAGATATTTATATAGTTGTGTGCTTCAACCATACCAATTTAGTCATAATGCTATTCGTTATTCCAAGAAAATAAAAATAAAAAAAAAAAAACTGTCTGAAATGGACAAGATATCTTGTGAAATTCAAGGCCTATCCATTATTTATTTCTTTTCAAATTAATTGTTAATTGAATGAAAGATAAATAAACCAGGAAATAATGCAAAAATCTAGAAATACATGATCAAAAGTAGGAACCTTGTAGATGATGAGGCGTGATTTTTTTCTCATCTCAGAATACATTTTGTAAAACTAATCTGCAATATTTATTAATAGATTAATTATAGGAGGTAAGAGAAGAAATTAATTTAGAATGACTCCTTTAGTTCTTAGTAGTCTGGGGCTGTAGTACCCTTTACACCAATAAAGACTTGGCAGGAGAAAATTCTGGGTAGAAACTAGGACACTACATTTGGCCATAACAAATTTGAGAAATTTATTATACATATAAATCCATAAGTCTACTAATCAATTGGAAATATAAGTCATTATCAATATCTGGGTAGCAGGCGTAAAATGGACAAGCAACTTGCTTACATCCCCATGCTTGAGAAAATCAGATCTCTTATTTCTGTCTTTTAAATATTGCCTTCATATCCTCCAGTATTCAATTCCTTAACATCTCTCAAAAATACTCTATAGCAAATCAGATTAATAATTTCTTTTTATAATATATTTCTGGTTTTTATGGTAATCTCTTTATTTTGTATAATAGAATTTCTAGATATAACCATAATTCAAAATCAAGAAAATGCCCTAACTCTAATATAAGATATAAAAAGACACTAATTTATAATTAAATGTATTTATGTATAAAAATACATCCTTTATAGGAATGACTGAACTAGAGGATCCATTGATGTGCTTAGCCCTTTGTATTCATATCAAGGATTACCATGGATGTGGCAGCTATAAATGGAGACTAATGATAGTAGTTTGGTGTTAGAAATTCAAATAGGATGATATGATTTTCTAATATGGTTAACACATTCTAATAAATTTCTGAATAAAACATAATATTTCCTTAATTAACATGAAATTTTCATTTCTAAAAAAAGATTATTAAATTATTATGAAAATATTTTATGTCAAATTTAAAATGAAGTAAGTTCTTGGCTCATATTTATAAAAAGGTTTTATATTCACGTTAATGTATTTTGAGACTTTTGGAAATTGTACAAACCTTGTAACACTTTGTTGTTGTTCTTAAAATTACTCTGTGTAATTGAAGGATTTACAACGTTCATCATCTACAACTCAACTGCTAAATGCCAACTGTTTCAGTCAGTTATACCAAATATATGAATGACCCTAGAAATTTCCAAAATATCCCTAGAATGCAACACCATTTCTTTGAAAACCACCGACCTAAAATAACTTTCTTCAGTTTACTGAAGCACTCATCACCTTTTAACCAATTATATTCCAGTATGTCAAGCATTTTTCATCATAATTAATAATATGCACGTAAATGCTGATATACATATGTGTATATGGATATCTAATGCAAAGATAAATTGCTATTACATTGAAAGGTATTCAGTGACAAGTACATCAATTTTATTTAAAGAGTCAAAATTATAGTGGTCCACATAGATTATTAAAAATTTTTAAATATTCTTATAATTTCCTAGAACTTTGAGAAAATAAATTGGACCCAAAGACTTAATTAACATATTACTACATTCATTATTAAATAAATCAATTTGAATTGTAGTTAAATTTGAAATAAGGAAAAGATGATTGAAAGAACAAAACTAACATATTAGGTGAAAGTCTAAGTTAAGAATATGGTCTAATTTTTAAATATTGTGATTTTATCTTTTTTTCATCATTTAGATTTTTAATAGAGAAATATTCTAGGGATAGAAGAAATTAAACATTTATTGCCCTAAGTCTTAAGATTATAATCCATATGTCTTGTAAAAAGTAGAAGCTCCATTAATATTGTTTGACTATGTAATCACCAAATTTATTTTAAAATTGAGCTTTGCTCCAGAGAGAGGTCATATTAAAAGTTCTGAATAAACAGCTACATGAAATTTCAAGTCTTCAAAGATAATTTGAAAAGCAATGCAAAAAGATTAGATTTATAAAAAGCTTTTTAGATATTATCAGGTAAAATTAAAATATGGCCCAGGTACATAAAATCACATAACATGCACAATATTTTTGTTTGATAGGAAATTAAAGCACAAAAAGTTATAGAACCTGAAGCTATAATATTGTCAAACTTTCACTTTATATGCATAACACATGTACTGGTTTGCATCCAAAAGAAAAAAACAAAAAGATAACATGAGATACAATTGTGTATACATTAGCTGTTTTATTTTACTTTTTATTATTTTTTAAATTAATTTTCCAGCTTTAATGAGATATGACTGGCAAATAAAAATCATGTATATTTAAGGTTTGATATAGGTATATTTTGAGAAATGATTACTACATTAGCTAAGTTTTAACTCATACTATAGTTAAAACAATTATACAAAACTGCTAATTTTAATGAAGTTTATTATAATTAATTTTTGGCATGCATATGGACATTACAATATCTACTTTAGAATTTCTTAAATGAATTAATGACCTCTATATTATTGTATTATAAGACTTAAGGAAGCAAAGTTATTTCATTTTCCATGACACAATAAAGGGGAAAAATAATATACCAATGTATGTAAATGCAATGATAAAGGGATCCGGCCACTAGAGAAAATGTGGCTTGGTAGTATCAAACTAACTAAAAACAAAAATACATACATCATACATACATATATACAATAAGCAACCTTTATATGCAGTCTGGTTTCCTTTTTCTTTTTTTCTCAAAGAGAATATAACACAAAATCTTTTGTCTGGGAGACAGAAAAGTTTTCATGGTATGCCCAAAATTAAAAATATGTACAATACAAGAAATTCAATTTCTTAGTAAAACAAAATGTCACTGATGTCATGGCAGAAATTACAATAGTCTTAGAAATTAATAATCATTAGATTTCATGGTTCATAAATAAGAAATATCTGATTAAAATATATTATAGTTCTACTGCAAATTCACATAAAGCTGTATTTATACAAGCCTCTTAACTCTACAGAAACTGGTTTTGAAACGATACCTGATTTTATCATGGACTTTTAGATTTTACACTTTGAAATAGAACTTTTGCTTATAACTGAAAATAGTGTTTTAGTTATATTCAGCATTATGTGGAAATGTGAAACTCCTAAAATAGCCTATAAAGGAAATAGGTTTAATTTAGTTTCCAGAAAAAAAGCCAGAACATGCAATGCTATAACACAAAGTACTTTCATGTTTAGAAAGTTAGAAAATGAAAAATAGTTACTTTAGTAATTAAAAAAAACATTGCTTGCTAAATGAAATGAAATAACCATGAGATGTGTTCTGAGGAGAATATTCATTTACCTATGGGTGGTACATTACAAGGGGACAGGAATCAGATCTCACTTCTACAGAATTTTCTAATTATAAAGTACTCAACAAATGTTTAATAAATGTATAAATGAATAGATTTCATTTTATATTTCTGGTAGCAAGTAGGGATTGGTGACTTGAGCATAAATTGAAAGCTTCATAAAGGGCTGGACCTACGAAAATGTCACAGTCTGGGCCTGGTGTTCAGAAATTATGATCCACACTTACCAAAAACTCTCCTAAGTTCTGAATGAAAAAGATGGATGGTGGTATTTCTTCCCCCTTCCTTCATTAAGGTTATTCAAATTCCGAGAAAATGTTTTGAACATTTTAGAGCAAACATGTGGTAATATTCAAAACTTTGTAAAATACTTCATTTACATTATGTGCTTTAAGCCCCACTTACAGATAGTATATCTCAAAAGAAAAATGCGTATGCATTAATTATAAACTGTTTGTTAATATTATTATTATTATTGTTATTGCTGGTGTCTCATTAGAAATAAATTGTTAAATTTAATATAATTACAGGACTATCATTATTTTGCTTTATAAATTATACTTTGTGAGTTTAGCCATAAAATTTCATTATTTCAACCACAAATATCTTTTTCTACATTCCTTTTACATACATTGTAATTTTACCTTTTAACTTTAGGTCTCTGAACACATTTAAAGCTTACTTTTATATAAAGTGTAAGGTTGTAATCTTGTTTCATCTATGGTCTCATAATGAGCCATTTTCCCAGTATCATCTACTAAAGAATCCTGTATACTCTCATTAAATTATGGGCACATTTCTTATATATTAAGATCCTGTATGTACATAGATTGTTCTCGAAGCTCTCTGTTGGCCAACTATTTTTACAGTGGCACCATATGGGTTTAGTAGTTGTACTAGATGGTACGTGAAGTCCCATCCTGTTACTCTTCCTCATCAAGGATGACAGCTATTTATAAAACAGTTTTATATAGTTTTAAAAACATGTTCATTTCTGAAATAACATGCAATATTTTTAGTATAACATTCAGTGTGTGAATTAATGATAAAAATTGATTTTTGGTCAAATTAAGAAATAATATCTAAATCTATGGAGTATATTTTAATGTGTTCAGAACATCTATTATTTTTTCTCTTTTTAATTTGATAGTATAATAAGTTTTTTATAGAGAACTTGAGCATCTTTTGCAAATTAATTCTAAGATTTTTGCATATCTTTTGCTGTTATAGCAGGCAATATATAATAATTTCTGGGTACTGTGACTGATATGGAGAAATACTGTTAATTTTATTTAGACTACTTGGCTTGGCAAACTTTGCTAGGCTCTATTTTAGTATTAATTATGAGACAATGTCAAGAGCTATAAACTAATTAATAATTTTAACCACAAAAATTCCAAGATTTTCTGAATATCAAAGAAAAACCTTCATAAACAAAGAAACACAAAGTCAGAACTATGCAGTTATATCATCTTTAATTATTTTAATTAAAAAATCCCAACAATCATTGTTTCATTAAACACATATTTATTGACTTCTACTACCGGTATCATTTGTGACTAACTTCTTTCCCATAGCATTATGTTTTCAAAGTTCTTTCATATTGTGGCATGTATTAGTATTTCATCATTAAATATAAGACTAGTTTTTTTTTTACTCTTTTTTAAATGTAGATATTCTTTGTCAGATCAAGGAAGTTCCATTGTATTCTTAATTTGCTGATTGTTTTTATTATAAAGGGGTTTTGGCTTTTGTTAAATGCCTTTCTCCCCCTATATCTGTTAAAATTATCATGTGTTATCTTTTTGCTTTTTTATTCTATTAATATGGTATATTGCACATTGATTTTATTTTATTTATTTATTTTTATTATTATTATTTTCTTTATTTTTTTTAGGCAAGGCAACCCTTGGTTGACCTCACAGATTGCGAGGACCTTGTCAGTTTACAATTCCTTATTTTTTTTAATTTATTTTTTACACTTAATGCACCTGGTCTTCCTAGGTGGTCTCCCATTGCACATTGATTTTAAATGTTAAAGCAAACTTACATCATTCCTATGATAAATCCCACATGGTCATGGTGCATAATCCTCTCTATATGTTCCTTGGTTTGTCGTTCTATAATAGTATTGAGGAGTTTTGTGTCCAGATTAATGTTACATTAGTCTGTAGTTTTCGTGTTATGTCTTTGGTTTCATTATCATTGTAATATGGGCCTCATAGAATGAGTTAAATGTTCTCTCCTCATTTATTTTTGGAAGAGTTCGTGAGTAATTTCTATTAGTTAAATACCATTTAATATATTTAGTTGTAATAGACGTATTCAGATTTTCAGTTTCTTCATGAGTTTAAGTTATTTCCATTTTTCTAGGAATATCTGTATTTCATCATGGTTACCCAGACATTTGGATATATAGTTGTCCATAGTGTTTCCTAATAATTCTTTTTCTTTATGTAGTTTCAGTTATAATGTCCCTTCTCTCATTCTTATTTTTAGTAATTTGATTCTTCTCTCTGTTGTTCTTAGAATAGGTCAGGTCTAATTATTTCGTTATTTCTTCCAAAGAACAGACTTTTGGTTTTATCAATATTCTCTATTGTTTATCTATACTCTAATTTCATAGTATGGTTTGATTTCCTTCCTTCGGCCTGCTTTAGGTTAAATTTCCTACCTTGTTCTATTGTGTTAAAATGTAAGTTTAGAATATGAATAGAGATTTTCTTTGTTTTTAACTAGGCATTAATAACTATAATTTTACTCTAAGCACTGCATCAGTTATATTTCCTGAATGTTGTCATGTTGACTCTTCATTTTAATTAATCTCAAATGATTTTCTAATTTCTTTTGTAATTTCTTTCTGATTCATTGATTATGTGAATGGTTATTTAATTTCCACATATTTGTGAATTTATCAAATTGCCTATTGTGTTTGATTTTTAATCGTATCCCATTGTGGTCAGAAAATATACTTTTTATTTTTTAATTTGTTTTAAATATATTGCAGCTTTTATGAGCATTTGGTCTCCCTTGGTTCCATGTGCATTTGAGAAGAACATTATTTGGATGTTATTGAGTGAAGTGTTCTATAGCTATCTGTTGGTTCTAGATAATTTATAGTGTTGTTCACATTTTCTATGTACTTGTTAATCTTCTGCCAAGTGTTATATCCACTACTGGAAATGGAGTATTGGAGTTTCTGACTGTTATTGTTGAATTGCTATTTTCTCCTTTATTGCTGTCAGTTTTTGTTTCATGTACTTTGGGTCTCTGTTGTTAGGTGCATATGTTTATAATTGCCACACTTTCTTTTATTTATTTATTTATTTGTTTGTTTGTTTTTTTATTATGGTGACATTGGTTAACAAAATCCAGTAAATTTCAGGTGTACAATTCAACTGTAAGGCATATATTGCATTGTGTGTTCACTGCCTATAGTTAGATTTCTTTCTGTCACTACATATTTGATCTCTTTTACCCCATCTAACTCATTCCTCCCTCCTTCCCCACTACTGTCTGGTAACCACTAGTCTATAGTCAATGTCTATGAGTCTCTGTTTGTTTGTTTGTTGCCTTTAGGTTGATATCCCACATATAAGTGATATCATGTGACTTTCAACTTTTTCTGTCTGGCTTATTTCACTTAGCATGATTATCTCAAGGTCCATCCATGTTGTCCCAAATGGTAATATTTCATCTCTTATTATAATTGCCACTCTTCTGATGGATTAGCTCTTTTATTATTATAAAATGACATTCATTTTCTCTAGTTATTAATTTTTCTTTTAAAGTCTATTGCGATTGATATTAATACAGATACTCCAACTTTCTATGATTGCTGTTTGACTATCTTTTCCCAATCATTTACTTTAACCTAATTGTGCATTTAAATGTAAAACATGTCACCTATAGATGGTATATACTTGTCTATATCCAGAAATTATCTGAAAATCTTTGCCTTTCAATTAAATTTTTAATCCATTGGATTTTAATATCATTATTGATATAGTTGGATTTATGTCTGCAAGTCTCCTTTTTGTTTTCCTCACGTCTCACCTTTTTTATACTTCTATTCTTCTGATACCGTATCCTTTTGTATTAAGTGAATATTTTTTAGAACAAAACTTTAATACCTGTACTGCTATTTTTACTGTATTATTTGAGTTATTTGAATTATTTTCTTAATAGTTGCTCTGAGGCTTACTATATAGATCTTAATATATCAGAATCTACCACAGATTTAATCTACCACAGATACTAACTTAAATTCTAGTGCGATATAGAAAACTTATTCCTTTACAAGTCTATATTCTTTTCTCTTCTTTGTGTGCTAACATTAGCATTCATAATGTACTACAATATACCTTATATAATAATTTGTAACTATATGTATATACGTTTGATATATAAATCCTAATATATTAAATAAAAGTGATTATTTAATATTATAAAATAGTTAAATTATGTTTTCCCAGTAAAATTATAACTTTTTGATAAATTAGATATTTTTGTTCAAAGGATGCATAAATACCTGGATATATTAAATTCATCTTCATAAATTGCTTCATGTTGACACCCACTTCCTTGGTAGTCAGTTTTATTTTCCAGATGCATTTTTCCAGGCCTTCTGGGAATACTTAGACAAAAATATTCTTTATTATCTTCCTCAATCAAACAACTGAATCCATTTGTACACATCTATAAAAACAAAAGAAGAAATAAGAACAATTTTAAATGTGTATAAAATACTACAATTATACAATTGTTTCAAAGTTTAAATTTAATTATTTTCTTTATGTATTTAATTCTTGCGTTTCTTTTGCAAAGGTAAAATTCAGTTTTGATTTATGTCAAAATCATGGTCAACAGTAATACTCAGTTTATACACAGATTATGAAAGAAATGCATATATTGTAAAAAGCTGAATAAACATCCATTTTTTAAAAATTACTTTAAAAATTTATTTTAATCATATTTATATAGATGTTGCTTAAATATTAACTGATAGGGTATAAACAGTATTATATTCAGACCTAGATCCATGGAAAATCTGTATCCTTTATCACTAAATAGTTTTTTCTTCTTGAGTGAGTTATTTGGATTTCCTTTGAACTGAGTGTAATATTTTACTATATCCATTATTAGAAATGAATTAAATAAAATCTTTAACACATATTTATATTTGCATGGAAGTCATAATTTTACTTTTTTTAAATTAAAAAAAATAAAATTTTACCTTTTAAAAAATATATCATTTTAATTATTATGAAGAACTCTTTCACGCATATGCCCAATGGGTTTACCTGAAAGAATTAAGTAAAATTTGTCACCAGAGAAATGTATCTCTCGAGGAAAGCTTAAAACTAGGCATATATTTTCCTCACTCTCAAAAGTAAATTCAAAACTTCTATAGAACTTTGATAACTCTTTTATTTTTTTCCTCGGCACTTTCATGCTTCCTTTTTGGTTTTGGTTTATTTATAACCAGCAAGTTATTTTCCATCAGTGGCAATAAAGATCAGAAATTTGGTTTCTTGATCTGATCCTATGGTGACAGATTAATGATTTACAGAGATCTAGACTCTGTTGAGTAAAAGTCAGATGAGAATCTGTTTTTCCATTTTGCCCTTGGGTGCTCAAGTCAATTAAAAAAGTCAAGGTTTTTATGAAGGAGAACAGTTCCTTGACATGGTCAGATCACTTCTTTGCTATTTACTCTTAATCTGTGGCTAAAATACTATAATTGAATCTATAAGCTTTCTCTACCTGTGTCTGTATGTTGTATTTGTACTTCAGTAAAGTCTTTATCTCTCAATATTTGAGCATGTAATAATTTCCTGCATGCAGAAGGTATTTGTTACAAAGTCTCTTAAATTAAAGGTGCAACGCTATAATTGTCCTACAAACTTAAGCACTTATACAGAAAACAACAATGATCTGCATTTTATGATACTGTCTTCTTGTCTGTATTATTTACATATATATGTAAATATATATGAATACATGTTATTTTTGTTTTATGAAATTTGTGATTGTGATGTACTTTGTCCCCAATTACTTCAGCGTGCAATTTTTTTAATAACAAGAATAGTCTCTTAAATTACTTCAATAAAATTATCAGTTAGGAAATTAACTGCTATAATACTATATTTTGTAACCTATAAACTTTATTCAAAATTTGCCAATTGTTCAAATATACAATATTTAAAAATCATATATATATATATATACACACACATATATATATGTGTGTGTGTGTGTGTATATATATATTTGTATTCCCCACCTTTAGTATAACTAGAAAATATAAAACTCCAAAACTTCAAATTACCCATGAGATGGTATATAGAAACCTAGATTCTTAGAAAAGTATTAGAGTAAAAACTATACCAGATGCAGTTAAAAAGTCGGGGAAGGCTATTCAAGACTATTGTTATAGAGAAGAGAGATAAAACTTAACTCTGCTGAAACAAAAGCCTGGAGGATTTTTAACTGCTGTCATGAGCTAGTGGAAAACTACTGGAGGAAATTAGGAAAGAAATTGATCAATGAGATATGTAAGGTACATTGAATTATTCCTGAGTTTGCATAGATATTGCTCTGTGGGTTGGCCTTCTGTCTTTGCTAACTGGAACACAATGAAGTTAGGTTCCTTCTCTTCCACAGGGATTAGGAAAAAGGGGTATTATTTCTTTCAATATTTGTACTTAAAAGAGATAATTCACAGATCCTTGAGAAAGATATTCCTTGGATCCTAAAACTGGCAAGAGGCTGAGAGGAGATTTGCATATATTTCAAAAAGGCAGAAAAATACTTACAGTTGTAAATTTTCTAAAGCAAATTCTTTAAGGAAAAAGATTTCAGGAGTCTGCAGTCCCAAAAAGTACCTTATGTAAAGTTTATTCAAAGCAAGAGAAACATTAAGAATGTCCTGATCATATTCTTAGCTGAATAAAAATACTGTCACGTGCTGCTTAATGACAGGTATATATTCTAAGAAATGCATCATAAAATATTTTCCTGCTTGTGTTAACATTATGGAGCGCATCACAAAAACCTAGATGGTATAGTCTACTACTAACCTAGGCTATATTGCTCTGTGGGAGAGGAAAAGTAATTTTCTCTACATCCTTTTGGGCTCTTGACTGAGATACTCCTGTACTAAAAGACAGATTAACAGGAGAAAAACAAACAAAAGCTTAATAACATATACACCTCCTACATCAATGGGAGAGACCCAGGAAAACTAAATAATTTGCCAAAATGGCTAAAGCCACCACCATAAATATGATCTTCAGCTTGAAGAAAAAAGAAGGTGCTGGGGTGAGGAGAGTCAGTTATGGGAGATTACCAGGAAAAGCAAGATGAACAATAATGTTTATTATGCAGATTTAAATTCTTGTCTTCTGTATTGACAAAAATTTCTAGAGATAAGTTCATTCCCCTTTTCCAGAACAACAAGAAAGACACAAATGGAGATTTTCCTTACAAATATAAATGTCTTTTACAAAGAGTAACTTCTACTTGATTTTCAGAGCTTCTCCTATATCTTCTGTTTTCATGAATTAACCACTCTAAAACTATCTTATGACAAAGAGGCATATTTTGGGGTGACAAGTTCTGTTTTTCTACAGCTCCTAAGCTACAAACAAGTACAGAATGTTAACATAGTTAATACTGTAGGCAAATATAACACAATAATAAGTATGAGTATGTGTTTCCTTAAGACTTTACACTGGCCACAATGTAACTCACTAGGTGATAGGAAATTTTCAGCTCCATGATAACCTATGGGACCAACATCTGTCATTGACCGAGACATCATTATGGGGTATATGACTGATTATTGATATGAACTAAAGTCCAAATTTATACTGGCTTGGATCTAGCCAAAATACTGAAATAGGTTACATTTGATAAAGGTCTTTCACATTCCAACTTTTATTGTCCCTTTTTGTCTTCTATGTTGTTTTAAAAGCAATCTCTATCCCTAGCAACTCATAATAATATATAATCTTATAACCTTTTTGTAAATATATATACTATATTTATGTGCCTTTCTTTCAAAAATGTTTGCATTTAAAAAGAACCTTGAAGAGAGACTTTTAACACAAAGTGACAAGAAAAAAATTCTGAGCTGTCCTAAAATAAATTACAGCAGGCTGGAGAATGAGACAAAGAGACAAGAGTAATTAACAAATTAATAGCTGTGGACAACGAATGAAAGATTGCTCACATTCCTGAATATGTGTTAGAGCTTTGAATCAACTTCTAGATGGCTATTTAAAAAGAAGTAGCCAACTACCAGATGCCAGCGCATCCTGCTTGTGTATGAACTTTCTAAACTGTTTCCCATAATGAATCAAAAGTAGAAAATATTTCTTTGTGCACTTTCTAGGACTATACACTTATCCTAAAACTGTCCTTGTTTTACCTTTTCCCATTCTCCTTATCTATAGCCACTGTAAATTATTTGAAAACAACTTGCATCTTTCTTCCCCAAAACATAGTTTATAAGAGAGCCATCAACTCCAGGTGGGTGGACATATTGTCTTCCCCATTAACTCTGCTGCTAGTGGATCAGACTGAATGCCTCAGGAACGTCATCCTTTTTCTAGGCAACACACAGCTCAATAAACTCATTCTTTTAAAACAAACTTTCAGCAGGGAAACTTTTTTGTTTAACAAAGAAATGAAAGGATACTTTTGGAATTTTAGTCCTTGATAATGAGAACTAAAATGAACCTTGCTTCCTGCAATATATTAAAAACACAAACACATACACACACAGAGAAAGAAAAAAGAAACTTATTCATTGCTCCATAAAATACTTGCACCTAAGAGGTAAGAGGTAATAACTAAAATAAGTTATTTACCAAGACTAACAACTTGCTTATCTAATTCACTTTAAGATTCTCATCACGCTGTGCCCACCAGCACAAAGCTTTATTCATAAACTCTGACTGATCCTTACCAGTAACCCATCCCACGTCTACCCACCAAGCCTCTACTGTATTAAAATCTTCCCATAACTTCTCCCTCCTGAAACATTAGTAAGATTCTGTTAAGGTATTGTTTTCCTTAACTGCATAAATCTAAAAGCATTATTTTTCTTGATCAATGAAATTGTCTGGTAGTCTTTTAGAGGGTCAACCATGAATAAACACGAAATTCTGTAAAGATCCAATTAAAATGCCCCCACTACAAAATAGTGCACGTGACAGTGACACAGGCATGGTATCAGGTCTGAACTTCAATTTCCTTTATTAAATTCCCAAATGCTAAGTTTATTTTGTCTTTTAAGAATAAAAAAAAGTAAGAGTTCTTTGATTATGTGATCCAATATAATCTAGAGAGAGAGAAAATCTCTGTTAACATTACTTCCTCTGGTGATTCTATAAGAGGATGTCTACTGGGAGAGAAGACAAGCATAGGTTTTATAATGGCATCATCCAGATGACTTAAATGAACAATGAGTTCAGATGGTCAAATCAGTCTGTATTCCTTGGACATAATTTTCCTGAAGTTGAATTTTCAAAATCTTATAAACACTTTTGTTAGGCCCTCCCTTGGGATTGACTGCTCTTTGGCAGGTTCTGAAGACACAGCATTACACAAGTACCTACATAAGTTTTCATGGGGTCCTCTCAGTCTCAAAGACTTCGACACCACACTTGCCTTCTTTCATGTTGTAATATATACATACATACACACATTTCTCTAATTGTTATAATTCCTCAAAGGATAATCTAAAATTGCAGTGGCCACTCCAGAGAAATTATGACGTGAACAAGAGTGTTCATTTGACAGATGCTTTAAAACAAAAAGAGGAAACCTCTCATGAGGAGAGTCTCTGCCCTGTGTGTCTAATAGAGAAATTACTGTTTAATGCACAATAATCCCTCTTTTATTTTAATACTTCTGGGATTAATAAGCACTAGATTTTTAATTATATGGCTCTATGGAATTGTCGAGGATGTGTTATTGTTAAACTCTCCATAATAATAACTTGCTTGTGTGTGTGTGTGTGTGTGTGTTTGTAAAAATGAGTTTTTCTGCATTTAAGCCTTGATTACTCTTTGCAGAATGGAGATAAACTTTTAACAATAGTGATTTTATATCTGCCTGAAGCTAGTGCCCCTTCACTTCTTCATTTTTGCTCTTTTTTTTCTTTCTCTTTTT
>NW_006494614.1:26527134-26537448 GCF_000325575.1 Pteropus alecto | reverse complement strand
ATATATATATATTAGGAAAATTGTTCAGAGAGTTAAAAATATAAGAAGAGGGAAAATTATTAACTGTGCTTTATTTATATTTTTTCTTTGCCAAAATTTAGCAAAGCAGAAAACATGTATAGGTAATATAATTTTTCATTTAGATGAATAGAAAATTAGGCCCTTAGAGTTTTGGTATAGAGTTGAATTTCTTGATTTTTTAAATATATGAACACAGGTTTATTTATATTAAAAAGATCTAATGTAATCTTCCATTAAATAAATGACTTTTCAGGAAAACAAAAATAATTAATTTAAACTTCAAATAACTATTCTATTAGTTTCCTCAGATTGCTTATGATTTTTACAACTATATTAAAAATAATTGAAATTTTAATAATGGATATAATTTAAAAGAGTTTAACCTTGTTAACTTTTATTGATTCTACTACACTGATATATGAGAATGTTTTATTGATAAATAATAAGGACTTAACATGATGGAGTAAATCGCAATTTCCAAATCTTTGGCCAAAGTCAAAATCTTACAGTGATATTAAATTAAATTAATAGATTATCTTTTGACACCTGAACAATTTTTAAGAAAAATATGCAATTATTAGTATCTAAATATAGTTTAATATTTCCCTTATATCAAATCTGAGATAAAAGAGAAGTTATGACAGATACCACAGAAATCCAAAGGATCTTACATGAATACTATGAAAAATTACATGATACCATATTTAATAACCTAGAAAAAATGGACAAGCTCTCAGAAATATATAACCTTCCTAGACTGAATTAAGAAGAATTGGAAAATCTAAATAGACTGATCAGCAGTATGAAAATTGAAACAATCATCAAAAACCTACCAAAAAGTAAAAGTCCAGGACCAGATGCCTTCATCAGTGAATTTAATCAAACTTTCAAAGAAGATGTAATACCTATTCTTTTCAAACTCTTCCAAAAAGTCAAAGAGGAGGCAATATGTCCTAACTCATTTTATGAGGCCAATTATTACCCTGAAACCAAAACTTACCGAAGATAACACACAAAAAGAAAACTATAGACCAATATCTCTCATGAACACAGATGCAAAAATCCTAAATAAGATACTAGTGAACTGAATACAACAACACATTAAAAAAATTATACACTGTGATCAAGTGGGCTTCATCCCAGGGCAAAGTGATGGTTTAACATATGCAAATCGATTAATATGATGCACCATATAGACAAAATAAAAAGAAGAATGATATGAGCATATCAATAGAAGCAGAGACTTTGACAGAATACAATATCCATTTATGATTAAAACACTTAATAAATAGGTATAGAAGAAAAGTATCTCAGCATAATAAAGACCATACATGAGAAACCCTCAGCTACCACTATACTTAACGGTGAAAAATTGAAACCTTTCCTCTAAGATCAGGAACTAGACAAAGCTGTCTACTATCATCACTGTCATTCAATATAATATTGGAGGCCCTAGCAAGTGCAATTAAGCAAGAGAAAGATGTAAAAGGCATTCGAATAGGAAATGAAGAAGTCAAACTATCACTATTTGTGGATGGCATGAATATCTATATAGGAAACCCTAAAGACTCCATAAGAACACTACTCAAAATAATAAACAAATACAGTTTCAGAATACAAAACTATTGTTCAAAAATCCATAATATTCCTGTACTCAAACAATGAATTGTCAGAAAAAGAAATAAAAAATATTATTTTTGCAATTGCAACAAAAATAAACCTAATGAAACATGTGAAGGACCTATATAATGAAAACTATAAGACTCTTTCAAAAGAAATTGAAGAAGACACAAAGAAATGGAAAGATATTCCATGTTCTTGGATTGGAAGAACCAACATAGTTAAAATGACCTTACTACCTAAAGCATTATACACATTTAATGAAATCCCCATCAAAATCCCATTAGCAATTTTTAAAAAAATAAAACAAAAAATCATCCAATTTGTACTGAAGCACAAAAGACCCTGAATCTCCAAAGCCATCCTGAGAAAAAAGAACAAGGCTGGAGGTAGCACTCTGTCTGACTTCAAATTATACCACAAAGTGACAATAATCAAAATGGCATGATATTAGCATAAAAACAGACACGCAGACCAATGGAACAGAATTGAAAGTCCAGAAGTAAACCCTCATTTATATGGGCAAATAATTTTTGACAAAGGAGCCAAAAATATACAATAGAGAAAGGAAAGCCTCTTCAATAACTGGTGCTGGGAAAACTAGAAAGCCACCTGCAAAAAAATGAAACTAGACTGTTGTCTATCACCACACACAAAAATTAACTTAACATGGATTAAGGACCTGATTATAAGACCTAAAACAACAAAATGCATAGAAGAAAACATAGGAATGAAACTCATGGACTTTGGACTTAAAGAGGATTTTATGAATTTGATCTCAAAGGCAAGGGTAGTAAAAGCAAAAATAAATGAATGGAACTATATCAAACGAAAAAGTGTCTGCACAGCAAAAGAAATCATCAATGAGGCAAAAAAAAACCAACTATCCAAATGGGAAAATACATTTGCAAACAATGCCTCCAATAAGGGTTTAATATCCAAAATAAATAAAGAACTCATATAACTCAATAACAAACAACAAAACCACCCAAAATAAATTAAAAAGTGGGCAGAGGACCTAAACAAATACTTTTCTCAAGAAGACATACAAATGGCTAACAAACATGAAAAGATGCTCAACAGTGCTAGCTATTAGGGAAATGCAAATCAAAACCACAATGAAATGTCATCTTACACCTGTTAGAATGGCTATTATCAACAGGACAAATAATAACAAGTGTTGGAAAGGATGTGGAGAAATAGGAACCTTTATATGCTGCTTGTGGGAATGCAAATTGGTACAACCACTGTGGAAAACAGTATAGTGTTTTTCTCAAAAAACTAACAATTGATCTACCATTTGATTTAGCCATTTCTCTACAGAGTTTTTATCCAAAAATTCTTGAAAACATTTATCCAAAAAGATATATGCACACGGATGTTCATAGCAATATTATTCAAGGTGCCCAGGACATGGAAGCAACCGAAGTGTCCTATGACAGATGATTGGATAAAGAAGATGTGGTACATATATACAACGGAATATTACTCAGCTATAAGAAGAAATAAAGTACTGCCATTTGTGACAACATGGATGGACCTCGAGATAATCATTCTCAGCAAAATAAGCCAAAGTTGAAAACCACATGATATCATGTATATGTGGGATAGAAATCTAAAAACAACCAACACACATGACAAACAGAAACATGGACAATAGACTATTGGTTACCAGAGGGGGAGGCAGATAGAGGTAAAAAGGGTCTGTGTGGTGACGGAAAGAAACCTAACTATGGGTGATGAAAACACAGTGCAATATATATATATGACTTACTGTTGAATTGCACACTTGAAAATTACTGGATTTTGTTAATCAAGTCACTCCCCCACAAAAATTAAGTAATTAAAAAAATGACCTTTGTTCCTTTACAGAATGAAAATTAAGACATGAAAATATCATTAATTGAAGTATATTTATATTTCTATATGTATATTTATGTTTATTTTGCTTAACATAAAAATTATAAAAAATATAAAATATGTAATCATAAAAAATAAAATAGCTAAAAGTTATTGAATTGTTTTTGTTTTCTCTTGAGTCTAAAAAAATGTTAGTTACTTTATTTAAAGTTGATAATTATTTTAAAGAAATACAGAGAAATGGAAATATATATACAAGATAATAATATAATTTACTTGTCCATTTCCTAAGAAAAAGTATACAGTTTATTAGTAAATTTAACATATAATATTATTTAATATGCTGCCAAAGTTAAATAAATAATAAAGATAAAAATTTAGTCATCTATGTGCATAATCAAGTATCTGTGATTGGCTAAATACATACATGTAAAAGTATATTAAACTTAATATATATGTTTATGAATTTTAAAAACAATAAGAGATACGTTTGAGGACATACTTGAAATTAAAAGGTTTGAAGAATTTGAAACCTGTTTGCCTATATTAGTAATACCTCTCTAAATGGTTTTTGAAGTAAACAGTATTATATTTTATATAGTTGGCTTAAAGTTAATGGATTTATTCATAATGAAAATAGTTTATAAATCTTTTTGAAAATTTTATATGAATGATATACCAAAGATAAAATTCAAATATGGCTTATTTCTTTAAAATGACTAAATTAGATTTTGTCCAGAGAAGAGAGGTCACAAATATGCTGTTAACTTTCAAAACATTTTAGAAAACTCCTGAGTCATTTTGACAAAAATATTCCTTAATGTTTAAAATTAATATCCTAAAATTTTTGTTTCTTATTATTTGTTTGAAAACATTGCCCTAATTTATACAAAATGAAGGTGACTTGAAAAAAAAGAGGGCTGTTCTTTGTATTCTTGCATTAGGTCCCATAATTGTTAGTGGTCATGTTGCCCAGAGACTGGAAATCTCCAATAGATTTAAGTATATTCCAAAAGACAATGGTCATTCTTTATGGTCTTTAAACAAATGGTGGCATAATCATAACTGTATTTGAGAGACTTTAATCAGTCATCAAATTATGACATAAATAGAACACAAAATGACTAGAGATAAAATTATTGTTAAAAGTCCTTATTGCCTCTCTATATTGTAAATATAAGAAGTAAAAAAAGATTGCCAAGTAGATTGCTGAGAATCTGTTTATGAAGTTATTTTTAAGCTGTGCATATCTTGGACATTGATTTGGTAACCTTAACACTTCTAGCTTTTTCAAATCAGTCAATTATGAGTTAAAGAGACAAATGAGAGACTACTACATATATTCAATTTACCTTACCTCCATTGTTTCTTCACATTGGAATGGACATATACAACTAAGGTCTTCAGACCAGTTCCCATGGACTGCATCTTCAGTATAGTTTGCAGCAAGAAAGAAGTGAACATCAATAGCCACTTCACATTTTTCGTCTCCAGATTCTTTCAAATAAATAAAAACAAATAATAACTTTTAACAAACTTGAACTCACACTGAACTATTAAAGACAGCTGTCAAATTACTTGATAAAATAAATTTGACGCCTACCAAAAATAATGTTCTATGTCTATAGAATATTAAATTTGAAAGAGACCTAAAATAGAATAAGATCCAATCCTCTCACTCTAAAAATGGACTGAGAAATAAACCATCAGACCAAGACCCAGCATCCAAGTGAATGCGTTTTTTAAAAATAATTAAATGTCAATAAATTTCCAATTAATAATTGTAAAAATGATGTAATAACCATAAGCAATACATTTTATACAAAAAGCACTTTTATTCTTTATATGTTGCAGTTGCATAGGAAACCATTTCAAAAGAAATTTGGGAAAAAAATCTTTAAAATATTTATGATGGAAAAATGATCAGGACATTATCCTAATTTTCTGACAGAAAGGAGTGAAGCAAGGTAATGTGTGTGTACACATGCATACGATATACATATATAATTTAGCTACTTCACACTCTAATGTGAGACATATCTGAAACAATAAAAAATGAGATTGCAAAATAGCTAAGACCGTATTAAAGAGGAAAATTAGTGATAGATATAAGGATGGCCTAAACTTAGAATTATTGCACCAATATGGTAAAATATCTACGATAAATGTATTATTAAAGTATTCATAGAAAAAATATTAATAAATTGGTAAATAGGGAATTAGGGAAATAAAAATTTGAAAACTAAAAAAAATGGAAATTACAGAATTGTTGAGAGGAAGGAGTTAATTAAGCTGAATTGAGAACCTATTATCTTTCATTAACAGCTATAATATTCTAGGGTAATGAAAAAACATAGGAGGCTAATATATCTCCTTGTAAACATAAATAAACCTCCTAGTAAAGAAACCAATAATATTTGTTAGGGAGGTAGTATTTATCCACAGACTCATCTAGGTAATTTCCTTATGTTAAAATTGCTTATGGTTAACAAACCTAAAGTCTACGGTTTGTGATGCATGGCTTCCTGAAAAAAATATCATGTAAGCCATGCAACTTATAACTGAATTGTAAAGTAAACATGGTTCACAAGCTGAAATTTTCCTGCTACATGCAGACCTCATTTAGAAATCTCACATACCACTCTGGAAAAAAAGGAAGAGTTAGGAAGCCATGCAAAATGTTAGAAATCTTTCAATCTTACCAGTGTAACTTAACTGCTTATAATATTAAAATTATAGAAAATTATCATTATATTAGGAATAAACTAATCAGTGAATGCAGTTATTAGAGATGAGACACAAGAAAAGAAAAAATCAGTAAATTAAGTAATGTCAATAAAAATAATATTTTCAATGTGCTGAATGAAAATAAGTCAAATATGGTAATGTTAGCCTCATATAATCAATTGATAAATGTTCCTGGAGAAGTTTAAGTATTATTATATTTAATTATGTATCAACTAGTTGGGTGAACTTGTGTAGAAAATAATATATTTCCAATGTTTTTCTTTGTGGAAAGATTTTTAAAAACTGTATTATTCAATTACTTTAGAGCTTGTATATTTATATTTATTATTGAATCAGTTTACCAACTAGTATTTTTCTAGAAATTTATCCATTTTATCAAAGTTGTCCAGTTTATAAGCATAGAGTTTTACATAATAATGTATGTGATTAAACATTTGAATTTAACTGAAATATTATTGCCCCTTCTTCCTAAAGCCTCAAAAAGAACTAATGAAAAAAAGAAAAACTTTAACCTATAGAGAGAATGAGATAGGAGATAATAGTGAGCAAGTATTTTTAATACATTTTGAAAAGCTGAAAAGATGACGGTAAGTGACCAAATTAGCAGAATGGCAATAATTGAAACACAGAAGTGTAATTAGAGAGCCTATTTATGAAAAACAATCTCATATACTTAGCAAAAATCAGGACTTAAAGGTATCTGAGAATTTTATACTTAAGTGGGTTCTGGAAATAGCTTCTCCCCCAAATCACAAACCCAGAAAATTATTTGGATCGCTCGCTCACTTCCCCAAGCCCACGAACAAATGATTTTCAGGGTTTATTCCCAGGAAAGAGAATCTTAGAGGCTCCTGCTGCAAAGATACCAAGCTCACTGAGTTTCCTGCAATGAACAGCCAGCTGACAACTTGCAACCCTAATAGAGCTGCCAGTCATCACAGCTCATCTTCACATATAAGTCTTAGGTCCTCACTATTGAATATGATTACCTATTATTTGGCAGAAAGATTTGAAATCAGAAAGAACAAACAATCATTAAAAGTACAGAAAACTGAGATACTAAATCGAACAGAAGAAAACTAAAACAAATCAAAACTATAATATTGCTAGAGGCATAAGAAAATTTATTTTATCTACATAAAATAAAAGAATGTCAAAGACAAATACAGTATAATCTTGCTTATATGTGTAATCTAATAGAAAAAATAAAACATAGATACAGAGAACAGATAAGTGGTTGCCAGAGCAGGGGGTGGAGATGAGTGAAATGGCTGATGGTGGTCAAAAGGTACAAACTCCCAATTATAAAATAAATAAGTCCTGGAGTTATAATATACAGCATGGCGACTATAGTTAATAATACTGTATTATATATTTGAAAGTTGCTAAGAGAGTTAATCGTAAATGTTCTCATCACAAGAAAAAAATGTGTAACTACCTGTGGCGATAAATATTTATTACAATTACTTTGGTGGTCATTTTATACTGTATACAAATATAGAATCTTTGTTTTGTATGCCCAAAACTCATATAATGTTATATGTCAATTATATCTCAATTTTAAAAAATGAGTATTATCCACTAAAGTCCAAACATAGTGAAATTTCAGAACACTGGGGCAAAGAACATAGAAAAAGACTTCCAGAGATAATCGCAAGCTGACTGTAAAGCCTATTAAACATATGATTCTACATTATTATTGCATGCATTCCTTTCTTTTCCCTTTATTACATATCTCATCAAATGTTATATCGGTACTGGGACTATTCCACAATCATTTCTGCATCTGTATTCATGCTCGGAAAACCAATGATGCCATATATAATCTTGCACAAATATTACTCAGCATGTGGATGGGAAGCATATGTGATGGGAAAGCTAGGTAAAACAGCATATACATCTATAATATGATAGATATTGCAAAACTACCCTGATCTGACATTAGAGTGATTTTACACTTTGCTAGCAATGGATAAAATCATCAAGTTGTCAAACACTAAAGGTTTGACAGACTTACGGAAGAAAAATTATATATTTATGGTGTTTTAAAAATTATCTTTGCTCCCATTATTAATAAAGCTTAACATTTTCTTGTCTATTTAGGAATATTTTCTACATGTTTTGCAGTTTTGTCATTTGTTTCTATGATGTCTTTTACAAGCAGACATTTTTGCTTTTCATGTAGTCAAATGACCAGTATTTTCTTTCTAGTGTCTAAATTTTTATCGGAAACTATAAAGGCCTTCCCCATCCAAATTTACAAAGTAATTGTCTAACATTTTTCTGATTTTTTTATCATTTTAATTTTTTATATTTAAAATTTTTATCAATATGAATTTGTTCAAGTGTGTGTTATAAGATACAAATCTGCATTTTTCCCCCAGTTGTTTGACATCAGTTACTGAATAATTCCTATTTACTCTAATAATTGAGATGGCAATTCTACTATATACAAAATTTTTACATGACTTGGATTTATTTTTGAACTTTATATTTTGTATAATTTTTGATTTTCAATGCAAGTATTTTTAATTGAAGCTATATAATATTCTTTAGTATCTGGTAGAGCTAAACTCTACCTCGCTTACCTACAAAATGTACTTTTTCAGAATATACCTGGCTTTGTTTTAGTTTTCCATGCAGACTTTAAGAAATATACATAAGGACACTGTTGTTATTTTATTGAAATTCTAATAAATATATGTAATAATATGGAGACTTAAAAGCTTTAAAAATTAGAATTCATTGGATAAATACCCAGAAATGCAATTGCTGGGTCAAAAGGTAGATGCATTTTTAATTTTTTGAGGAACCCTAGACTGTTTTCTACAGTGGCCATACCAATTTGCAATCCTATGCATTGCACTTCAGGGTATTTATCCAAAGAAAATCAAAACAATAGTTCATAAAGGTCTACGCACCCCTATGTTCATGGTGGCTCCATTTACACTAGCCAAGGTTTGGAAGCAACCTAAATGCCCATGAATGGACAATTGGATAAAGAAATTATGGTTCATATGTATAATTAAATATTACTCGACCATAATAAATGAAATCCTATCATTTTCAAGAACATGGATGGACCTAGAGGTTATTAAGCTGAGTGAAATAAGTCAAAGATAAATACCATATAATTTCACTTATATGAGGAATCTAAGAGAAAAAAAAGAACAAACTAATCAAAAACAGACTCACAAATATAGAGGACAATCTGGTGATGGCCAGAGGGGATCACACCAGGATGGGGAGCACAGCATAGGGAATGAAGTCGGTAGTAATGTAATGGCTATGTGTAGAGCCAGAGGGAAAATAATCAGAAGGATCGTTTCATAAACTATGTAAATGTCTAACCAATGTATTGTATACTTGAAACTAATAATAAAATAAAATATAATGCTAAAAAATTTAAGTTAATTTACTTTTAAAAATTAGTATTTATCTCCAACAAAATGGTATATATTTAGAATTTATTTCAGATTTTGTATTTGTAACTATAATGTGGTGATATTTGGTTTGTTTCAATTTAGAACTTTCATGTATTTGTTAAGTCCTAGACATTTTAATATTTTAACTGTTGTTCACATGAAATCTTTTTTTCCCATTATGTCATTAATTAACTCTTATCTGTACATAAAAACCATTTATTTATATTTCATATGTTAATTAATTAACAGAATTCTGTTACTATAAAAATGTTTTGAAAATATTATTATAGGTAATATAAATAAAAAGCACTGAACCACATTTTAAACCTTTTTTAAAACTCAGATTTCCTTTTTTATTCTCAAAGTTAGGCCCTAATATCTTAAAGGAATATAAAAATAACAACAGATATTTAACAAAAGAAGACTTGCAAGTGAAGCAGTATGATAAGAAAAATACTTTTAATAAAATATTGCTTTGGAGGTGCAGGATTTTCTACCCTCATAATAATCATAAAATTATAAAAGTAATTATAATGAATAGATTTATAATTAATGTCTTGTAATATCTTCTACCGCAAATAAGATCCACTATTTCTAAAAAAAAAAAAAAAAAAAAAAAAACAGAAAAAAAATCTTTTTT
>NW_006494614.1:26486867-26526937 GCF_000325575.1 Pteropus alecto | reverse complement strand
AAAAAAAAAAACCAGAATTAAAAGTAATATTGCTTTGCAATCTAATTCTCAAATGCAATAATTACCATTTATTTAGGGAAAAAAGTTTACTGGCACATATTAAATGTTTTAAATGTACATATTTAATTTAGTGAAACATATTGTAACAATCACAAGCTTTAAGCAAAAGAAAGACATTCAAAGAAAACTTATTTCTCTTTTTGCCATGATTTCATTTTTTCTTAGTGTTATTCAGATTCTCTTATTTCACTTACAACTAATTATCCACTCTTTCAATATCTTCTTTTCTTAAACCTAATAATACATATAATGAACATAGATGATGACATTGAAAAGAGATAGTGCATGTCAGCTCTTTCTCAAGTTGTACACTGTAGACCAATTGTCCTTGAAGGGGCTTCTTCTAATTAATTACCATCTCTTTTTGTAGAGCAATCACATTGGCAAGAATTGATTGGGCGTGAAGATACTTCATTCAGTTGGTAAAAAATTATCTTAATTAAAATAATTTTACTGCTGGTAAAATTAATGCACCCATGCAAACTTACCAGCTTGATTTTAATGTTCTTCCTCAATTATATTTTATGAGAAAAAAAAAGGAAATAAGACCTTAGCAACAACCAGAAAAAAAAAATGAGAATTACATAAAATACATAATTCTATTTACAACTTTTTTCACTTATCCTAAAATCTGCTTGTTTTTAAAACACGACTGAAAGAAGTTGCATTGTTGAATCTTTGTCCTAACATTAAAAAATCGGGGTGGCTCTACTTAAATATTTGTCGACTGTTGGGCTGTATCACACTGGCTTCTTAGCTTGGACAGCTGTGTCATTTAGAATCTCAAGTGTGGAGGTCACATAATTCTTATTTTTGTAATAATTAGCTTAATGAATTTATGTTCATTAAGTTCTGAACATAGATTCAAGTAGGCATAATGATTAAATATGCTTATATTACTTTGAAGATAATTGCTGAAAGCTGATTTATCTATGAGCAATTTTGACTTCATATTACTCCCACATCATAGAAAATATATTTGTTATACTACTTTCATTCATAAAATTAACTGTATTTGCTTAGAGATAATGTATCCATGAGCAATTTGATTTCCTATTCCTCTCTTATTTTTCCTAAAAAAACACATTTGCTATTTTGTTGTAAACATGTTTCTTTTTAGCAATTTTTCATTCTCAAAGAATTGTAATGTTTAAAATTAAGTAAATGTATCCATGCATTATTTCTACTTTGAGACAAGGGGAAATCAAGCATACAAATTACGCTGGCTGAAGCTGGTGAACTAATTTGGCTGGTAACAGTAGATTATGTTTCTCAATTTGCACATTAAAACATTTGGGGAGCCTTTAAAATTTCCTATGTCTATGTCACGACAATTCCAGTTTGATTGTTCTCTAGGGGAAGTAGAGTAATAAGTATCATTTAAAAGCTCTGACCTAACACAATCCCTAAATAGCCCTGAGATCAGACATTTCAGGTAACTTCTCTAACCACAGTTGTTCTTGTTTGTTTTGTTTGAGTCATTTGTAAAATAGTAATTATTTGTAACACAGTCTCTGAAGTTCCTTTTATCATCACTAACAATATAATCAACAAGCCATTGCTCTCTTCTACCAAGTTTGGTCTTGAGTGTGATTTGCTTAATGAACCGATAACTATTTCTGTCATTAGGGGTTGTTAACTCTCCAGAATACCATCTTGTGTGCATGATGAAATAAATTATCGTCCTCTGTTTAAAAGACTAATTGTTAGTTTACTTCAACACTGTTTTAATGTACTAGTAGTAATAAGTGCAGCTGCTGTCAGTCGAATAAAACAAGCCATTAGTTGAGAACAGACATATCAAATCTACTAATGTGCTGACTGTTGATAAACTATAATGCCAAACTGTCATTGACAGAGGAAATGTTCCTTAAAAGAATTAACTGGAGTACCATACAGTTTTAAGAATGTAAACTAATTTGCATAAGCTAAGTCAAATAGTATTCAAAGTATAATCAGAAAAACAGAAAATTATGCACATCAAAATATATTTTGAAATGGAAACTGCCAGAGTATAAAACAATTAAAAACATATTTAATAAAATATGTGTTGGAATTATTTCATTTCTAGTGTTAAAGCCAGAAAACTAGGATTCTTATTGACGCCTCTATCACTTGCTCTCTGTATACAATTTATACGTAAGAATTTTCATTTATTTTAAGTTCTTATTACCTCACAATATGACTACCATAGATTCACTACCATCTTTACCCTCTCCAATCTATTTCTTCACTTTATCTTCTTTTTTAATTTTTCAAACTCTACTGTGATATCTTATTCCTTTTAAACAAAAATCATTATTTAACTCAATATTTTAGTTCTGGCATTGCCCTCTCCCCAAGTCTTATTTTTACTCTTGTTCTCAGAGTTTCAGCAGGGCCTTCGAGGGATCATCTCCTCTAATGATGTGTTTTTGTTTTCTGTTTTTTTTTTTAAGCCACTTTATTGGGGATATGATTGACATACAAAAAGTTATAGATGTTGAATATATATAACTTGATGTATATGGAGATGAGTATACATCCACGAAATAATAGTCGGTCATTGTTATAAACTTATCTCTCACTTCCAAAAATTTCCCATCCCCTATGTTTTGTTTTTATTTTTCCCCTTTGTGGTAAGAGCATTTAACATAAGACCTACTCATTTAGCAAATTTTAAAATATACAATACAGTATTGCTAATCATAGACCTTGCTTTATACAACAGATTTCCAAAACTTATTTATCTTCCATAACTGAAACTTTATACCTTTTGAAATACAGTGTTTTTAAAAGTGTAATTCCCTCAATCTAATTCCCTCACTTCTGCAACTCCTCTGTCCTGGCTTCATTCACATCTTTGTTCAAGGGTCTTTTTATCATGGAAATTTATCTGACCTCCCAAATTACTCTCCCAATGGCCCGTATTTTACTTCTTTGGTTATAATCATTCATGAGAAGGTATTTCTTTCTGTAAAAGCATTTTATTTCAATTAACGATTACATATTTATCACTGTGAGTATTTGTCCAATAACTCTCATTCAAAAAAATAATCTATGAGAACAAGGAATAGCTTTAGTTTTCTTTACAATTATATATCTTGAGCCAATCAAATTCATGAAATGTAGTAGGTTCTAAGGAGATGTCTGTTAAAGGAACAAAGCAAATAATAAGAATATAAAATTCATTTTTCTTTATTCGATGTTTCGATATATAAAATTTTTATGTAATTAGAAAATACTTACCTAGCAAATGTTGAAATGATTCGGGCAAATAAAAATTAAAAATATACATATTTTATTACCTGTAAATTCCAATTCCCACATACATTTAAATTGGGAAGGATGAGGAAGTTCAGCTTGGCAAATATTATGGCTGATGGATCCACAGTAGCAAGGGTACAGAAGAATTAAGCAATCATTCCTTAGAAACCAACATAAATTTCTTGTGTACCCTGGAGTACATATATACTAGAAAAATGAAGCAATAAAACAATGATAAGTATCTTACTGAAATGTTTCAGTATATATTTTGGCTTATAAAATGCACAGCTAATTTCTAAAAATATCAATTTTTAAGAAAATTCTATGGAACGCACCTTTTATCAAATGCTTTGTGTATTCTTTCTATTCTTTTAACTTCTCTGTTTGAACCATCTTTCATCATGTTCATGTTTAAAATGTCTATATAATGTATTTTTGGCTTTGATTCATTTCTCAATCTATACCTGTAGTCTACAATCTTCTGTTTGTTGGGCTATAATTATTTTTTAATTAAAAGTATAGTATAAAGTAATAGACACACTATTTAAAACACATGTGACCCAATAGGATTAACACAATGAAATGCTAAGGTATTGTTTGAATGTGTTGAGCCTTTAAAATTTAAATAATATGAAAATATGTTAATATAATCAAACTTTTTCTAATAAATGATCTATCTGTGGTAACCCCTAGTATCTTCAATGGCAGAATTCATAACTCATTATATCCACAATGAAATTATTACACTTAAACAATTTCAGGTCATATCATATTGAGCTAACATTAAGTTTTAGCACATGCTATTTTAATGAGGCCTTATGATGATATAAACCAATAAGATAAATTTAAGCCCTGGAGACAGACTAGGTCTTTATATTCTGTTTAGAGCATACCCTACAATTATTTCTACTTCTCTGAGTTTCCAATGAGCAAATTCCCCATGAATTGGCAGAAGGAAGCAAAGGTGAGTCATGGGGAACAAGGAATCACTAACATCTGACAGTTCCTTTAATGCAATTACTACATTAAGTAAACTTTGTTTTAATTGTTTCAAGTCATAATGACCTTCTACCTGCACTTGCAATACAATTTCTTAATGGCTAGACAAAGTATGACTCTTAAAGTATGAGTCTCTATATTAATAAATGGCCACAAATCTAATTGGAATCGACATTAAAGATTAAAATAATCTAAAAAATCATAATTTAATTACATTGAATGGCTATCAAAATAATACAATTTTATAATAAATTTCTAAGTCTTGACATCACCAAAAGCTTGACTCCATAACTTTATACCAAGACATAGAATTTTGACTCTTCAAACAGCATTAGCTAACCTTCACTGTCAGTGAATATTGTGTCTTACTGACTTATGATCTTCACTGAGATTTTCATTGCATTTGAATTTATGACTGCACACAATAAACTTAACAAAAAAGCATATTATTTATATTTACAGAACCTGTAGTCGTCTCTTTGCTTCAAAGAAAACAAAACAAAAAGACTGATAAATCTCAGCTTAAATTAAGCCATCTCTTAGGGGGTTTTGTTTGTTTTGTTTTGTTGTTTTAGTGTGTGTGTGTGTGTGTGTGTGTGTGTGTGTGTGTGTGTGTGTGTGTGTGTTTTAAAATGAGAAAATCAGAGGCAGATGAACAAAAGTTATACAATGTCTGGCATAGTCAGGAGTGAGGAATCCATTAAAAAAATAAGATTTCACATCTTCTGTAATTTGGGGAAGATGGGCCAGTAAGGAGTAGTTGCAAACTAATGATGATAAATGTCAAACAAAATGATAGGAATAACATAGATCCCTGCTTACAGTGGTGCTATGGTGCTCATCTTGCTAGCCTGAATATTACTTGGAGACAAAATAGGGCTCTGACTTTTTCTGAATAAAAGAATCCAAAGTCTCTCACAGTAGATTTCAAGGGAAGTCAGAGGAATTTATTATTAGACCCCTTTATCCTAAATGAGAACACTTTGAAGATAACCAGACTTTAGATAAAGTTTGAATTTATATGGGGTTATTTGGAATAAGAAATTGGAGCTCTTATAATCATTTATAAATTATTGCAATACCAATAAAATGCCATCTAATTTAACCTGAGCATTAAGAGCAATGTATTTCATTAGACCATATGCAGAGGTTAGGAAGTATCATGACATAGATTTATTTCTGAATCCAACCTCTCATTCATGACTTGTGTGTTCATGTGAGAATTCATATCTATATACACACACACACCACAGCAAAAATATAAAAATCGATGTACTATATAAACTTTAAAGCAAGTTAACAGAACATGAATAAAGAAAGTAAGATGGATGCGTAAAGGCTTTTGAACAAGTAAATTAAACTTCATCTCTAAATATCTCTGAGTTTTCTAGCAGCCAAGAAAAAAGGGAAATCATGAAAATAAGGCCTAATTCTTCTTAGTGATTAGTTTTATTTTGGTGGATTCATTCTAGTTTATTGGGAGGACCATATTTCCAAACAATCTTTCTAAAAGATAATTTTCATATGGTAGAAGATATTAAACCATTGATAATCATATAATGATCATTTTGCTGAAAATTATTTATTAAATTGACCACAAATTCATAGAGTTTTCTCTGAATAGTGGTACTTTATATTCAAGTAAGATGATTTTCAATAAATTAAATTCTCTCTGAGTATATATTTCAAAAACACTGCTAATGAAGGAAAAGCAGTCATCGTGAATTCAGGGGGACATGGTGACTAATATACTACTCACTGCCTGTTAAAACACAATTTTCTTACTTCTTATAAACTTAAATAAAAAGACAATTAATTGACTCAGAATCAATTGTATGGTCAGATTGGTGTTTTTGTGGAATTCAATTATTCTAAAGTGACTTCTATTTTCCAGAGAAGTAAATTTCTAGTAGAATGAATGGTCTTCTATGTCATTGTTATCTAAAGTTCCACAATAACCACAAGTGACATGGTAATATTAACTTTTATTCATCAATTTTATTTGGACCCACAGGGATTAAAAAATATCTATATGGAAATGCTTACTTAGCTATTTGATTTTTTAATCTCTTCAAGTTAATAGTTGGAATTATGTTTTAAAATAACACTTATTTTAATACTACTTCTAATTGAGTTCATGGATTAGATAACAAATTTTAGTTCAAAAATATGTGGAGGTCTGGAAATTGATTTCCACATTCATAAGTTTCAACCTTTATCCATGAAATAGAAATTTAACTCTCTTTATATAAAACAGGTTTGTTTGTTCTGGTACAGTAGATTTAGGATGAGTAGCTCAACCATTTGCTTGGGACTTTATATTTTTAGCATTGAAATTCCTGTGTCCAGGGAAGGAACTCAGTCTTAGGCAAACTGGTCATGTTGTTTTCCCTAAGGAGATTGTATTCAAAGTATTATTTCTGAAAGAAAGGAGTATGAGGAACAGAGCTACAGTTAGTATGTGATGGAAGAGAAAAATTAATCTTCTGTTTTTCTAGGTCTCTGGTGTGTGTGTGTGTGTGTGTGTGTTTACGGAGAGTTAAACTATCTAACACACTTATCAAAAGTTTCCTTCATCTAGATATGAAACTAGACACAGTACTGAAGATTGTTTCAACTTCGCAATATTTATCAACTATATTAAATTGGCTTGTATCTCGTAAAATATATTTCTGTAAGAAAATTAATATTACATTGATTACAGTAAACAATAGTCATTCATAAATTGCTGAGAACATATATTGATAATAAATTATAATCTATATTATACTTAACTGCCCTGTTTATACATATAAATTGAAAACAGCAATCAGCGTTTGCACTAGTGTTTTTTTTTTTTTTTTTTTTTAAGTAAGTATGGTGTCAGAGGGTAGGGATATACAGACATGCATTTAGTAGTGAACATCTATCTTATTGTTGACAGTGAACTAATTAACTTGCACATGTTAGGAAACTAAACTTGAACTGACTTTGAACTTCAATAAGCTCATGAGAGCATAATTTTTGTAAGAAAACAGTGAAATTAAGACAATGATGAACTAATTTCACAATGACAGTAAAAAGAAACAAGAAAATTTAGAAAACTGTCTATAAAAGAAAAGCAATCTATTTCTTATATCACATGTCGCTGTATGTTACATCAGAAAGGATTAAAGTTTGCAGTACCAAAATTTTGTAATTTGACTGATATACAAAAAAATTATAAAAAATTAATTATCCTAACTGATTTAACAGATTATATGCCAAGTGTATTTGATGATGATTTACTTAAGGCTTTTCTTTTTTTTAAAGGGAAACTAATTTTGATTGATAGTATAAAGAAGATTTAAAAACAACTCTAGATATTGATTTCTTATTTTAATAGCCTAATTTCTTAGGCAAGATAATGATGCATTATAGATATTCTTCTTCTCATGCTGTATTAAGCATCTTAAACTACTTCTCAAAGAAACTGTATCCCAAAATCATGGCTTATACCCATCATTGCCACATCTATTTCCTAATGATTCTATTTATGTTCATTTTAAGCATTTACCAGTTTTTAGAAACTATAAGAATATGTAGAAATATTTTTCTTTATATAATGAAGGTACTAAAAATAGGAGTGACATATATCACCTCTATCTCTACCCCCACCATGTGTGTGTGAGATAACATTTTACCATATGTGTAAACTTTACCATTGTTCAAATAGTTCAAAAGCATTGTCTTATTAAATTCATTTCATTTAAATTTTCAACAGCCTGATAGAACAATTCATATTATACTCTATTTCATACTTCAGAGAAGAAAATTATGAGGTTTTTTTTTTTTCCTTTGTGTAAGTTCATATGCCTAATTTTTATAGGGCTAGGATAAAAATCTATATACTTGGGTTTCAAATCCCATCATCTCTTACTTTATTTATGTTTTTCATTTACTCTTAAGCAGAAGTAGTACTGGTGCAAGTGTTAATTGACAGAAAAATAATATTTTCACTAAAATTTAAAGTATAAAATCTTATAAATCTAAAATTTTTTGTTTCTCTAATATCCCCCTCTTTGGATTACCATTTTTTTACTCAACTTATCTTTCTTGATTTAGTACTAATACGATATGAACATGTTATTTATTTGTAAAATATCTTATTTTACCTAGTTGAAAGAAATTTAATAACTTCTAAAAGAGCAGTGATGAATCCACACAGAAAAAATAAATAAATAAAAATATTCAATAATTTGCTGCCTACGATTAACTCGATTTAGCTTTAAGGACACACATAAACTGAAAATAAAGGTATGGGAAAAATATTTCAAGTAACTGGTAATCAAAATAAAGCAGGGGTAGCTATACTAATATCAAGAAACACAGTCTTTAAACAAAAAATGGTCAAAAAAGACAATGATAGTCATTATATATTGATAAAGGGGTCAATCCATCAAGAAGAAACAATATCTGTGAACATTCATACACCCAAATTTGACACACCTAAATATAAAGCAAATGCTAAAAGAACTAAAAGGAGAAATAAATTATAATACAACAACACTTGGGAACTTTAATACCTCACTTTCTCAGGAATAAATAGATCAATTCAGAGAATCAAGAAAGGAACAGATTTGAACAAAACTATAATCCAAATGATTGTAACATACATGCATAGGACAACCCATCAAACAGAATACACATTCTTCAAAGGACACATGGAACATTTTTTTCTAGAATAGATCATGTATTAGGCTGCAAACAAGTCAACAAATCAACAAAAATAATTGTATCAAGTATCTTTTCTGACTGCAGCGGTGTGAAATTAGAAATAAATGACTGGAGGAAAGCTGAAAAATCAACAAATATATGGAAGTTAAATAACAAATTAATGAACAACAAAAGAGTCAAAGAAGAAATCAAAGAGAAAGTTTTAAACATTTTTGAGTAAATGATAATAGAAACACAACATAATAAAATGCATAGAATATAACCAAAGCAGTTCTAAGAGGTAAGTGTATAGTGACAAACATATATATATGAGGTTTATATATATATATATATATATATATATATATAAACCTCATATATACACACACACACATATATAAATATATATACACACACATATATACATAAACACATGTATATATATAAATCTCAAATAAATGACCTAATTTATATCTCAAGAAACTAGAAAATAAAATAAAATTATCTAAGACCAATGTTAGTAGAAGAAAAGAAATAATAATTTAGAACAGAAATAAATTAAATGGAGAATAGAAAAATAATAGAAATGATTAACAAAACTAAGATTTTATTATTTGGAAAGATTAACGATATTGACAAAATTTTAGCTAGACCAACTCAAAAAAAGAGGACCCAAATAAATTATAAATGAAAAATAAGACCTTTCAACTTATATTGAACAAATAAAAAATTAGACTACTGTAAATAATTACGCACAAACAAATTGACAACCTAGAAGAAATGAATAAATTTCTAGAAACATACAATCAACCAACAATTAACCATGAAAAAATAAAAAAAAAACTCTGGACAAAAAGTTAAAGAGTAAGGGGATTTAGTCAGGAGTCAAAAACCTCCCAACGAAAAAATCCCCAGGACCAGATGGTTTTCCTAATGGATTCTACTTAATATTCAAAGAACTAATACCTATTTTTTTCAAACTTTTCCAAAAAATAAAAGAGAAGAAAACACTTCCAAATTGATTTTATTAAGCTAGCATTACCCTGATTCCAAAATCATCAGACTAGGAACCTACGAGAGAATAAAATTATACATCAATATTTTTGATAAATATAAATGCAAAAATTCTCAACAAAAAATTTAGCAACCCATTCAACAGTGCACTAAAAGATTATATATTATGATCAAGTGAGATTCATCCTTGGCATATAAGGATTGTTCAATGTACGTAAATCGATAAAGGTGGTGCATCACGTTAATAAAATAAAATATAAAGATTATATGATCATCTCAATAGATTCATAAAAAGCATTTGACAAATTCAATTCATTTTCAAAGGTGAAAAGGTTAACAGCTTTCGTCTAAGTTCAGGGACAAAAGAAGGGTGCACACTCTCACCACTCTCAACGTATTACCAGAAGTTCTAACCAAAGCAATTAAGCAAGAAAAAGAAATAAGAGATTTCTCATTTGGAAAGGAAGAAATAAAATTCTCTGTTTGCAGATGACATGATCTTATATATAGAAAATCCTAAAGACTTTACCAAAAAACTATTAGAAATAATCATTGAATTCAGTAAAGTTGCAGCATACAAAATCAACATACGAAAAATATCAATTGTGTTTCTATATACTAACAATGAATTGCTTTAAGAAATAAAGAAAATCTCCTTTACAATAGCATCAAAAACAATAAAATACTTAGGAATTCATTTAATGAAGCAGATGGAAGATCTGTATACTGACAACTATAAAATATTAATAAAATAAATTGAAGAAAAAATAATTAGAAAGATATCTGGTGTTCTTGGATTGGACTAATTAATATTATTAAAATGTCCCTACTACCCAAAGCCATCTATAGACTCAATGCAATCTTAATTAATATTTCGAGGGTCTTTTTTTCATAAATAGAAAAATTTTTCCTAAAATGTATGTGAAACAACAAAAGACACAAAATAGCCAATGTAACCCTGAGAAAGAAGAGGCATAACAGTTCCTGATTTCAAACTACTACAAAGCTATAGTACGCAAAACACAATGATGCTAGTATAAAAACAGATGGATAGACCAATGAAACAGAATTGAGAACCCCTAATAAATCTATATACATAATTTTCAAAGGAGCCAAGAAACATATACTGGAGAAAAGAAAGCCTCTTTAATAAATGGCAGTGGGAAAATTGGAAAGTTATACACAAAAGAATGAAACTAGACTGCTACTGTCACTATACATAAAAATTAACTCACAATGGGTCAAAACCCTAAATATAATTTTTTCTAAATATAATTTATACAGTTTTTCATGGTATAGTTAGACATATTTGATAAATTTGCCAGCTCAGGAAGAGCAAATCCTTAACAGACTAAGAGTGATTTAATACCCTTTTTTATTTGCGTAAGTAGTTGAAAAATTAGTTCAATATTTAATAATTCATCTCTTCTAATACAAATCAAGTTTTTGTAACATTTCATTATAGTACTTGAAACCTATCTGTAGTTAAATTAAATATTACATTAAATATCTTTTTTATCTGTAAAAATATATATTGGACTAAATCTTTCCCCGAAAAAACTTACAATTTTTTCAGTATCTTTTATATAATCATTCTTTATCTCACTGATTTCAGTTTTTACATCCAAAACATTAAATCTTAAATTTGTTTCCCCATATAAATTAGTGAAAATTTTTTCTTAAATATCTTTTATAAGTCAATTTCTTAAATAATTTCTTACATGTCACATAAATTCTGATTTTATTTCTACGAGTATCTGTAACTGTTGGTTATTTCTTCTAATAAATTATTATTGGAGTAACATGATTTTCCTTAGACTAAATAGTTTTATTTACTTTGTTAAAGGTCATGGTAGACATATTAGATCTTTTAAAAACAACATTTCTAGATTATTTATAGTTCAATTTTTTAAAAAAGCTTAGAGTACTGATTAGAAAATTTTCTCATATGAGAAATATTTTAAAAAATTAATCTACAAATTCTATCAGTGACCAAGCAGAAAATAATTATAGATATGCTAAATTAATAATACTGAAGTATAAAATGAATAAAACTTTAAAATATTATAATTTAGCATGAGTTGAAATAGCCTACTTCATTGCTGGATGTGAGTTTAAGACTTTAACTCATGGCTTGCATAAAAGCAATTTGGACATATTAAAAATACAAAAATTCACTCTGATATCCTTCTCTGGGGTAATTCTAAGTAATTTTATGTTTCCTACAGGTCTTTCTTATATCTACCTTTTATATCATCAGTTTTAATGAGGAAATTAAGGGACAATATGCTTCTCTTGGTCAATTAGGGTCATTATCAGTTCACCTTGGATGACACCATTGAGCACTTAACATCATTACTAAAAACACAGAATACATGTATTAAAAATACAACTTGGCCATTTAGAAGTTTGTATAGTAAGAAGAGAAACTCCTAATTTTTTAAAACCAAAATTTAATGTATGTTTCTTGATTTCTGTATTCACTGTTTAAAAAAGGAATAATTATAATTTTCTTTGCAAGAAAATTTAACCGTGTGATAATTCATATCATGCTGTTTAGGTACAATTATGTAATTAAACTTTGTACCTCATTGTAAAAAGTTCTAATCATCAATCATCAGCATATTGTCAGAAGGACTTTTTTGTAAGTTGAGACAGATTCTGTGCAAAAAGACATGCTAACTCTGATAACAGAAGGAAGAATAATTACAGATTGACCCAGATTTGCTAATAGTAATCCTATTTGAAATATAATGGCAACAACCAACGACAACCATAAAAATAATCTGTCACTTCTGTTCTTTCAGGACCTACAATATTCTTACAGTGGCCATCCATCTACCTGTAATTCTAAATTCTTAAACTGTTCTGCTCAATCAAAATTTAGGTAGGAAAAGGTTATGAAGAGCTAGGGGAAGGAGATAGAAAATATATTTAACATATTAAATATGCTTAAATATCGTGAAACCTCTCTCTTGTACATGCTCTCTCTCTCTCATTAGTTTGAGGAAACAATCCCTCCTTATAACAGGTTAACAGTATTAGCAAATCTGATCTTTGACTATTCTTAAATATGAAATAGGATAATGTTCCGTCCTGTTTGACAGTGTGTGCCTGGGTACAGAATTTACACAAAGTAGGTTTTTAATAAATATTCTTTCAATGAGGACAACTAGTGATATGGTGCCTATCAGTAAGCAAATAAACCTAAGAGATTAATAAAGAAAGATAAAGACATTTTCCATAAGGTGATCTAAGGATTTTACCAAATCTTATTGAGGAAAAATGAAAATTAGTTATCCCATGAGTTTCTAAAATACCTGTGATTATATCTACGATCAAGATGTTGGCTCTACAGTATGGTAAATTATGTGTGGTTCTCACCTTGTAGCATGCATTGCCTCATTTTTAATTAATACTTTTACTGATCTCTTAGAGTGCCAGGTGAAAGCATTATTTCACAAAACACCAGAATCACATATATCACAATTTACAGAATTAAATGTCCATATTGGGAAGTACAGCAGTTAAACAGTGCTCAACTAGAGCTAGACCTAGTTCAATGCCTGTTATACCAACCAAGAAACTAATAAGACCCTATTTCATTCTCCAATGTATCATGTCTAGATAATAAATTAGTAAGTCACCTACAAATGCAGGATATGGCATTAGCAGGGGCTATTACTGCCTGAGTGAGTAATGGGAGAGCAAAATGTTAAAAAGCAAGATTTTGCTTTATAAACATGCCTGCTGTTTCCTTTAGTAGATGACAAACAGACCCACCAAACACACCCACCATTTCAAAGTAAATGAAGAATTTTAACCAAAGAATGATGAATCCATTCCTTCTGAGATACAGAACCAACCAATCATTTGCTGCTTTTCTTTTTTCTGACTTGCATTGATTTACCTGTGTCAGTTAGAACAGAATGCCGTCTGTACTTTAGTTTGGCTCTAAAACTCAAACTAGAAATGGCCACTAAGGATAAGTCTAAAGTAACTTCTTTTTATGTTTCATGAATATTTTTAAAGAAGAGTGAACATCATTCTTATAATCAAATTTATGTTTTCAGTTAGAGAGTTTCTCTAATCATTTAAGCATGAATTTTCTTATGTTTAAAATACATTTTCTGGAAATCTGTTTTAGTTTTTGTATTTCTCTTCTGTTGCTCAGATAATAAATTAACCTTAGTAGTTTAAAACATTTTTTATATATATTTCTCAAGTTCAGAAGTCTGAAATCATTTCTACTAGGATAGAGCCAAGATTTTAGGAGGGCTGGTTGCTCCTGCAGGCTGTCAGTGGAGAATCTGTTCTCATACCTTTAAGAGCTTCTATATGTATCCCTTGGCTTATTGACTCTTCCTACATCTACAAAGAGTATCGCTCTAGTCTCTGCATCTGCCATCATGTCATTTTCTCTGCCTCTGACTCCTTCAGTAGCTCTCTTATAAGGATCTCTGTTATCACTTCAGGCCTAGCTGGATAATAGAGAATAATCTCATATAGAGATTCTTGTCTTAATTACATCTTCAAAGTCTCTTTTTCCACTAAAATAACATCACTGGGTTGGTAGGTTCTGGGGATTAAGATATGGGTATATCTGGGGTGCCATTATTCAGTCAAGCATACTCTGAATTCCTAGAAACTGTTCATGAAAGTATGTCTTCAGTCTATTTAGCATATACTTTTGATACCCCTTTTTTGGTATTCGGCCTTAGTATACTATAAATATTATGGCTGTAACTCCTGTTAATGAGGAACTTGGGAGGAGTGTTGCCATCTTAAAGATCCAAACATAATATAAATGAGATTCACATAAATAACCATACTTTTTAAAATATTTTCACCAGTGATTTCTCTTTAATTGTAAGAGGCAAATTTTTAACTCGTAAAAACTTAAGGCATGTTTTTTTATTATTCATTTTTAATTTCATTATTAGTGAAGATATATTAACACCTTTAGTTTCTCTAAGGCATTTACAGTGTTTATATTCATTTCCTTTAAATATAAACATTTCAACCTTATTCACAGGGTTTACACTAATTTAGATGAATTAATTAAGCTCTCCCTTCTTATACTTAAGCTGTTTTAATTTTTTATCATTTGACATAAAAATTCTGCTGAAAATAAGAAAAGAAATAAAACATGTTGCAAACATTGTTCTTGCTCTTATACATGGATAATGGTATCAAATCAAATCAAATGTTAAAAGTATGAGAGTTTTTTAATATATTTATCATTTAAAATGCCTTTTAAACTTTTCTATTATATAACCGGTACTAATTATTATAATCAATCAATAGAAAACATGTGAAATTACATAGGACTACTTATTTTAAACTAGTTAAGATACATACCTTGCATGTAGAAGTGACACTGATGTGAGCACTAAGTCTTGAATATTTCTATTTTTGTCCTAGAACTACTACTAACATGTCTATTATTTTCTGTATACAAAGTCCTTAACATTAATAGAAGCTGTGTGTAGCTTTAATTTCTATTAATCCTCAAAATTATTAACATCTCTTGCTTTATTATTGCTTGCTTCCTGGAAAGGCGAAGTCCGGAGGACTCAGATAATACTCTGTGAGGTTACCATAGAAGAAGTTTCTACTATTTTTGTGACTAACAATCATAAGGCAATAAAACCATTTGAAAATTGCTTAAATATGAAACCTAGGGAAAATTTTGTATTGCATTGTCTAAAAAAGTTCTTTTAAGTCAAATATGTTGTTTTTGCTTTCTAGTTTACAATATTACAATGATTCAAATGATTAAAATATATCATAGAACTAAAATATAAAAAGTAACACAATGCACATGAAAAAGGCTTAAAAGTTATTGTGAGGATGCTATTCTATTTCAAACACTGTTTTAGGCAAGAGTCAACTTCTCTACCAAGAACCTGAACAAAAGCAGGATAAATAATTCAATTAATAGAGTCAAAAAACTATTAAGAAATATGTCTATGGAATAGAGAGAAGAGCAGAGGAATAAGTACCTCTGAGTACAAGACATGGATGAGTAGACTGAAGTGGATCCTGATCACATGGCATTGCTGAAGCTACCCCAAACAGTTTGACTCTTTAACTACTGTATGTTTAATAAATCTGGAATCATGCTCTTACCGCCTCCTCTCCTTAAAAACAAGTAGAAAGAACTCTCTCTTAATGTCACACTGGTTTATGCTACTTAATACAACGCTTCCAAACCTTTTGTCTAAATGATCAATAATATAAATAAGTAGAAAAAAATCAAACAAATTTAATCTAAGTATTTCAGAAGGAAGGATTGAAAAGCCCAGTTTGTGACTAAGCAGCACATATTCCTCCTTCTGAACTGGAAGTACGTAGTCTATTCCCAACAAAGAAAGGAAGATAATAGAAAAGCAATTTGACTTAACCAACTATATGCACCTAACAGATACAGGATCCGTATAAACCAGAGAAAGGCTTCTCAATCTGGGATCTAGCTTATGTTATGGTCTGCTAATTTGAGACAGAAGCTTCTCTTTTTCAGGTTTGAGATATTTAAACTTTCATAAAGTCTATTTTTTCTTTCTGTGCACAAGTTTAACTATTTTCCAACTTCCACAGCTTATATTTACTCTAAAGCTGGTTTTCTCAGCCATAGCAGTATAGATATTTTGGGCCTGATATTTCTCTGGTATGTAGGCTATCATGTGCATTGTAGGATACTTAGCAGCAAACCTGGTCTCTACTCACCACATGTCAGTAGCAGCCCCAACCTTGATTTATGACAACCAAAAATGTCCATAGACATTGCCAATTATCCCCTAGGGGGCATGATCACACTTGATTGCTCAAGGAATCTTCTTGTACCTGATCTTAACTATTCTTTTCCAAAGATGAGTATGTCTGTCAGCACAAACTATGGCAATACCCACTCAGTCCCTAAATCTGAAGAATATGTCTTTGAGGACTGATAAAAATGGAAAACACTGGTGTATTTATCTGATTGAGAGTACAACTGGAAGGTATCTTTGGCAGCTTAGAATGTAGTTCTTGAGCTAATAAGAAATGGTCTCAGTTTTTCTGTTTAATTTAGTCAGTAGATCATAGTGTGAATTTTAGATTTTTTCATTTTGTGTATCTGTGTAAACTAATATTTTGTGTTCATAACATACTAAGCTTATCTAATCTCTCTTTATTTGATTTGTTGATTTTTACAATTTTTACATTAAAAAAAATTACTGAGAGGTATTTTGTGTATCATGTGAGTCTTTGCATCTTTCTCTAGATTCCATGTCAAGCTAACACTAACTACCTCATTAACAAAGAGACAGGTCTCCAATTGGTCAGTTTCTAGAGACTGTGCTTGTCCTACTTAGAAATATCTTTCCAAATAGGTTCCCATCAACTACACTTGGAATAAGTTGCTGGCTAGAACCTTCCAGTCTTCTCTGGAAGAAAGTTAATCCTGTATAAAGAAACAAAGATATCTACCTTCTACTTTTGGATAGCTTAAAATTTAGCCTGAGTTCCCCTAGGAACTTCAAAGATGCTGCTGTTGCTATTTTAATATGAGCTAGAAGGAATACAATCACATTAAGCCTCTGGTTAAGTGCTTACCTCATCCAGACCCTCTAAGGTCTAAATCTGTGTCTTCAAATTCGTGTCTGTGTGTGTGTGTGTGCGTGTGTGTGCGTGTGTGTGTGAGAGAGAGAGAGAGAGAGAGAGAGAGAGAGAGAGAGAGAGATTGATTCTGCTTAGATTTTCTGTTGTTTCAACTAAAATTCTCAAACTCTAAATCCTACCCAAATTGCAAATTTTACTCATATGGAATTCTAATTTGAGCTTTACTTCTTTCAGCGTGTTTGCATAAGTCACGCTTGTTGAAAATAATTATAAAAAAAATTTTAACTAGAGGATGGAAATAGAAAAGAGAAATAAAACAGATGGTAAAGTTAAACTAGATGAGTTTTAAAGTTTGTTTTTTTGTTGTTGTTGGTTCCCCAATGAAGACTTAAAAAGATGAGATAAAACATAAATTGCATCCTGATATCTGCATCTGTGAACTAGTTGTAAAAGAAGAGAACTAAAAGAGCTGTGTATAAAGCACTCATGGCATTTTCTTTAATGGTATAAAAAACAGCAATCAACAATTCTAAATTATAATATCAGGAAGTTATAAAATATTTGGATAGACACAAATCAGAAATTGTGGCTCTAACAATGTATATTATCTACTAAAAATTAAATTAAATTTATTAGTAAATCCTTAAAACTTTAAGGAAAAGAAATCCTAAATCATTGCTATGAGGCAATATAAATGGTTTTTATATGCATAGTGACTGCATTTTTACTTTAAAATGTGCATAATATCAATTATATTCTTTATTTTAGTGGCTATCATTTAGTCATTTTTATAAACACAAAAATGACAATAAGAACCTTTTATCTTTTACTTTTTTTTGCCATGAGCTCTTAATTTCGTCAATGATTTAATCTTGTGTGGTAGTTATTAGAAATCTGACTTTCATTTGGGAAGTGACCATTGTTTTAACATGGGGGCCATTTATATCATTAATGTTGAGAATACAATTGCCATTGTAAAAGTGCTTGATTGGAAATTGCTCATCACAATTTCAATGAGAAAGTTCAGCATCTTTCTGCCACTTTAATGATAGAGAAAATGAATTGAAAATAGAGAAATTTAACTCATAATGAAGAGCATGGTTTAGAATTAATAAGGTTCTAACCTTCAAGATTTTTTTTCTTTTAACCCTTCATATTGTCCAGCCTGTTGCTTTTAATATAAATTTCTTAATCTTAAAGTCATTATGGAATATGCTTTATTCTTCATATTACTTCAATGAAATGTATATTCAACAGAAATCTTATTTTTTTCTGATTATAATTTTAGTTTAATCTCATTAACAGAAGTAAACAATTGTCAAATTATTAGATTATTTCATTTTAGTCTTATACACAACTGCATAATACAAATACTATTCAGGTCCCAATGACTATCAAAACTCTGATTAACCTGGGGGTTAAGTTAGATCTGGATTTTAACTCAAAGCCTCTCTGTGATTCCCAAAGCCATTTTTTCCCAATTATTCTCTCTGGCATCCTGCTTCTCAGTCTCTGTGTATATTAATTTGTCCCTGTACTGCATAGGTTAAAGGCTTCATACACTTTACTCTTTCCATAAAGTCATTTAGAATATATAAAGGGAATTTACATTTATTAAAAAAGTTATAAAGTCCTGAATCATTATGGAGATGAATGTCAGTCCGTGCTACATATATTTTGAAGCTCTGTTATTAAATGTATTATTTCAATTGATAAGCTGACCCACTTACATTTATGAAATAAAGCTCTTCATCTTTGATACTTTTGTATATTGAAATCTACCTTATTAATAAAGCTACACCACTATTTATTTTACTTGTTACGTGATATAACCTTCCCATTATTGCACTTTCATATATATGTCTACATTTTTTTACATAAAATGAGTCTCTTTTAAATGCATTTGATTGAGTCTTGCTTTATATGCTGTTGACAATCTCTGCCTTTTAATTGAAATGTGAAGACAATTTATATTTGCTGTGATCCCAGATATAGCTAGATTTAAGTATATATTATTACTCTTTGCTTGTTTTATGCTGTCTTCTCGTTCTCTCTGAATATTAAATATATTTGTTTTCTCTAAATAGGAGAAGAAATAGTTTATATTTATCCCTAAAATAGCTCATCAAATAGTCTCTTAGAAGTTAGCTGACATATTCAAAAGTTGATAATGCAAACTTTAAAGTAGAAAAGTAAATATTAGCTATAGAATTCCAAAAATATTTTAACCTACAAAAATGCATTTTACATTTGCATCATAAAAATAAGTTGAATATGATATTTTATTTTCTTTACTATATTGCATTTAACTTAAGTATCATGAAGAATAATGTTAATTCCTATTGTTCATAACTATTATGTAATCTAAACAATATATTTGTAAATAAGCATTAATTTAAATGCAAACTATTTTGTAACTCAATACAGCCAAAACTAGGATTATTAATTGATAGGAAAAATTATATGTTTAAAAAATTATTATAATGTTAAAACATTTAATAATGCATATTTTTTTATTATCACCTAAATTTTAAATCAATGATAAGACTAATAGTATTCCTTTTTTGCTAATACTTTATCTAATGGAAGCCAGTAAACTTAAACTAAGATTACATACACAAAAAAAAACAGAGTCTGCAAGGTGATGAAAAGTCCAATCAAATTTCTTTAAAAAATTTAAATTGAATTTAGAGTCAATACCATACATATAAGTGTTGGGCACTAGAATAGGTGATATCTCCAGGAAATTGCTGGTGGAAGAAGAAAAATTTTTAAATAAAATCAGAGATAAATACTCAGAGACCATCCTGAAAAAAAACTGGAACCAAAAAACAAAATATAAGCAAGATAACATAAAAAAAAACTCAAACCAATGTAAGAGAGACATTTAATTAATCAATTTCCTATTAAGAAAAGGATAAATTTTAAAAGAAAAATAAATGGTGGTTTTATATATATATATACATATATATATATCATTTGAATGTATGCATTCAGGAGTCACAGAGAGTAGGTTTAAATCTAGCTTCATTCATCCCCATTAATATATATGAATTTAGGAAAATATTTTAAAAGCTCAGTAGACTTTGTTTTTATAAAATAGAATGGAATTTATGTGGTGACCAAATAAGGTAATGATCATAAATGATATGCTATAATGTCAAATTTTTTATAGCTGCTAAATAATTGCTATCCTTTTGTCTTATGTATTCTTATATAGAATTCAATATTACATTCTTGTATACTATACAAGTAACATTTTATTTTCACATATGTTTGCAAAAGTACACATATAAATTTGACCAAGGTCTATTTTATAAGTTGGCTTTCTATTATTTTAAAAATATTTTGTTAAAATATTTTATACTACAAAAAAATAGAAAAAATAATAAAGTGAACATGATCCTGGCATACTTATTTTCCAAAAACCCATTAAAAAAATAATAAAGCATTACAGGTTTATTGGATGTCTGGTTTGTACTCCCCCTAATGTCATATCCCTTCTTATCTCCCTATAGGCAGTCCTAGTAAATTCAGTACATATAAATAATTCTTACACATGTGTGTATACTTTGCTATAGATTTATGCAATCATAAAAATGTTTTAAAAATTTTAACTCTTCATTATCATACTTTACATTTATCATTTTCAATAACATTTTAAAATTCAGCATCATGTTTGTTAATTATAAGTATTAATACATAGAACTTTGTTTACTATATCATAATTTATCCATTCTCCTACACATATGCTTTAGTTTGTTTCAGATTTTGAGTGAAAATTGTCGTCTATGTCACATTCAGTTACAAATCTGATAAGTTCTCCAATAGACAGACCTGAAAATACAATTGCTGAGTTGTAGGATATGCCTTACTGTGTGTAATATACACACTCTGTATTTTTAAAGTCATTTAAAAAACTATCTACCCCAAAAAGCAAACTTTTAAAAAATTTTGACTAACAATTTCCAGACTAATTTTATTTCCCATTTTAGTTTAAGAGCTTAAGGCATTAGTTACTGTGGTTTTATGTAGTACTTGATTAGCTATAATAAAATAAAAACACTGCCTAGAACACTTATTTTATAATAAAAACATTGCCTAGAACACTTATTAATGCTCTGCCAACATAATTCTTAATAAGTTAAAAATCTCTATTACTAAACTTTATATAACATGTTTAACTATACATATAAGGATATATTTATCTGGCTTAGATTAACAAAAGTATTTGAAATACAGACTGCCTGAAGCTGTTATGTTATGAAGTGCTAAATTACTTTGCCATGTATTAAATTACTTACTCTGAATCTTCCAATTATATTGAAACGCCATCCTTCATTCAGACAGTTGATGCTGAGCAGTCTACAGTGGTCAATTACTTTCTCACTGTTTTTTCCAGTAAATCTTGGCATACAACTGTAAATACATCAGTGTAAATAAGAAAAGTTGCAAATTAAATATTTTCATAAAAGTCTATTAACATTCTGCCAAAAATAATAATGCTGTGTTTAAATTACATACAAAATATATTATTACATTATATTTTCAATCATTAGTTTTGTCCATGGGTACTTGTGTTCTCAACAAAGGAGAAAAGATTTATCTATTTAGAGGGAATTAGAGTAAACTACATTTTCATTGAATGGTCTTAATATTATCTTTTGAGAATTTAAGGGCAAATCAACTTTGGTCTAAATGAATAGCTATCAATAAAATTCAGGTTTTGGAAAACTATTGGAATAAATGAGACCATTATTGAAATGTGAAAAGGAAAAAAGATAATGAAAGAGATTTTTACTCTTTAGTAATATTATTTGATACTGATGATGTGATATCAGGAGTTGATGACACAAATGAATTTTAGAGTAAAGAGTTACAGTGGACAAAATAGTATGACCATATTTTGGTTACTATAGAGCTTTATTTATTGTGTGACTCCTGAATGCATACATTCAAATGATATATATATATAATGGTGGTTATATATAAACCACCATTCTTACATTTTTATAAAGCAATCTTATAGTGTAAATATATTAACAGTTGCCAAAAATAATAATGCTTTGTTTAAATTACATACAACATATATTTTACATTATGCTTTCAATCATTAATTTTGAATAAGCTTTTCTGATTGAAATGTAAATGCCTGACATTAAGCTTTTGATTGCTGAGGCATTCATTTCAAGGACATTCATCTCAAATAAATGTATTGGCGGTTATATGATTCCTACTAGCTACACAACTAGATAAGAAGATAGGCCTCCTCTACCCATGAAGTTTTTATATTAGAAATCCCTGGGTAACCTAGAAACAGACCTCTTGAGTGACCCTGCTTTATCCTTCCTCTCCTTAAATCCTCCTCTTCTGTTTTATATTCACTTAATAAAGAGTGAACCTTCAAAACCCTAGGCACTCCACCTTCAACCCTAATACAGGCAGAACCCCATGACTGTGCCTGAGACAGAGAGCAAACAAATTTGGTTTCGCTGTACTACATACAGTTCATTAGCTGCAATCAATAAGGTGCTAAAGAACACATACTGGTGTTCTGGCTTCCATTGCCCTCACTCTCATTAATTTATAAGAAATATTTCTGTACTTTATATCACATTTAGTAAACCAAACGGGGTACTAAATTAAATGACAGTGTGTCTCTCTAAAATAAACACTAGAGAATTAAGACCAAAGATCATATTTCTTAAAACTAAGTTGTTATAAGCTGATTTAATAATGAAATGAACTGTATTTCATTATTGTACCATATATTCACTATTTTAAATTTCTTCTACAAACATAGGATACTTTCATAAAAGAAGAAATCAAAGGTCATATGGACAGAGTTAAACTGAAATAGCATCAGTAAAACACTTTTGTAATTTATCTTTCATGCTTTTCGAGGCACAGCTTTGCACTTTCATCTTGTTGAATTGAATCATTCCTTCATTTATATCAGTAATAACCATCCATTTTTTTTAGCACCTACTATATGCCAGCTACTAAGCTAATTACTTTTACACAATTTTATTATTTTGTCATTCAATTCTTATGAACCCTGTGTGAAATGCATTTATTACCATTATGTTATAAATGAAGAAATATACTCTGAGAAGTTAAGTTAGTTGCTTTGGTCATATCAGTAGTTTTTGAACTGTTATTAAAATTAAAAATAGTCTAATTTTAAATGTATTTTACTCTACTACTGCATTAATGAAACTTGTTAAGATATGTTTACCTAAATTCTCTCATTCTGAGGACCTAACCAGAGTTCTAGTAATCTTTCTGATATCACTTTGTTATGAAAGGTTATCATTTCTATCCTTTCCTACTTGGGGTAGGGGATGGCAGAAAGAAAGAAGCACTAGAATATACTAAAACTTTAATGAGGTGTGGTCACCATTTTCAATTTTCCTTTTGAGTGAGAATGAATTAAATTGACCAAGAATAGCTAAAGACATGTGTGAAACTTAGATTTATATTACTCTGAAGTTTATTTCCAAAGAGGAGGGACAGGTTTATGAATTAAATAACTAATATGTAGTCATTAGTGAGTAGATCAATGAGTTGTTGGATAAGATTAGGCAGCAGCAACTCTGAGAAAAATGTTTCCAAAAAGGAAGCAGGACCTATTGACGATAAAAAAATTGGGCAAAAGTGTTAACACTCTCACTACACATTAAAGAAAAGGCCTCCAAAACACCATCGGTGACACCTGATCCAAGGAAGTTTAACCCCAAGGATGAGGAAATCCGTAATTAGAAAATCTTCCTATTGAGTTATAGGCTATCAACCGTCCATGCCTTTACCATGAGATAGATATTCTTCTTGAATGTTAAGATATCAAGAGAGAATATAGACATATAAATATAAAAATGCAAAAGGGAATATAAGGAAAAAATAAAGGCTGATAATGCTAAGTATTCCTCTGTGTAAATATGCAAAAAAGTTTATGTCAAAATACAAATTGCCAAAATTAAACAAAAATAAGGCTAGTTGAATAAAGCAAAGTATTTGTTGGAAACTAACTCTAAAACATGCTTGGCTTCTTTATTTATATGGATAAATAAATCAAAATTCCATGAGATGATTCTCATGCTATATAAGCATTGATACTAAGAAAAATTTATACAAGCTATCTACTCATTATAAAAATTATGAGAACTCTGATGCAAAAGCCTCAAAAATTACAACAAAAAAAGTGACAACCAAACTTATATTTGAAAATAAAAACCATGTTGTATCCATTGACATAAAATTCTACTTCCAGGAAATTGTCCCAGAAATAACAACATGTAATAAACATAAATTTATACTCATATTTGCCCCACTGTATTACAAATGAAGTTTCCATATTATATCTTCTGATATAAGAGGTGATCAAATTCCAGTCTATCATCACCCGTCCCATACTACCGAGAATCTAAGGATGCTATAAACAAGAAACCAATTCCTTTCTAAACTGTCAATTCTTCTTCAGAGGCCTTAGTTATCAAAAAATACCATATAAATTTTATTTTTATTTTATATTAAAGAATTTATGTTATGTAACTAATTTAGGTTTTTATTTTCCTACATAAAGTATAGATTTTAGGCTATGCTATTATCCTGAAAACAAGAAGAGACATGATATTCTCAGATAATGGCAAAGTCCTACATGACTAGAGCTCATAGCAAAGGATGAAAGTAGTGAGAGATGAGAAGAAAGAGTTGAGGAAGGAATTTGTAAGTTACCAAAAAAAAAAAAATTCACCCAGTATCCAAAACCTAAGAGTAAAAATCAGGGGATTGGAAATTGGATATGGGAATAAAAGAAAATAAATAAACAACCAACAAAGCAGAAAAAATGATAGAGGATTTTTATTGTGTCATTAAACTGAAGACTATGATTAAATTAAATCACTATAACTGAAGTTCAAAAATAATGTGAGAGGTGAGACAGAGATATATTAGCTTGTCGAGTTAACATTTGAATGAAACCAAAGAGAAGTTAAGCCTCCTCTGCTTACCTTCAAAACTGCTGTCCCCTTCAATTATCTGTCATCCCCTAGTATACTAGGACTCCCCAAATCCATAATGCTACTCATGCTTCTACTTCTTGTAAATTCAAATTCTCCTGGTACTGAATTGTAGAACTAAGTTTTCATACCGACTCTATTGTAACGGCTGTGACTCTACCCAGAACATTACGCAAATTTTACTAAAGCTCACATTTTTACATCCATTCTACCCCAACCATGTCTTTCTCCTGTTAGACAATTCAGCTGTCAGCCCAAGCTGCTTCTCAGCCCTTCACTGCCGATAGCTTTACTGACTTCAATGAAAATATGTTACTCAAACTTCTGCAAAGTAACTAGAGTACTGCTCTACCACCTTGGAGAGCTGTGCATTTAGAAGATTCCCACAGCAGGGGTCTACATACTAAGGTCCTTTTGGTTTACACACAGTTCTTTACAATCAGAAGATCAGAGGATGAGTCCAGGTAATGGTACTCATTTCTACCTTTGACATGAATTCTCCTCTTTGGAGAGAGATTAAGGTTTCACAGACACTTTCCTCTCTTTTCCTTTTCCTTCCTTCCTTCTTTCCCACCCTTTCTCTTCCTTCCTTCCTTCCATCCTTCCTTCCTTCCTTCCTTCCTTCCTTCCTTCCTTCCTTCCTTCCTTCCTTATGAAGATACCCAGAGAAATTGCATAATTTGCCTGATATAACAGGCAAGAATTTGGAATTAAATGTCTTTCTTTCTTTCTTTTCTCTCCTTCCTTCCTTCCCTCTTTCCTTCCTTCCTTCTTTCCCGCCCTCCCTTTCTCCCTCCCTCCCTTTCTCTCTTCCTCTTTCCTTCTCGCCTCCCCACCTTCCCTCACACATTTTCCAGTTCAATATGTGTTCTATTATATGCATGAATGCACAGTCATGTCTACAGTTAAATGCCTTTAATGAAAGTCTATTATGCATATACATATTCAATTCCAGTTTTGCTTAACTTCATATCAAACAACTGCATGCCTTAACTTCATATCAAACAACTGCTCCACCATAAACAACATGCACATCATCTGAATTTCATTTGGATTTGATTCTGAAGTGTGCTGAAAGGAATCGAAAATTGGAATTTGTAATAGTATGCCTAGATTTTTTGTAAATAGTCTGGCAGAAGAATGGAGATTGGATTTTTACAAGACTATAGTATGGAGACTAATCAAGAGATTATAATAGCAACATGGGAGAAATGAAATGTATTTCATAGTAATATAGAGAAAAAATAATAAAAGATATTCAGGCGGGAAAATAAACAAGACTTGATGGAAATAATGTTGACATTTATTAACAGAAAGAAAACTACAAAGTGTCAAGTAGCATTTGGTACTTTTCCTCATATTCATAATATGTTTTCATATTTAGTAATTTTGTCCATTGTTTCTTTTCCTCTGGTTTAAGGTGCTATTTACTGTACTTCTCTTCATAATTCAGAAAGGCTATCAAATATTTACATTACAATAATGGTAACATTCTCATTCCCTAATATATAATCAATCACATTCCTTACTATTTTTTTTTTGCAAATAAAATATTAATTATTTCATCCATGTGGATACATAATCTTTCTTTATGGACACCCATATTTCTTCCTCATGATGTCTACTTTTTCTCTCCTCCCCACTTGCAGGTCTTGGGGTCTTGCTGAAATAATTTTTTTCTCTTAGTTCTAGATCTTAAATACAATTTCCTCCACTGAATGTCTCATCTTTTTCAGGAGCCCTACTTTAGCAGCTATTTTATATGTATACCCAGACATTACATCATTATCAATTTAGATTTATCTTTGTGAGTACATGCTTATGTACATGCATGCACGTGTGCACACGCACATTTTTTACACCTTCCTTTTTTCTTCATATTCCCATTTTGAGATTCCTAGTCATCTATTTCATATTTAGTAAGAATTTTTATTTCCTTTATATAGATTAACTGGATGATAGGTTTTCTGAATCTTTGCATGCACTATATATATATTGCATCACTCTAGCTTGGACAGAGAGCCTTTTAATATGCAGATTCAGTTCTCATTCCAACTCAGAGAAATATTTTACAATTTGATTAATTATTGCTTTCCTCCATATTTTTTTTACTCCTTTCTTCATCATGATTCATTAACTAATTCATCCATTAAATCCTCAACAAGTAATTCTTGACCTTCTACTGTGGTCAGTTATTTTTCTAGGCATGGTGCATATTTCAGTGAACAAATTTCTCTCCTTCATGAACTTCATAAGGCTCATCTTTCAGTGAGAGGACAGGGAAAGTGGATAAGTGGTTGCTGTTTGTCCAAAGTTTGCCAGGGACACCATCATAGGCAAATTAGTATTTCATAGGACCAGAATAATTTAGAGTGAGAGTCATGTATGCACAGGAAAATGAAAGTAGATCCTCACTTCTTTATTTTTTTCCCCTCAACTTTAAAATTCTTCTTCTATGGAAATATTCTAGATTTCCATAATTTGGTCACCGTTTCCCTTTTAATTTTTCAACCAAATTGTTTAATTGAAAAGTATATCTTCTACCTGCAGTCTTGGTATATACTTATATGTAGGTGCTCTCTTCTTGAATCTTTTTATTGATTTTGACTATAGTTATCAAATTTAAGTTTTCCTCTCTCTCTTTTCTAGATACTCTAATACTTGAAAGTTGTATTTATTTTGTTTTAACTCATTTTCCTTGCTTCATTTTCTGGTCTCTCTTGCACAGGATATTTTTCTTTGCTAACTCATCAGGTCTCAGGTCTTCTTGCCACACTGTCCTAAGTGGGGCATCCCTCAGTGAATAGAAGGCCAGTTGGGTCAAGAAGGTTAAAGCAGCCGGGCTACAGTCCTCTGCTGAGTGCCACAGACCTGAACTTTTTCCTCCATATCACTGAGGATACTCCCACCCTCTGCAGCTGAGAAGCTTCAGTCCTTAAATTTAGAACTTGTTTGATTCTTTCTGGCAAAGGGAACAAAAATACAAAAAAAATCTGATTTTGACCTACCCTCATATAGTCAAAGCACTTATACTGATTAGTATTCACTTTTTTCTAGTTATTTTCCTGGTGTTCCTTATGCTAATTTACAAATGTTTGCGTAGGTCACAAAACAAGAAAAATTTGCATAAATTGCTTCTGTTGAGATAGTCAGAGAGGCTAAAACTTAATTCATTTTAGCTGCTCAAGTGTCCAGCAGCCATTTTTCTGTCAAAGAAAGCAGTAATTTTAAATATGAGAACAGGAGAAAAATGCCTTTTAGATCACTCTGTTCCTTCGACATTCAAAGTATCATTATACTTTTGTATAAAACTATTATTCTATAATAAACATAAAAGTAGTAGAAATATTTTTATCAGTCTGGAGGGTAAGAGAGACCTAATAATGGTGATAAAAATGCTTAAGTTGTCATTTTTAACGGTAAGAGGGTGTTTATATAGAGAAAAGCAGATAGGATCTGAAAAGATAAATGTAAGAAACGAAAATAAAGGTAATGAAAATAAAATAAGTGGAAATTCTAGGACAAAATAAAACACACTTTTATTTTATCTTTATTTTTCCTAAATTATTTTCTATAATTGTCTTAGATGTGTCTCAATTATGGAGCTGAATTTTGCCAATTAGGCCAATATTTATTGAACAGTTTGCTTATTCTATTTTTTAAAAGAGTATCACAAACTTTGTTCAATGACTTATGGAATACATGTTACTGATTATAGTATATTTTAAATATAATTTAAAAAATATTTTTCAAAATATCAAGGAAATAAAAATCTAATAAAATTAAAAAATAAATGTGCCACGTTATAACATAAATGATTGACAGAAAATTGTTAAAGTAATGTATTAAAATGATGAAATAAACACACCTTAAAACAAAAAAGTGGGAATTAAAAATTAAATATATTTGACTTTTTAAAAGATCACAGTACGTTAATAGTGTCACTTTCGACAGAATATATTCTTGCTCAAAGTTGTCCAACTGCTGAAATAGCTCTTTCAAACTGTACTATTCTAGGAAATGAAAAGGAAATAGTTATAAAGTAACCCCAAATAGTTTTCTCGAAATACTCTCATCATTTGTTTGAAGACTTGAAGGAGGTTTGGGTACTTTTTTTTTTTTCAGGGCTCAAACCACGCTAAGTGAATTATAATTTTTATCTTAAAGAAGGCATTGTGGTTCACTTTCATTTTCTTTGGTTTTATTGTGTATAGATGGGGATTGTGACGCAGAGTTACTTGTATCAGTTTCAACACTGTCATGCACCTATTCCAATTCCTGGGGGGAAAAAAAGCCTTTAAAGTAAGAACTTATCCTTACAATAGAAGCTATGTGGTAACACTATATGCCTACTTACTGTGACTTGTATGGTTATAGACAAATGTCTAGACTTAAAGACTACTCATTTCATTAATTTATCTTTTTTACATAAACTGGACAAATGAGTCACTGTCTGGATTTAAGACATAAATGTTTCCTATTTCATAGTTATTTCATCATTAAAATAAAATTAATAGACAAAATGATATGCATTTTGTAGTTAATTTAGCACGATACATTTCAATTCTAGAACATAGAAGGCCAACATTGAAAATATTAAAAGAACAAATAATCTACCTTAATGTATGTTAGGCTACAGGACAGGGAAAAAATCGTAAACACATAAAAATATAATGACAGAAAATAGTAAGTGCTATAAAGTAAGTAAATAAAATAAAATCAGGTTAAAATGAAGAGAGTAACTGAGAAGAGATATTTTAAGAATGTTTTTCGAGATTGACAGGAAAGACATCTTTGAGGAAATGTTTATTTGAATAAAAACCTGAATTAAATGAACATCGAATCATTTTAGTTTCTGGGGAATGTGTTCTTAAGATAAGTGACCAACAAAGACAGAGGCTTGAAGCAGAACATGTTTCATGTGTTCAAGAAATATCTCAGAGACCAAAGGGGCAAAAGTTGAAAAATCAAAGTGGGCATAGTAGGAAATTACAGCAGAGAGACAGACAGGAGCAAAATACAGCTAGACTTATAAGCATTGTTAATATTTTAATCTGAATGTTTTGGGAAGAAACCCATTGAATGGTAGTGGAGGACGGTAACATGATTTTAAAACATATACACTCTCTTTTGTAGAAAAGAGATAATAAGAAACAAACCATTTCAAATTGGCTTTATCTGTAGCTTTCACCATATAAGATGATGGCAACTCTGTCTAGTTGCTTTGGCCAAAAACTATAGTCATCGTAAGTAATTTTTTTCTCTTTAACCGAATCCAGTTTATTCTTATAAGATATTCCCTTATACTAGGTTATCTTATTGATTCAATCATAAAAAAAAATATATCCACAATGCAACAACTTTTTACCATGTCATCTTTCCCATCTTGTTCCACATCGCTATCTTCTCCTATCTAGATTACTACATTAGCTCTTAACAGATCTTTTTACATCTATCTAAACATCTCTACAGTTTCTTTTCAACACAACAGCCAAAGCATTATTTTAAAATATAGCATAACATCACTCATTTGCCAGCAACACTACAATACTTCCTATTTTACTTAGAGTAAAAATCAAAGATGTTAAAATGGCATGTATGGTCTGCAGCTAGCTACCCTAATCTCCAGTTTTCTTTCCATTCTCACTACTTCTTGCTGTCTTCAGACCAGTTACACTGTCTCTTTAGTGTGCTCTGAATAGGACAGGGGATTTGCATGAGGTGCTTCCGACTACCATGGACATGCTCCCCTTAGCTGCACATTCTGTCATCTCACTCAAATCACTGCCTAAATATTAGCTTTTCAAAAAGGCTTTTATTCATTATTCTGCATATACTAGAATGAAGAGAAAAAGTAAGGAGGTCAAATGGAAGACTATTAAACAGTTTCAGATGAGAATTTCAGTGACTTAAAAAAGTGTTAAATTTATAATGACAATAGTGTTTATATCCATTATGTATATATATCAGAGAGCTTGAAGGACATGCTCATGGACAAGAAGGAGGTTGAGAGAGAGAAAGAGAAAATTCAAAGATAAGTCTAAAGAACACTGACAGGTAAGCGTGTTTACTCATAGATTGAAAATCAACCATTAATTTGAAATATATTAAGTTTGAGATGATAATTCTGATATGCATGAAAATGGACATAGGTTTGCCTGGTGTGATGCAGAATTAAACAGGTTTGATGTTCTCAGGCAAACAGAACAGAGAAAAAGAGAGATAAGAAGTTCGACAGTGAATATCTGGGTATGCTTTGTAAAAAGGAAAATGAGGACCTTTCAAGGGTGATGGGCAGTAAAAAGTAAGTGTAGTCAAATAATCAGAGATGACTGTCAGTTATAAAAAATATATATATATATAATTTTGGTATTAGAGAAACATACAAACTTTTTTTGTATGTAATATTTTAGAATGATTTATTCAAAAGGCAAAATTAGCCTTATAAATATGACTATTGATTTCAAAGAAAGAAAAATGTAGCCGCCCAGTTTTTGAGATAATTAACTCCAAAAAATTGAGGCATTCTGTTAGTTAAAAATTATTGTGACAAAGTGAAAGCATTTCATTAATTAATAAATTCTTTATCCAAATCATGATTGCTATTTTAAAAATCATTTGTCAATATTAATGTGAAAATATAACTTTATTATATGTTGAAAGAAAATATGTTAACCTATGCATTCTGTGGTACAATGTTCTATCTCAAAGTCACAATGCATGCTTAATTAGGTTTACTTGTAACAAACTGAAAACCCTAACTCTACCCATGGCTGATATGGGGAGGCATCACACAGACTGATGAAATGTTGAAACTGACTTGAGAAAAAAAAGTATGTTAATGTATTGAATTAAGACTTAAGCAGGACAAACTATAACTACAATTCAGTAGATAAGAAACAGGAAAGAAAAAAACAAGCCGAGAGACTAAAGTAGAACACATTTTCCCATAAGACCTTAAAATTTGAGTGGAAAAAATAAAAGGTATAGAAAGCATAAATCTGTATATCATAAAATTTCTGTTTTTTAAACATAATATTTATATTATTTGAATATCTAGTTTATGGGGTTTTTTACAAAGGTAACTCTCAGTAAATATTTGTTAAACAATTGATTTTTGACTGGAAAAAATCTAAAAGAAAGATACTGGTTTTATTCACAGTTTCTGATTCATATTTCTTCATTTACTTTAGAATATTCAGAACGTGATTATTTTTACATATGGGAAATATTATTCTTTGCATTTGTAAATATTAGAATAGTTAAGTGTATATGTACGTGCATGTGTGTATTTGTGTGTGTGTGTGTGATGAAAATATTAGGAGCGTGGTCAACAATAGTTATTAAAGTCTTTATATGGTTTTGTGGTACAAACACTGCCCACTCTAACATATAGTGAAGAACTCAAAATCCTGTATGTCAGGTCATAATGTCTTTCTTTCCACTACCCCTGGTCCCGCATTAGAGAGGTCTTCAGGGACCCTAGAAAGCTTACTGGAGCTGCATTCTGCAGTGCCCTGAACATTACCACTGAATGAAGTGGGGCCCACAGAGACCTGCAGGTTCAGTATTACCTCTGAAGGAGTTTCAGAGAGTTGTCCATTGAGCTATGTGAGCTCCTAATAATCCCTCACACCCCTAAATTAATTCCAAACACTAGGAGTTGCCCCACTGTGATCTACTACCTTCAAGGCAATCACAGTGAACTCCTTATCACTATTTATATCAGACACCCCAAAAGTCAGAGGCTCCCAGGTCATTTAACACCATGTGAATCTTTACCCTCATTCAGTTCTGTACATTTTTTTTTTTTAATTTTGACTGTGATTTCTTAAATGGTGACTACTCTCTCTTTCTCTCTCTCACCTATCACATTTCAGGATCTAAATATTATGTAGGTGTCCTCCTGTTTTCTCATTGTGGCTTCCAGAACAGTGTCCTATATTCTTTCTTTAAAAAAATCTGTTATTTGAACATGGTGACATTGAAACATGCCACACATATCTCCTCCTATTGTATTCACAGCTAACCCTGCTGGGCATTTTCTCTAAATCTAATTCTTTAATGTTTAACACTTGGTTATTATATCTTTCTCTAATATAATCCCAGTCTGTCTTACTTAGTTATTGCAATATCTTAGCTGATCTACTTAAGACTTTGGCTTCTCTAAGGAGAAGAGCATATCAACTCAAAGATCTCAATTTTCACCCTAATTTTCCAAACTACTCCCACTATGGTATTCTGTATATTAGCATACCATTACCTATACTTATATTCCTTCCATAATCCTAAATCTCTTAATCTTAGTTTCAGTATCTCATATTCCACTCACAGCCTCAATCCTCTAGTCCTTTTTTCTTCCCACAGAAATTCTTAAACCCCACGATCCATTGATCCTACCAACTATTCAATATCTCTCATCCACAGCATATTCTCACTTCTTGATTTACTTGAATTAGATTATAATGTTCATTTCTATACTCACTTCTTGCATACACTCTCAAATCACTTGTCCCTTTCCTTTCATTACTGTAGCTTGGTTAAGACTCACTCCTAGTTTAATTCAACACCCAATCTATTTCATGTGAGCATATGAGTAAATACACATGGTTTGAATATGCCACACTTTACCATAGACCAAATTCATTTTAAATTCATGTTCACTAACTTCAAAGAGACCTTTATTGATGCATTTTGGTAATACTTTATTTCCCTCCCACTCACCTGCCTAGCTATTTTATGTCTTTTCATCTCACCTTGATTCTTATTTTACTCAAAGAATAGAACTAGATGATACTTTCCAAATGATTCAAAAGCACATGTTCAAAATACCTATATCAGTTAATGTAATATCTGCCATCCTATCTAAGCTAACTCTTTTGCTTGTATACTATATCTCATCCCATTTTTCCTAATATTTAATAATGACCTGTTTTGAAATTCCTTCAGCTACCACTCCGTTACTCAATAATGTCACTACTCTTCATAGGAAAAGCCCGCGTCTTTCCTTCCATTCACTCATGAACTGGGTCTCACCAATATTTTTTTCCCCCATCACTCTGTCAAACTGTTATTTTCAAGGAAACCATTATTTCCAGTTGCAAAGATCAATTCTCATTTTCTTCTAACTAGATTGAGCTATATATTTGGAGATAGTGTAGCATTGTTTCAATATTCTTAATATATTTTATAGTTTCTGTGATGGTCTTATGTATTTTTTTATCTCAACTCATTGACTCCTACCTTTTAATTTTATATCCATATCCATTAATTCCCTTAGATATAAGAGTGTCCAAGATAATAGTGTGCAAACATTTCACTTCCCTATCTAGGCTCACTCCAAGGTAATCTCATTCTATTTCCCAGTTTTAAATGCCATGTCTATGTTGCTCTCTTTCAAATGTAAATATGTAGCCCAGGCTTCTCCTCAAAAATGAAAATTAACATACCTAAATCCCTACATCATTATTTCAACTTGTCTGTATTAGGTATTGTAACTAACATGTCCAAAACTGAATTCTTGATTTCCACTCCTCTTAATTATACTTCTCCCTATGTTTCCCCAGTTTAGAAAATAATAATCCAATATTTCAATGTAGCAAACAATTTAGAATTAAGCTTGGCTTCTTGTTATCTTTTGACTCACATCCAGTTCTTCAGTAAAACATTAAATCTTCTTTAGACATACATTCCAAATTGGATCCTTACTTACTATCATCACATGCCTCTCAGTGGCAATGTCAGTCAATACCCTCTCTACACTATATTATATTGTAACTTCATAGCTGATCTCTCTGTTTCTTCCTTTGGGATCATACACCAGTAGTCTAGTCTAGTGAAAAGACTCAAAATAATTCTTTAAAAGACTACTGACTAAAATGCAAGTTTCTTGAAGGAAGAGTGTTTCGTCTGTACCCCCCCATCCCCCCGCTGCTGTAAGAGTTTCTATGATAGTAAAAATGTTCCTGGAAAAGTAGACACTCAATAATTTATCATTAAATTAATAAATGAATGAGCTATTTCATGCCACATCCACAGTCAAGACCTTTCCTCTAACTCAGTAAAATCAAAATATTTATTATCAATAAATTAAATAATGAATTAAAATAAACTATTTGGAAAATATTCTATGCGTTATACAGTAAAATGCTCTAGAGATACAGAAATGATTAAAATGTTGTCACTCTCTTGAACATCTTATAGTAAAATATACTTTCAGAGTAGTTCAAAATTACTGCATATAAAGATGTCAACTAAATTGTAGGGATATTTTGGTCTTTAATAGATAACTAATAACTGGGTAAACAATAGAATTACAAATATGATGAAAAGTTTTTGAACATTTAAAATATGTGGTAAATCCATTGTGTCCCTATATACCAATAAAATTTTAGAAAAATAAATTATAAAAAAATTATCTGCAATTGCAACAAAAGGAATGAAATATTGAGAAATAAAATTAACAAAGGATATGAAGGACCTATACAGTGAAAACTAAAAGACAATATTAAAAGAAATTGAAGAAGACACAAAGAAATAGAAAGATATTCCTTGTTTATGGATTGGAAGAATCAAAATAATTAAAATGGCCATATTACCCAAGGCAATATACAAATTTAATGCAATCCCCACCAAAATCCCAATGGCATTTTTCAAAGAAATATAGAACAGAAAAAAAAATCATCAAATTTGTATACAACCAGAAAGGTCCTGAAAAGCCAAAGCAATCACGAGGAAAAAATAATAATAATAAAACTGCGAGTATCACACTCCCTGACTTCAAATTATACTACAAAGCTACAACAATCAAAATACTTCGGTATTGGCAGCAAAATAGACACAGAGACCAATGGAATAGAATTGAAAGCCCAGGAATAAGCTCATAGATTAAATAGTTAATTAAATAAACTATTTAGAAAATGTTCTATGTGTTATATTTCTATTCTATTTTATCGAGCAATTAATTTTTGACAAAGGAGACAAAAACATACGATGGAGAAAAAAAGCCTCTTCAGTAAATGATGCTGAGAATATTTGAAAGCCATATGCAAAAGAATAAAACTAGATTGTAATTTGATATCATACACAATAATTAATTCAAAATGGATCAAAGACCTAAATATAAGATGTGACATAATAAATATATAAAAGAAAATACAGGTATTAAACTTATGGACCTTAGCCTCAGAGAGGAATTTGACCCCAAAGGCAAGGTAAATAATAGCAAAAATAAATGAATGAGACTATGTCAAACTACAAAGCTTCTGCACAGCAAAAGAAACTATCAGCAAAAAAAAAAAAAAAAAAAAAAAAAATGAAAACAAAAGGCAACAACCAAGTGAGAGAAAATATTGAAAACAATACCTCAAATAAGTGGCTCATATCCAAAATATATAAAGAACTTACACAATTGAACAGCAACAAAAAATACCGAACAATCCACTTAAAAAAAAGAAATGGGCAGAGGACCTGAATAGACACTTTTCCCAAGAAGACATATAATTGGCCAACAGATATATAAAAAGATGCTTAACTTTACTAACTATAAGGAAAATGCAAATCAAAACCACTAGAGGGTACCACCTCATACCTGTTAGAATGGCTATTATTAATAAGACAAGAAAAACAAGCGTTGGAGAGGTTGTGGGGAAATAGAAACCCTCAAACATAGCTGGTGGAAATGTAAATTGTTACAATCACTGTGGAAAACAGTATGAAGATTCCTCAAAAAATTAAGAATAGAGCTATAATACAACTCAGCAATTCCTCTTCTAGGTATCTACCCCCCAAATTTGAAAACATTTATTTGTAAACATATATGTACACTTATGTTCATTGCAGCATTATTTATAGTAGCCAAGAAATGGAATCAACCAAAATGCCCTTCAGTGGATGACTGGATAAAAAAAAAAAATGTGGTACATTGGAATACTACTCAACCATGAAGAAAGATGAAATACTGCCATTTGCGACAACAGGATGGAATGTCATCCCAATGAGCGAAATGTCAGATGGAAAAGAACAAGAATCATATGATTTCACTCATATGTGGGATATAAAACAAAAGAAATATGAATGAACAAAATAAACAAACAAAAACAAAATTGTTGTAATTGACACGACATTATGGTGGTTACCTGAGAGGATGAGACATGGGAAGAGGTTGAAGAGAGTAAGAGGGTCAAATATATAATCACAGACTGAGACTAAACTTTAGGTAATGAGCACACAACATACAGAAGATGTATTATAATATTGTACACTTAATAATCTTATTAACCAATGTCACCTCAATAAATTTAATTACAAATATGAAGAAAGAAAGAAAGAAAGAAAGAAAGAAAGAAAGAAAGAAAGAAAGAAAGAAAGAAAGAAAGAAAGAAAGAAAGAAAGAAAGAAAGAAAGAAAGAAAGAAAGAAAGAAAGAAAGAAAGAAAGAAAGAAAGAAAATATGTAATAAAATGAGATTAATGGTTTATAAATATTTTTAGTGTATTAATTTGAAAGTTTTTAGTTGTAAATAACATAATCCTAATTCAAATACTAAATTGATGCAAGATTTATTGGTTGATATGATCAAATTGTTTAGAGGAAGTCTTAGCTTTATGCAGAGTTGGATCATGGTTCTATTCATTTTTAATACTCTCAACCCTACATGTATTTGTATTTCGGCTTTATCCTTTGCAGGATTTCTTCATGGTTATTAGACGGCCACTGACAGCATAGCCACCCGCTTGCTGCAAGAGTTTTTTAATACCACTGTAGAGTTTGACTATTTCACTTTCCTTTAAAACCTCTAGCAGAAGATTCAGTGTCACTCAAGTGCAGACTTTCTACCAAATGGTCAAAGTATTAAAGGGCAAAAAAGTGTCTAACAACCTTAAAATTATTTACTTCCTAGGGCCAAATAAAAAGTGAAAGAAAAAAAAATACCTTGTCTTTCACTTAAGTAGATAGAGAGGACTAATGGTGGAGAAGAATGGAAAGAATTCCCTGCTTACCTTTGTCCCAGTTCTGTGTCAAGTCCGGGTGCTGGAAATGTACAAGGGTTTCTATACCAAAAAGGGTTTCTATGTGGCCAATGATGACTCTTGAGGTTGGACCACCACTGTGGTCATACAGTTGTGTGGCTGCTAGGTCTTATGCATTTGAGAGTCATGAAACTCAGAGCACAGCCTTCCCTTGTCATCATATTATAATTATATTTAGAGTCAGTGCTGCCTCCTAGCAGATAAATCAAGGATTCTTCTTCTCAGGAGCCCATAGACAGGTAGATATTCAACCTATTTCAGTCTCTGAGACTATCTTTTCCTTTTTCACACGCTCTAATGACACTGATCTCTCCTTTTCAGCATAATACTCTCTAATGTCTTTATAACTTATAATTTATTATCTTAATCTTACACACATTGCGTTGGGTACTAAATAGTCTCCTCCGGATGCTTTCTCTTTCTCTTTCTCCATCCGTACTTCAGGATGCTGACCAGTGGCTTCTGCCTGGTCCTACTAATGTGTTGCACTAGCAGAAGGTCAGAAGGTGAGAGGAGAATAGGTCATGAATGGGATGGAAATCTGGGCAGAAAATTCTGTTTGTATATTTCAACCTACAACCTCACCTTACGTTCATATACATAAGTTAATACTTCATGTCAGAATGTTCTTTATTATAGCTACAGTTCTAGTTTCTATTAACTGCATTCTTAGCTTGCTTTTTCAGCATAGGGAAGGGAAACAGTTCCCCACTGTTTCTAAACCCAGAAAGATTAATTATATATTTTTGGTTTCTTTTAATCTTCCCATATCCTTTAATTTTTACATTCAACTTTTCTAAATTTCTCTGAGTGAGCCATCCTTTTCCTGGCAGAACCTTAGCTGATTTCCTTTGAATATTAAGAGAAATCCTTTAAGTGTTCTTTTAAATATATATTTTTTAAAATTTTCTACAATTATTGTATCTCACAAACTTCATTTATTTTCAAATTATTAGCCAAAGTATTGAAACCTCCAACAAAACATCCTTCAGTAATTTTGGGAAATCATCAGAGTTGTGTTCTATATCTCTGATAAATACAAAATATCAATGATCCCTTTTCTTTTTCCATCAGATTCTACTTGATCACAACCTACTTTCAGCAACACTGCTCTTGATACTTCACTACTGTTACTTACTATTCTTAAAAATAAAAATTTTGTGCCAAATGTCCATAGACACCTAACTTTCAGTTCTCCAGATATTAAGGAAAATGCTAGTTTGTAAAAATTAACTCCTTTCTAACACTGTTTTGCTATGGTCACTAAGTATCAAACAAGTTATCACAAATATTATTTACTGTCTTTCTTGCGGAAGCAATTTTGTTTCAGTTAGTCTCTCATTTAATCATAGGAATTTAGATCTAGACTATATGTTCGAATGGAGAAACTGATATCACAATCACCTTTCTACTCTTCTATTTTACTC
>NW_006494614.1:26484136-26486424 GCF_000325575.1 Pteropus alecto | reverse complement strand
GACTAGAAATATAAATACTTGGGTTGATGTGTGTAGATATAGTTGGGGGAAAAGGTATAGGAGGATTTTCTGCATCGATGCTGTTTGGGCTCAGCCCATCTTAATCGGTAGTTCTCAAAGTATGGTCTTCAGATCAGCAGCATACACATCATTTGAGAATTTGTTAAAAATGAACGTTTGCAATCCTCACCCAAAACTTACTGAATTATAAATTCCAGGGTCAGGAAACAATTATTTTTATTTTAAATAGCCCTTTAGGAAATACTAATGCAACTCAAGTCTGGTACAGCTAAAGTGTAAGAATTACTGACCTAGAAAAATGTACCTTCTGAGACAGCAATGCACAGAAAAATCTTTAACTTAAAGTCATTTATGTCAAATGGCTTTTATTTTTCTTATTATATCCCGTGAATCTCTTAATCTCTTTTGAAAACAAATAAGACTTCAAGACTAATTATTTGTCATTTTTCCAGCTTCATGCTTTACTAATTTACATTGACGATATTCCCATTACATCATCTGAGTTAGCAAATTTTTTTGACTGCCAGTGATTAGTTTGGGAAATGAGATGGGAATCGGGGCTGAAAATTTTGTTTATTTATTTCAAATTTTTGCCACATCTTATTACTTTCTGAGACTTTTGTTTTCACTCATCATTCATTTTAGACTGTGTTATTTCTGCCTTGTTGAAGCAGTTTTGTTTTTACTTTCCTGTCTCTTATATTTTACCCTCTACTTATCAAGAGTCTAATTTACCCAAAGGAGGAGATAATGTTTTTAATAAGTAGATTTGAGATGAGCACATATATACCAAATTCTTAAAGAATGTTGGCAATCTTAACAATTAGAACACATATAGTAGCTCGTATTAATTTCATGAGTAAGTTTACTTCCAAGTTGTTACAACTAGCCTACCTAATTGACATATTCCATCCACCATAGGGAAATCAAATTTGAATTTCTATAATATCCATCCGATCTAAGAACATGTTTAATGAAGCATTCCATATAAACTCCATTATTTTAAAATGAAATCTATTAATTAATAAAAACAATCAACTGATGGATGGCAACAATGCATCTGGTTACTAGTTTTCCTCTTGATGATAAAATTTAAAACGAAGCCTTTTAGACAACCAGAATATTGCTATTAATAAGGACCAATGTTTCTTAAAACTTATATTGAATCCTTTGAAATTGATGAAAACACTGTTCATTGTACATTTGTGATGTCTATGCATGTCCTCTTTTTAATGTGTTTTAAGGTTTTCCTGTTCCACAAATTTTAATTTTCTGCTTTTATGACTATTTTAAAAGTTGAGCCTGCTTACTGTCCTTCAATGATGCCCAACAGAACTTACTTTAAGCAGTCAGATAAAAGCCAAGCAAGTGTGAAGAGTACAAATTGTACTTCTTAATGGTGTGAGGAAGTATCTATAAAGCTGTTTAAGATGGACTAAAATTATAGAGCCAGATAACTAGGTCACTTCTGTCATTTGTAAATGGGTAATTTTTAGCAAATACTTATTTAAATAAAGCTCTGCTTCCTAAAAGTTTGCCTAAAGACCCTAACTAGGAACTATTAGCTAAAGTCTGTGAGTTGAAGGAAGAGGTGGTTACTCTATACTTTCAAAATATAATATTAACATTGTATAATAGAAATAGTTTGTAATAGAAATAGTTTGTGGGTGCTTATATTTATCTCTTTTTTCTAGACCCTCAAATACTATTTAGTTGTTATTTAAAAAATCTTCATTATAAAACAAAATATATGTTTTACAAAGGTATGCCCAAATTATGTCTCAGAGTTTCTTAAATATTTATTTCAAACAAATATCACAACAATTAAACAACCCATAAAATGTACATTAAGTTTATATTTTAACTTAAAATGGAATATTACATATCATTAAATAAAACTTAAGCTCAAAACAGGACATCATTTTTTTGTCCATATGCCTTTAAAAATTAATGTATATTTATTTAATAAAATAGGAAGTTAATCAATTATACCTGCAATGATAATTGTGCTCATATTTCACATACGTGGTATTATTCTTGCAAGAAAATGATTCATGCGGTATTTGAAGTCTCTTAGAAAGTTTGCCTGTAAATATTGGTGAACAGATGCATAAGGTACCCTAGAAAAGATTAAAAAGTATTTTTTGTAAAAGTTTTAGACACTTGAAAGATAAAAAATGATTCTTACCTGAAAATTATTTTCATAAGCATGTAGTGGAAGGTTTCTGTGAAATGATGTAGAAGATTATATTTTCCAATATGTCACA
>NW_006494614.1:26469001-26484106 GCF_000325575.1 Pteropus alecto | reverse complement strand
GTGAATTCAACACTAATTGAGAGTTGGGGACCATATTTCCCCCACTTGAATGTAAACAAGCTCTTACTATAGATAAAGTGACACTCTGTGGCTTTTAAATCTTGCTTTAAAATTCCATACAGTGTCAGAACACAGCTGCCACTCTGTGACGAAGCCCAAACCATACAGAGTAGTTATATTTAGGGTTTTGGCTGACAGCTACAGCTGAAGGCCTAGTTGACAGTAAGTAAAGCCATCAGACATGTGAGTAAGAAAGGCTTTAACATACAATATGAATTCATATCATGAATTAAAGTATGGATATTACTAAGATGAAAAAGTAGTAATTTGTGGAAACTACTAAATTATTTTATAGTATTTTTTATTTAAATGTTTAGATATAGGAATGTCAAATAATCAAATAATTTTTTAAAATTTAAAAAGCAATAAGTAAAAATAAAAATTTATAAAATTACAGTGTTCACAAAGGAGAATTTTTTGGTTTAAGAATAAAAATTAAAACTGAAGAGTGTTTTTGAAATTGGGGTTTCTATTTAAATTGAGAAAAATTAAAATAAACAGGTAAAGTAGCTTTTCCGATTTTCCTGAGTTTGAAAATTATACTAGGTTAATAAAAATTGTAATTACTTGTGCTTTTGAAATAGTTCGGTAATGACAAAAAAAATATTTTAAAACCATTTCTTGTATGCTGGATTCAGACTTACATTTGGAATATCAATGCATTCAGCACCATTCTGACACAGTATTGATGAACACTTATTGACATCAATTTCACAGCCTTGATCAAGAAATCCTTCTTGGCACTCACAGATGTAAGCAGAATTTTTATTTTGGCAAATTCCCCTTTTCCAACCAGATGGAAAAACACAGTGTTCTATTGACTCTTCACAGAATGGACCTTAAAAGATCACACACATGCACATACAAAAAGAAAATATTAACATAGATATGGAGCAAAATTCATTATTAAAAAAGTCTATAGAGTTCATGGAATCTTTTTTTAACAGATGTTCATGGTATAATTCATGTATCATAGAATTCATCCATTGCAAATAAATAATTTAATAACTTTTGTAAATATATAGAGCTATTCAACCATCAGCACTATCCAATTGTAGCACATTTCCATGACTCAAAGAAAAGCACCATTAATCATTCTTTCTCTATATATTTATTTGCCTTTACTAGATATTTTTTATAAATGGAATGGTACACTTTTTACTTTTTTATTGAGATATAATTGACATTTAACATTATATTAGTTTCAAGTGTATCACATAATGATTCGATATATGTATATATTGAGAAATGATCATCACAACTCCTGTTAGCATTCATTACCATACATAGTAACATTTTTTTTTTCCTTGGGGTGAGAATTTTGTCTACTTTCTTATCAACTAAAATTTATGAATAATGAATTCACACCAAGTATTTGAGTAGATATATATTTTCATATGTCTTTTACAGATTCCTAGTGGTGAAACTGCTGAGTGTAAGGTAAATTCAGGTGTAACTTTTTAAGAAACTACCAAATTGTTTTTTCAAAGTGGCTGTGCCATTTTACATTTACACCAGCAATGCATGAGATATTCCGTTTCTCCACATTTTTTCTAACATTTGATATTGTCTCTCATTCTAGTGAGTGTGAAATAGTATCTCCTTGTGGTTTTAATTTGCATTTCTGTAAGACTAACAATTTTTAACATCTCATGCAATCATTAGCTATTTGCATATCTTCTCTAATAAAATTTCTATTCAAATATGTGGACTATTTTAAACTTGTTTTATTTATTTTCTTATTATTGAGTAGTGAGTGTCCTTTGTATATTCTGAATAAATTCTGAATAAATCACAATTTTATTATGATTTATATGACTTGCAAATATTTTCTGCTTGTCTTGTCCTGCCTTTTCTATTCACTTTCCCAGATGGTGACTTTTGAATAGAAAAAGTTTTCATTTGGTTAAGTCCAAACTGCCAACTTTCTGTTTTATTTCATTAAGTCCAATTTGTAAACTTTCTTTTATAGATTCAGTTTTATCATGTTTTAGATGTAATAATTGAGAACATTTTGCCTAAGCAGTGGTCATAAAGACTTTTTTCTTATGTTTTATTAGAAGTTTTATCATTTTAGCTCTTACATTTAGATCTCTGATACATCCGATTTAATTTTTTGTATGGTGTGAGATAAAATGTCATTTCATATACACACATATATGTATGTTATATATTTATATATACTTTCTTACATGACATACCATTGTCCCAGCAAAATTGTTTAAAGAGACTCTTTTTTATCCATTTAATTTCCTCTTTCACTATGGTTAATTAATTTTAGAAAATCAATTAACCATAAACATAAGAGTTGATTTTCAGACTCCCAATTTTGCCCTACTGGCCTATATACCTATCCATATGTAATAACACACTGTCTGGATAAATGAAGCTTGACAGTAAGTTTTGAAATTGGGCAGTCATTAAACTTTTTCTCTTTTCTCTTTGCAGTTCTGTTTAAAGTTTTGTATGAGTTTATCAATTTCTACAAAAAAACCAGCTGGAACATTGATAAAGATTTCAATGAATTAATAGATAAAATTGGAAAGAGTTACCATTTTAACAATAAGGAGTTTCAATCAATGAGTATTCAATATCTCTCAATTTATTTAGATATATTTTCATCTCTCTCAGCAATGTTTTGTAGTTTTTAGTTAAAGTCTTGCATTTAATAAATTAAATTGATATCTAAGCATTTTACCCTTTCCATACTATTGTAAAGGAAAACATTTTCTTAAATTTATTTTTGGAATTGTGTTGCTAGTATATAGAAGCACAATTCCGTTTTTGTATATTATCTTGTAAACTGAAAACTTTATAAACTCAATGACTAGTTAATAGTTGCTTTTTTTTTTTTTGATTCCTTAGGTTTTCATATGAAATTATGGCACGTGTCAAAAAAGATAGTTTTACTTCTTCCTTTTCAATCAGTATATCCTTATATCACTCCCCATCAAACAGTCTAGAACATCCAGTACAATGTTTACTAGAAATAATGAAACTGGATATCACTGTCTTGTTCTCATTCTTAGGGAAAAATCTGCCAGCCTAATATCATTTGTATGATGTGAAGAGGTCAATTGTCACAGATGCTTTTTATCAGGTTGAGAGAGTTTTGTTTTCTTTCTAACTTATTTAGAATTTTTATATTAAATGTCTGCTGGATTTTGTCAAATAGATTTTCTGCATTAACTATGAAGCTCATGCAATTTTGTTCTTCATTCTAGTAATATGCCATATTACATTATTTTCAGATGTTAAACATATCTTGCATTTTAAGGGGCAGGGAGAAATCTCACTTCGTCAGAATACAAAAATATTTTTATATGTTATTGAATTTGGTGTGTTCATATTTTGAGGATTATCAATGTATATTCATAAATGTTATTGGTTTTTAATTTTCTTATCTTGTGTCTTTGCCTGGTTTTGGTATGAGGCTTATACCAAAAATAAATACATAAATATTTAAAATGTGTTCGAAAGTGTCTTCTCTTCAATTTTTTTTTTTTTTTGAAAAGTTCATAAAGGTTAGTTCTAACCCTTTAAATATTTGGTAGGTCTGTACAGATTTTCTATTTTTTCTTGAGATAATTTTAGTAATTTCTATCTTTCTAAGAGTTTGTCCATTTCATTTTAGTGGTAATTTGTTGGTATATAATGTTTGTAGTTTTTCTTTATAATCTTAATTCGAATGGTCATTAATGATATCTTCACTTTAAATCCTGGTTTCGTTGATTTGTATCTCCCCTTGCTTTTTCTTAACAGTCCAATTAAAAATATGTCAATTTGTTTTTCTCAAAATACAATACTTTGTTTTTTCAAAATTTTCATCAGTTTTATACTTTTCCTTTAATCACACAATTTCCTTTCTTTGCAGTTCAGTTTGCTCTTTTATTTTTCTAGTTACTTAAGATAGAAGCTTAGGATATTTATTTGAGAATTTTTCTTTTTTAATGTAGGAATTTAGAACATAAACTTCCCTATAAGCATTGTTTTAGCTACACTCCATAAAATTTGATATGACGTGTGTGTTCCATTGTAATTTCTTCTTTGAATCAGGTTATTTTAGAAATTTGTTTAATTTCCAAATATTTGGAGATTTCTCAAAATTTTTCAGCTGTCAATTATTAATTTAATTTTGTTACAATTGGAGATCATATAATGTACGATTTTGATTCCGTTGTTTTATGGTCCTGGTCATTTGTTTATTTGTTTATCAACAGTAGAGTTGAAAAGTGCCCGTTTGGTACTTGATGCAATGCGAGAGCAAGTGCCTCCTTAAAGTTTGTACACTAGGAAAGACAATTGTCTTCCTTTGGTCCCAATCCTAAGATCATGTGAATAAAATAAATAAAATAGTATATTAAGGCTCAAGCCTGGGAGTTCCATTACAGTGTTCATAAGACCTGAATCAGCATGTGTTTCATTGCACGGTTGAGAGGACTGTGTTTGACATGTTGTCATTAGGTGCAGTATAACGGCAATAAAAGGTACCTACAATAGTGATCTGACAACCCTTGCCATATCTGTTAACTTCAAGATTTCAAAAACAAAATTGACTCCTTTTACTTATTGTTGGCCTAAATAGAGCTTTGGACAATTTGTATGTACATGTTGAAGAGATCTGAATGGAGAAATATCTGTCTTCCTTCTAAATATGACATACGTGTCCACCAAGAACTATCTACAGGTTTTATAAAGTCATTGTACTTCAAATTCATAAACCTGTCAACCAATTTACTATATAACCTAAGGCTCACAAGTATACATGTTTATTGGAAAAAAAGTTTTATATATAAAATAAAACTCATTCGTTATTATGTAAATAGGAGCAACAAGAAAATTTTGCTATGAAGAATTGTTACTTTGCAACAGTATGCAAGCTTAAAAAGCCCTACTTAAAAGACATGCTGTTAATGGATTTTAAGTATGAAATATGCGCTAAATTCTAAAATACGAAGACATAAAGATAGCATAAAGCTGAGTGACTACACTATTAGCATTATTCTATTAAAATAACTGAACCTCTAATTTCAAGATATGACAGGAAAAAAATATTTTGATGACACAAAGAGGAATGAATGTGTATTTCTCAACTTTGTGATACATTTGTCCTATTAAATAACTAAATATAGAGTATAACATTCAATTATATTTAAGACATAATCGCTCGTTAGCTTAAGAAATTATTTGAATGATACTACTTTAATGTATGAAATGCTTGACATTTCCATGCACACCTTTTTTGATTAAATCCTTAAGATAAAATTTGGATTTATAAAAGGACTTTATTATTCAGTGTTATATTTGAATTTTCTTTTAAATAAAAAAAAAACTAATTTTGGTAGAAGTTAAGCAACTTGCAACATGTCACACAATTGGTTAATTAATATCACATTAGTAATAAAAATTTGTGCATTCTATATAATCTTAATATGACTGCATGCTATTTTCACCACAACATAGCCCATTCGATTAGTTCTGTAAGGAAGGTAGAAGACTAAAATGACATTTGATTGTCAGCATTAGCAGAACATTCCTACTCTAGAATACAACAGTATGTTGTCCAGCATTGTATGTGGAATATATAAAAGACAGATAAATAAGTAAAATATTTATTTGGCTTCTTCTGTAAACAAACGAACCAATAAAAAATTCTTCCACCATATAAATATATCTTTGTGGATATTTGTGATGGAAGTTTCCAAAATAATGCACAAAATAAAGTAGTGAACAGAGAAAAATGCATTTTTTTAGCATTTATTTTTAAATAATTCACATAAAGTTGAAAGGACAGTACTAAGAGATCCTATGTATGGCTACATCTTATGCAACTATCATGTAATATCTAATCTAGAAAATCATAATGAGTACAATGTGTGAATATAGTTCTGCATCATTTTATCATATGTACAGTTTCAGGTAACCACCACCTCTATCAAGATACAGAACCATTTTATCACCATAAATATTTCATTCATGCTATATCTTTATAGTTTTACTTTTATACTTTTTCCCCCTAACATTTTTAGCTACTGACAACTATTAATTTCTTATCCATTGCTATAGGTTTGTCATTTCAATATTGTTATATAAGTAGAACCATACAATATGTGGCTTTTTTTTTGAAATTGACTTTTTGTTTTTAACTTATAATGCCCTTGAAAAAATTTAAGGGCATTATGGACTTAGTTTTGCTATGAGAAATAAAGGGAAACTTTGTACAAACTTGTTGCAAAATAGAGTGGAATGGCGGCGCAGAACCAAAATGATCAGAAATGATCCACCAAATAGTGAAGAAAAAGTCAGCCACCAGAGAGTTAGCCGTTATCTCACTAGTGACAACCAGATTGGTTTTTGGAACACTGCAGCAGAGACAGTAAAGTTCGCTTCTTATTCCAAAGGCTACCTGCACTTCCTTTATGTGTTCTAGCTAATGGGATCTTAGTAGACATAATGGGTGGCCATTCCAAGTCAAAGCCTTTGAGTAATAAAACCCATTCTTCCATCTCTCACTCTTGCATTGGCCACCTGGAAGCCACATGTTCCAGTTGGTGTATGTAAAATATTCCAGCAATCTGGATGGATTCTGGAGTCACAAATCGGGGAAAATCCATACTGTAGAGGTACCAGACTTTTGATGACCTTTGTGTAAGAAAATCATTGAGTTAAGGTGTATTTATTCAATGAACATAATCTGGCCTAGCATTATGACTATGAAATATTTTACCAAAATTGAGGTTCTGCCATAACAAAAACTTAAAACTTGTGGTATTGGCTTAATGAGGGGTGAGCAGTGAGAAAATGTAAAAGCTTTTAAAAGATGATGATTTATGTTATAAAGTATCACTTAATGTAACTTTGGAAGAATTTGAATCCATGATTTTTTGATAGCTATAGAAGAAGAGGTCGGAATACAAATTTAGTCGAATGTTTCAGTTGCTATTTACTGCTTTAGGCAAAATATATAAAATAGATACACTAGGGACTATCTTCAAATACAGAAAAATATATATGTTGAATATATTATATAGGGAACCAATATTAGAAATAAAAGTGAAATGTGACTATTTTGGGCATAGACTGGTGTGGACTAGAGTATATGGGTTCTGTTTCTATTTCTTCACTTTATTAAAGTGTTTGCCTGAATCACCATGTGAAAATAAATCTCTTTATGTCAAAATATAGGCCAAATTAAAAGCTTGTTCAATATAAAAAAAATTACTAGAGGGTAAATGGAAAGGTAGGTGATACATCTTTCCATTTTAGGCTTATTAAAATACTAAGGCACATGTTCACTTACAGCTGATGATGAATCTGAATAAAATGTCACATTTTATTTTGTATGTTTTTTATGAGCAGCTACACAAAGTAAAAATAAATCATGGAAAAACTTCAAGGAAACATAATATAACAAGTCTAAAAGCCATAGCTATTTAATAGGAACAATTAGTCAACCTAAATTTAAAAATAGTAAATAGCTCAAGAAATGTTGCCATACAGAAAGAAATAAAGTTAACATCGATAGTTCAGATTCTATAGTCATTTAAATTAACATAGACTTGTTAGCTTTATTTCAATATAAATTAAAATATAAAAACATAAGTCATTACTAGTGTACAAGAAGTAAACATAGATGAAAATGCAAACTTTGAACGAAGTAGCAATTTTACACAATTAACCTGAGATACTTTCTCTTTGGAAATTGTGGGGTTAAAACAACAAATGATTTCATTATCACTAAAATGCATATGGGCATCTACTACAAAAATGTGTTCTTCAGTTCATCACATATGTTGTGCTTTTTAATTTACAGTTTTTTAAAATAAAAATGAAATGCTCACATATTTTATATTAACCCTGATGTAAAGGAAATTATATATCTACTATGTTATATCACATATATTTTTCTCAGTTTACTATGCATGTTGCAAAGGAATATCAGAGTAACTGAGGTAGAAAGATGAAAATCGCCTGATCATTTATCAGTTGTTCCTTCTTAACAGTCAATTGATATATAAATTTATATATTATATGTATATATGATGTATTATATTATATGTATCTATCATTTCCATATATGTATTCAAAAAATACAACCAATTCTTGTAGTCGTTAAGAAAATTAGTGTACAGAAAGCGGTGGTCCATTTGTTTAGAACTAAAATTAGAATTTTTCTGACAGGGAGAAAAATTTTATCTTTATATTATTAATTTAAAATGGCTATGAACCTATAATAAGTTGAGACGATTGCTCATGACTAATCAAGAGGTGCTAGGAAAAGAGAACTAGAATGATGAAGTATTTCTGTGAGAGAAAAGCAGGGAAACAGAGAGACTGAGTTATATTTGGATCACTAGGTCAACTTGCCCTAAATCTTTGCAACATTTGAAAATAATTCCTGATATCTGTGGTGTAATAGAATTTCTTAAAGCTAAGTATAGTGAGATACATATTTAAAAAAAAAATAAATCATTTCCTTTATGTATATTGATTACACAGGTGAAAACTGAAATCCTCATTTAGGGTTTGAATAATACTGATTTATGCAACTGGAAATTTACTGTTTTACCTATTGGTAATTTTGTCCATTTCTTTCTCTTAAAACTTATATTCTCTGTGTGTGTGTGTGTATGTGTGTACGTGTGTGTGTGTGTGTTTTGCTGATTTCTATCCTAATTCTTTCATATTATTTTTGCTAGATTTCAATCTTTCTGATTCTTAGCATGCTTCAAATGTTATTTATTTGCCCTTCATTCTTGAATACAAGTTTAGCTATGTATAAAATTAAATCATCAACATAATTCAGGTTCAGGGCTCAGTAGATGGTGTGTGAAAAATACAGCATTTTTTTATTCTGCCACCTTGTGCAGTTGATAAAGAAGTTTGATGCTACTCTGATTCTTTTTTGTAAATTGTTTGTTGTTTTGTTATTTCTTGAAGTTGATTGATAGATTGAACACTTCTCGAGTTTCTAAGGGATTTTAACATTTTCACCAAAATGTGTTTAGAGTGCCTTCTCTTTGTTATCAATCCTGCCTAATAACTCTCTTGACCCTTTCAATCTATTCAAGTCTTTCCTCAGATCTGATGTTTTCTTACTATACTATATTTTACTAATGTCTCCCCTCCTTGCTCTTATTGATTCCTTCTAGAATTTCTATTATATAAAGACTGGCATTTCTGCAACTATCTTGTATGATGCAAGTTTCCTCTTGTTTTTTTTTCTATGCTTATACTGTTTTCCATGTTTATATTATCTTTTGGGAGAAACTCACCACTATATCTTTGAACTCACTAATATATGCTATTTTTCAGGTCGCATATTTAATTCTTAAGTTAGTGATCATGGATTTAATATCTAAGAAAACATAACACTTTAATAATTGCCACAGTATCCTTTTGGATGTTTCTAAAAATATTGAACTTTTCTTCTTTTTTTAAAAATTAATTCAGCTTTCTCTGGATTCAGTTCTTTGATGAGTTTAGAATTCCCTCTTTAAGTGTCAGTTAATGTAGATTCCTGTATAGAAATTCACTTTTCTGATCATAGGGGAGGTATGCAGTATATAGGTAGGTGGAAATATTGACACTGGATCTCAGAGTGAGATCTCATACCTCCAGCATCCTTAAGTTCCACAAAACTCTAATCAGATCACCATTGTCTGTGCTTACTTGAAGGTTTTCCTTTGCCAGAAAGCTCACTTCTGAGCTATTTCTCAGTTCCATTTTTGTCTTTACTTTTCTCCTCTAAATTCTCCTTGCATAGGATTAGCATATCCCTGTATTTTCTCAATTTTCTCTCTAGATTTCTTGCCCTCATGAAGACTCTTTCTAAAATAATTAACCCTATTGTTCTTACTGGAGTTTTAAAATTAATTTTCCTAAAGATGACCCATTCTCACAAGTTTGACTCTGACTTGGAATCTCCCCAAGATTTCAAAGTGGGAAGAACTGCTCTTTCTGCTGCCAAAGCATTTTGTAGTGCATGTTATAAGATGTGTTTTTTTCTGCCTGGGCTTTTTAATCTACCTAATCTCAGGTCTTCGCAATTTTCCCAGAATTCCTAAAAAAAAAATAATAATAATCAGATGATAGTCCTTATTTTATTTTACAGCAACACCATAGTTATTCATTTAAATGGAAATTTTATGGAAAAGAACATAAACATGTCTTAGACTCCAAAATTAATCAAGATATTAGACTTCTTACTTAAAAAATATTTTTCCACATATATGAAGTTAGTAAAATAATAGTTTGATTCATTAACTTAGATTAATACTGTGTTTACCAGTGCTTACTAGGTGACAGAAATTATTCTAGGTGCTTGAGTTATAGGAACATACAAAACAGACTTTGACCTCATGGAATTATGAGTTTATGGGAAATAAAACAGATATAAAAGACAAATAGTGAAATAAATATGTCATATGCTTAATGATAATAAATACCGTGAAAAAAAAAATGAAAAAGCATGAACAGAGTTCTAAAGGGTGTGATTATTTTGTATAGGGTGGTCAGGGAAAGCCTCAGTGATGAGGGGGGTAACTGAGACCTATAAAGTGTAAAGGAATGAGTGCTGTGGCTAATTTAAAGGAGTGAAATTTGAATACCCAACTCCCCTAACGCTACTGAATTTTTCATTTTTAAGTACATAAAACTTCCTTAAATAATATATAACATAGGATTAGTTATGTTTATGATTTATTACTCCAGTCAAATGCAAGCTCCACTCAGGTAAGTAATTTTGTCAGTTTGCTGCCCCACAACAGCTCTTCATAAATATGTATTGAATGAATGAATGGGTTGACAAAGAGAATTTCAGCAGAGAACACAGCAAGTGTGAAAACTGTGAGTTGAGAGCATGCTTAGGGTGTTTAAAGACAGGAAGAAAGCTAGAAGACTGAGTCAACAAGGGGAAACAAAAGGAGATGAGTTCGGAGAAGGAAACTCAGAGGGAAGGTGGAGTGAACTATTTCAGAAACTTGGGCTTTTGCTCCTTTTATTTCAAATTCTATGAAAAGACATGGATGATTTGGGTTGAGGTTTGGCATGATCTCACATTTTTAAAAGATTACATTTAAAGTATATAGTCGAAGACCAAAAAGGAAAGCAGAGAGACCAGTTTTTAGACTATTTCAATATTCCAGAAGTAGAATCTTAGGGACTCGGATTAGGATGCTAATGAAAAAGACAGTGAGAAAGATCAGACTCTACGTATAAGTTGAAAAGAAAGTCTGTTAGATTTTCTGATTAATTTATAGAAGAAATAAATTATAAGAATAATTCAGTATTTGTTTTATGAGAGCAACCCGAAACAGGTTTTTTTTATTTTTCTGATTTGAGATGTCTAGTACACATACAAGTGAAGATATATTATAGGCAGTTAATCATAGTGATCTGGAGTTTAGGGGCAAGGTCTGAACTAAAGATTTAAGTTGAGATTTCTGAGCATATGAATAATATTTAAAACCAAGTGACTGACTATAATCTCCAAAGGTATAAACATAGAGAAGAGAGCTTTGAAGTTTAAATCTCAGGGTTTTGTCAATGTACAGGAAGAATCATAGAAATGAAACAGTACTGGAAAAGTGATTGAGAAGGAACGACCAAGGAGCAAGGAAATAGGAGAAATAAGAATGCGGTGTGTAAGGAATCGAGAGAAGAAAAATTTCAAAAACATAAAGTTTTTCAAATACTGTCATTAGCTAAAATAAGATGATGAATTAGACTAAGTTAATTAGCAATTAGGTTTAGCAAAGGAGATTTAAATAGCCATTGGAGTGATGTTTCTATGGTGTGGTGGGGATAAACATTTATTTGCATGATTTCAAGAGGGGATGAGAAACATATATATAACCCTTGGCTATTCTAAGGGTGGTCCCTGGACCAGGAACATCAGGATTTCACCCGACATCTCATTAGATATGCAGAATTTCAGACCCCATTCTAGGCCTATTGCAGGAGAACTGATTTTATTGAGATTCCCAAAGATTCCTATCTAAATTATAGTTTGTGAAGCATTGGTCTAAATATCTCTTTTAAGTTTTATTTTATGAAGAAGAACGATATTATTACCACTGGAGGGATATAAAATCCTGTGTCATCCTAGCGGCATAGGGGTGGAGAGGGACAATGCACAGAAGTGTAGTTAGCATTTTCCCTTGGTTATTCCTCAGTGAGGCAGTGAAAAATCACAGGTCAGTGAGATTTAGAAAAGATTTATTAAAAGTATATTTTAAAAAGGCAAAGCCTACCCCAAGGAAGCACATGGTTTCAGTGAAGAGCTATTAAAGAGTACTGTAACAACAACAACCACAATAACCAACACAAAAGGGCCCAGAAGTGAGAATGTCTGCATTGTATTTGGGCCGTGATGGGTAGTTCCAAAAGCATTCTTAGGTGATTGGCAAGGGAGGTCATTTTGATTGACACTTGGCTGCTATATGACTCTGCCTAGTGTGCAGGTGCTTACCCAGAGTTCTATTACCATTGGGGTAATCTTTGGGCATTGTCCAGGCTGGGTCTCTTTTCCTTTTTTCTCCCTGTTGCTCATGTCCACTAGCTACCTAACATTATGAAGAAACAACTAAGGATGTTTTTAGAGTTTGTCAGAGAATGTTGGTGAATAGATGGGATAGATTAATTAGGGAGGAAAGAAATTGAGGCAAGAAAAAAGACAGTTTCTAAAGTAACATCTTTGAGTAGGTGAGAGAGAAACATTGGATCCTGTCCATAGGTAGAAAGATTAGCTGCAGGTAGGAGGAATCAATTAAACCAGAGAGAAGACTGAGTTACATGGGTGAACAATCAAGTTGATCAGTGCTGTACAGGCAGAGTCTGAGGATCTCCTGTTACTTTTAATTTTCATTAAAATGTGAAAAAAAAAAAAGACATCAATGGAGTATGATGAAAAGGGTGGAGATTTGAAGAAAGATAGGTATGCAATGGTTGTAAAGGATATTAAGAGAAAGAATGTACATATTATAGGAAGTCACTAACATTTCTGGTAAATGTATAAGAAATTTCTTGAAATTAGTTAATTGCATTTAAAATGAGACCAGGAAGCATGGGTACATATACATTTTACTGCCAAAAAAAAAAAAAAAATTAGGTGTTTATGTACAGATATGGAATATGTACAGATAAATATAACAGGTTTGGAGTTTTGCAGAGGGAGAATACAATGTAGAGAGGCAATAATACGAAATTGGAGGGTGTGGGATAGTCCAATGATAGACAATAAAATTTAATTGAATAAGAATATAAGTATGTAATAAGGAATGAAGAAACAGTGCAAACATGATAAAGCCTCAATGTATTTTGGTTCTTTAAAAAGTGAAAAATTAATATAATTTATAATACTAGAAGGAATAAGATAGAAACATGGGTAAGGGTTGTAGTTCTGGAGTAGAATGCTTTAAAATTATAATGAGACGGCTCTTATTAGTACAGTAACTTTTTTATAATGAGAGAATATATGGCATTTAATAAATAAGCAGCCAATTTTAAGAAAGTTCCAATATGAAGTAACAATTTTCCAGGAACCAGTAATGTAGCACAAGCCCTGACAGTTTTCCTTTTTTGCATTGCAAGTGCCTGACAAGCTTCTATTGCTGAGGCAACCATTTCAAAGAGACATCCACTTCAAAGACAGCTATCTTGAATAAACACATAGGCAGCCACACAGTAGATAAAAAGACAAGACACATCCCCCCCTTATTGAGGCTTTTTTGTTTTTGAGATCTTGGTTGATTTGATAACAGACTATTTAAGCCACTTGTTTTTCATCTCCTCAGGCTTTGAATTCCCACTCTTATGTTTTAAATTTACCAATAGTGAGCCAAAGAAATTCAAATGCTCAACCCCAATAAAAAACAAATTCCAAGAGTCTGGACTTGCTCTCCCTTCCCCTCTCTCTCTCCCCCTCCTCCTGCCCTCCCCTCCCCTTCTCTCCCCTCACTCCTCTGGAGGCCTCCCTGTGTAAGTAATAAGCTTTTATTGTTTTAGTTTCCTGATGGATACTGCTGGAGGGCATCTTCCAGTCATAATAAGAACACCAAGGGACAGTCCAACTACAACATTGGTTACCGATATGCTGAGGCTCACACAAAACAAGTAATTATTATTTTTTATATCAAAAGAGAAATAAAAGCAACACACACACAATCATACACATAAAACATGTGTAACCCAAATAATTTAAACTAAGATATTTAAGCAAAAATGTCTTTAAATTATCTAAGTAAATTTTACTTTAATGGAAATCATATGGGATGTCTGTAAAACAAAGTACTTTGTTATCCTAACAAGGTGCATCTATCCATAAAAAATTATAAGTGCAAGATCATTTTAGATTTCTATTTTATTATAATTTCAGTAAGTTCTTTTGGTCATTCCTCTAATGAAGTGTCAAAAATTTCTAAAGCAATTCTGTGTGAAATATGCACTACAGTTAGTCAAACTTTTTATTCACGTAAATTCATTTTAGTTTACTTTCATGTAAGAATGAAGCTATTATACTCAAAGGATAGGCAACACAAAGACATCACCAAATAGGAGAGTAATTTGCCTTTCATTCCTATGGGGAGATAAATAAATGGTTGCTAGGAGCTCTGCTCAAGGACTATAAAAGTGAAATAAGCTGCAAACACAGAAAAATTAAAGATAGACAGCTAACTTGTGACTCATGTTTGATTACAGTTTTAAGACTGTCAAGATAAAGAGTTGTTTCAAAATGAGAAAGGATATTTGATACAAATACTCAATATTCATCTATGTTCAAAGTAATATTATAAAAGGTTGACATCTTAGTATTTCTGAAAAATGAAATGACTATTTTATTTTATAAATACCTTGACAAATACCATTTTAGTACTTATCCTCATGTTATTCAGTTTCAATCATGCATGGTAAAATTTTAACAGTTAAAAATATTGATTGTGTTTAGGTCCTAATGTGTGGTGCTCATGACTCTGCTCTTCCACTCAGATCAGCAGGACTGAGCCCACAGCCTATCGTAAAGAAATGGAATACCTACTATTTTCC
>NW_006494614.1:26451784-26468980 GCF_000325575.1 Pteropus alecto | reverse complement strand
TTCTCCCTCTCTTTCTCTCTCTCTCTCTCTCTCTCTCTCTCTCTCTCTCTCTCTCTCTCTCTCTCTCTCTCTCTCTCTCGTTAAATAGTAATTATTTTAGACTCTGTGGGCCACAGGATCTCTTGAACAACTCAGCTCTGCTATTCCTCATGAAAACAGCTGTAGACTATATGAAATGCATATAGTCTAAGTTATATTACTTAGCTTTATTTCTTTAGTAAAAAGAGAACTATCTATGTTTATTAAAGAAATAAAGCAAAATAACATTACCAGGTTCTGGTGAAGATGCTCCTCCAGTTGGTAGACTGCTGACTTCTTGTATCCACATATGGCATGCTCTTTGTATCTTCTGATTAGAGAATACAGAAGGAACTAGCTCTCTTATGACTTTTATAAGGACGCTAATCCCGTCCGTGAGGTTTCCACCTTCATACCTCCTCTAATCCTAATTACCTCCCATAGGCTCCATCTACTTCCTAATACCATCACACTGGAGGTAGGGTTCCAACATATACATTTTGGGGAGACACAACATTTAGTCTATATCAATGGGCATAATGATCCTGCTATAAAAGAAAATATTAGGTCTTCATCTCTTTTCACATATAAAAATAGTATTTTAAAAGAAAGATTGGAAAATAAGGCAATCATCAGTGGCTATAGTACAGATACTGCTAGCAGAATAGGGTAAATATTTATAATTCATGGATTAATAAATTAAAACATGAGATGTTTCTTTCTTTTAAAAAATAAAATCTTCAACATTTTGGCAACAGTTATCAAAAAGTGAGATAATATATCTACTTGATATTAAGAACATTAAAATGGTAATTTATATATATTTGATTATTTGTATAAAAGGTGATTAAATACATAAGAAAATACTTAATTCTATGGTAGTAAAAGTTTAAAACTGGAAAACATGAACCAAAATTAATACAAATAAATACAGAATGGTTGAATACGCCAATAATATAAAATATAATTTGTTAAGATAATAGAACTATCCTTTAAAAAGACACTGATGGTGACAGAAAGAAACTTAATTTTGGATGGTAAACACACAATGCAATATATGTGTGACCTATTAGTGAATTGTACACTTGAAACCTGTTTGATTTTATAAACCAATGTCATCCCAATAATTTTATTTTTTAAAAAAAGCACACTGAGCTTGAATATTTTTAATCTTTAAAATCTGTGAAACTATAAAATTGTATTAATTATGTTCTAGAACAACCCTGTTCGATAGAAATATATATTGCATCCAATTTAAAATTTTCTAGTAGCCACAGTTAAAAACATAAAAGAAGTGAAATTAATTTTAAAGATACATTCAATTTACCACAACAAATTCAAAATAAAATTATTTCAACACATCATTAATATAGAACATTGTGAACATCATATTTTACATTTTTTTATACTGAGAAATGTATATTTTGAACTTATAGCACATCTCAATTTGAGACAGTCAAATTGCAAGTGCTCAATAGCTATAAGTGCCTAGTGGTTCTATACTGGATTGTACACTTCTAGGGCATAGGGAAAAAGTAATTCTTCCGATTTCAACTCACAAAGCTATTTTAAAGTTGATAGCAAATATCTTACTAAGCATAGCATTAAATTCCAGTCTCATGACTAAGGATAAAAGAAACTTAAAGGAAATGCAAGTAATTAAGTTTTATTAATATTAAAAAGTAATAATAAAAACAACCAAATGAAGTCCATTTTAAGACTGAAAATATTTAGAAAATTTATGAATATAGTAGGTCATATCAATAGAAATAAGAGGCTACAAATCTGAAGGAAAATAAATGATCATTTTAGTAAATTTTGTTGAATTAACTATATATATATATATTTTTTAAAGGCATGTCTGCCTTATCTCATATCTCACAAAAAGTCATCAATTCGGTCGCATAGAATTTTTAAATGTGGAGGGTAAAACAGTAAAAAATTCTAAAAATAAGATTTCTTAGACATAATGAAAATCATTAAAATTTCATTAAAAATAAGAACATCTACTATTCAAAGACACCATTTAGAAAGTGGAAAACCAAGTCAGAGAATAGGACAAAATATTTTTAACACCCAGAGCTGTCAAATACAGGGTATATTAGGAGATAGGAGCTCCCACAAATCAATAAAAATATGTAAATACATATTTCATATATACAATATATAAGTATATATACTATACACATACTTTATAATATATATATATAAACTTAATAGAAAGAAATGTACAAAAATAGGTCTTTCATAAAGTAAATATCAAATATCCACTAAACATTCAATATTATTAGTAAATATAGAAATAAAAATTAAACCAAAATGAAACGCTACTTACTTGCCAAAGCGACTGAAATAAAAGTGGGTGACAGAATGCTGTGTATATATAGAGTAAAGGGATCATTCCCACATTGGTAAGAGGAGAGTAAATTATAATCCCTTTGAAAACAATGTGTTATTATTTACTAACATTTAACAGATAGATAACTATGACTAGAAAATACATATATATCCATATGTATACATATATACACATGTATATGTATGTATGTATGTATGTATATATCCTTACAAAGGAACAATAGAGACAAGTACAGGAAAGTTTATAGTAGCCTCGTTCATAACAGGCACAAACTGGAAACTGCCTAAATGATGGCCATCATCATTAGAACAGATATATAATTTTTATATATTCATAAAATCAAAAATCACTCAGCTATGTATTTAGCTAAAGTTAAACTGAACACAACAAAGATGACTCTCACAAATATAATGTGAATAAAAAAGTCTAGATAGAACAGAGAATATACTGCAAAATTCCATTCATATAAAGAGCAACTGAAGGAAAACAAACAATTGTAAAAACTCTGTATAGTCTTTATTTTGGGGAGGAGGGAGTGGGAAATAATTATGGGGAATGAGTAGGAAGAGAACTCCTGAGATACTGGCAATATTTTATTTCTTGACCTATGTTGTATTTATGTGGGATTTATTTTGTGTAAACTTTGTATTCAAAAAGTTAAAAGAAATTTAAAAATATATGTGATTAAATCCATGCACAAAATTAAAAGGCAAATAACTGGTTAAAAAGTTCTTCCTTCTTTCTAGGTGTTTTCTTGTATCACTGGCAAATGTTAGCTAACCTCAGAGGCACTGGAGGCCTTGTTAAAACAGATTTCTGGACCTTATTTCCAAAGCTCGTGATTCAGTGGGTCTGCTTTTGGTATCAATAATTGAGAAATTTTATTTTTGAAAAGTCCCAGGTGATGCTTATGCTGTTGATGTGGGACCACATGTTATAAACTACTAACTTTTGTTATTCTCTTAGAAATATACTTTCCTCCATCCTTCTAGTCACCTGACTAACTCACTGTTATATTCATCCCAGTTTTAGCAAGGTCACACAATAGAAGCTTTCCCTGTCCCCCAACTACAATTAAGACATTAGAGGACCGTCTTCAGTACTTCCATAATATCTTCCCTAGAAACTTATCTATATATTTTACCTCTCTGTCTAGGTTTCTAATTTTTCCACTATGTGTGGTGTTCTTTAGGATTTATTTTATCCCCAGTTTGTCTTTTATTGTGTATGTTGAATGTATAAACAAATCCCATCGAGTTCTCAATTTCTTGCAAGAATTTACTTTTTTCTTTTAGGGTCTCATGTTTCATTTTTTTAGTTCTCCCTATTTCAAAGCCAAATTTAACCATGACTTTCTTAGGGCTCTCTTCCTTCTATATCCTTAATGCGTAGTAGACTCAAGATAAGAATTGTGTCCTAACAGTCTCCTGCTTCACTAATTCAGCCAAAGAATTTGCAATGTGTTTTTCTCTACATAACATTTTTGCTTGCCTCTTTCCTGGTGGGGTGCACCATTCCTTTAACTAAGTTGCCAGGAGATTAACAATGCATTGCTCTCCGTTCTTTATGCTTCTTAGCAATTTTATTTCTACTTTCCTTCTGCCTTTTCCTCATCTAAACTTGCTCTTAAAACTTTTCAGATGGGCTGCGAATTATCTCGTTATTTTCTCTATCCCAGTTTTGCTTTCCACAAAAACACTTCCAAAGAAAAGAAATATTCCTCCTATGTTCTTCACCCTCTGCTTTCAGAACCATTACTTCTTTATCATATCCTTTCCCTCCTGCTTTCTGGGGCTCCCAAATCTGTTTTTAATACATAATGCTAAATAAATGCAATCATCTTCTTGTTCTTGCTTAAAAATATTGTTTTCCATATTTAATGAAAAGATTTTTTATATTTCATCAAATCTATATCTTTTTATGAGTCAGTATGCAATTACATTTTTTAGAGAAGTTCTAGGGCTACATGACTAAATTTATAAATGTTTCAGAATTTTGTTTCTATCACAAACATATTCAAATATCCTAGTATTCAGAAAATGTTTTACATATTAGTTTAAGCATGCATAGAAAATGGATCCCTCACCTCTGTCTAAAGATGGCAGAAATATTATGTCTTCAACTACCCTTACACCTAGAAGCTATTATTAACAAGGAAGCTTTCTCTGCTTTTCAAAGTTCGAATGCATATAAACTGTTACTCTTCATTTTCTCCTCAAATGAAATTCACGCCAAGAAGGTAAACTATAAGTTAAGTTAGAGGTTGTTTTTCTTCTTTGGTACTTTTGTGTCTAGAAATGTTATTCCAGGCATTTATAATCAATGAAAACTGAATGCGTAATGTAATTAAGTGTGCAATTCAGTTACAAAGCTCTCCTGTGACCAACCGTCTTGGTCAGTTGCAAAGCCTTTAGTCATATAAATGTGTATTTGATTACAAAGGTAATGCTGAATACTGTGGTTAGTTATTCTTCCAAAAGGGTAGGAAAGCAATATTTTTGTATGTAAATAATAACTGAAAAAGATTTATTAAAACACTTTGAATAACAAACTATCTGTCCTATATATGTTCTCTGAAATCAGTAAGGAAAATTTATATAATTAATTTTAAATAAATTTAATAATAAAAAAGAAACTAGTAAAATTTGGAAATGTGGCCTCTATTGATCTTTGCTTTCTTTGTGTTTGGGAGCACATTAAAATGATAGCAGTTATTTTAGTCATATATTAAGGAATGCCAATAATCAAAAGAACTAAGAGAACAAAGAGACTGAGTTTGTAATTTCTTTTTGTTTACCTCTAATTGTTGGGGAGAATTTTTCTCTACTAGTCTATGGGTTTTAGAGGTAGAAACAATGTCTAAAATGTTTAAATCAAATTTAGTTTGCTTTAATTTCTTCTCATGCAACTTTCCTTCTGAACTATGATCAGAAGCTAAGAGCTTTTTTTACCTTTAATAAAATTCTGACTTTGTTAGGCAAGTGCTTATAGTTCATGGCTCGGGACCATACTTATAATGCTTTTTCGATTTTCACCAAAGTTCATGGATATGGCCGGTCATCTCAGCAGGTATTAGAGCATGTTGTGGCTTTATAGCAACACATTTTTCTTTCTGGAATAATGATGGCAAAGATATTAGATGTTTTGTGGCTATATTTACCCACCAAACTCAAGTGCATGTAAACAAATTGGAGATTATAATACTGAGTTTCTTAATAAATTGAACAGAAAAAATTCTATTTTATTTTTATTATTATTACTGTTTTAATTTTTCCTCCTTATACTGAAACAAATTGCTATTTCTTCGGCTGGTTACTAGATAAAATAAAGTAGCAACCTTGCATTTAGTGGCTATGTTGTATGGAAGTAAATAAATAGTTAAATAAATTACATTCTTAACTTTAAGTGTTAAAATAACATGGAAGATGAGATTGCCCTAATCTGAATCACAGACAATGTGGTAAAACACCAGGTAGAACTGAGCAAATTAATTCTTTTATTCTGCATTCATGGGAGCACATTTTCCTAAATCACTTCTACTTTTTATCTCTATTTATTTATTTATTTTTAATAATAAGCATCTTAACGGTGTTGAAGTGATATCTCATTGTGGTTTTGATTTGCATTTCCTACATTAGTGATGTTGAACACTTTTTCATATGTGTGTTAGTCGTTTGTATATTTTCTTTGGAGAAATATCTGTTAAGGACTTTTGCTCATTTTTTAATCAGTTTTTGTTTTGTTTTATTTTGTTTTGCTATTGAGTTGTAGAAGTTCTTTATATTTGCTTTTAAATATTAACCTCTTATCAGATATTGAATTGCAAATATTTTCTTTTATTACATAGGTTGCCTTTTCATTTTGTTCAATGTTTCCTTTGCTGTGTAGAACTTTTTAGTTTAAAGTAATCCACTTGTTTGCTTTTGCCTTTGTTGTCTCCATTTTTTAAATTGTCTTGTTTGTCTCTATCAAAACTGATTTTATGAAAGTTAATTGTGGGGAACAAAGATAATATGAATAAATCAAATTGTGACTTTTTCTTTCACTGTATATACTTCTATTATATTCTCTTTATTAATCATATACAATATTTACAATATATATTATAATGTAAAAAATTTGTTTTAGGTTATTAAACAGAAGTTAGTAAGTTGCAAGTCTTTCCTTACTAATTTAGATGATTTAATGTATAACCTAAATACTAATCTTCTATTGTTTACATGTATTGAAAATATGTTTTATTTTGTAACTGTTTAAAATTTCATGGTATTTTAAAAGTTTAAAGTTCCTATTATTAATGTAGTCAAATATATCAATTATTCTTTTAGATTTAATACTTTGTGTGTTATTTGTGTGTGCACATGTGTGTTTGTGTGTGTGTTAAGAAAATATTGCTGTAAAGATATCAAAACCTGTCAAATGAATCAAAGAGACACCTTGCTGTATTGCTAATAAATCCCCCTCCTGAGGCAGCAAGATGGAATTGTAGGCTATAAATAAAAGATGTGCTGGCACAAGACTTCTGACAACAATTAATTGGAAGAGAAATTACTTGGGTCCAGAGCCTGGTGAGCAACCAGAAGACATTACTTGGAATCCGCTTTTAATAACCACTAGAGCTCTACAGCATTGGAAAGCAGCTTATCCTGCCAGACTCTGGGATTCTTCCATTGGATATACAAAGTTAAAAAAAAAAAGAAAAGCAAACAAACAAAATAACAGTGAGTCAAGGTTAGCTGATACCTTTTTCAGCAGCCACAAAAAACAAAAGCTGTGTATAGTCCAAGAGAAAGCTAAATACTGAAATCTGATCTCTATCATCCTGGCTCCACCGTCCATAACAAGAAGTATCATGTAATAAAAATACCCTTTCTAGGATACTCACTTCTCTGGTCTCAGACTGACTCTTCAATCTGCTAATTTGCTTCCGTTATCAACAACACTTCAGTTTACAACCTAAGAAGATGATACAGACCCTTGAATAGACAATCAGGTAAATTGAAGAGAATAATCTGTGTTGTCTATGGAGAAATACCAGGGATAAAAAATTATTTTTTACTTAGGATGAATTCTCAAAAAAATAAGTAAAAATAATTTGAAGCTGATGAAATATTCTGGAAAATAAATGAAGAAAATAATACTTGATAGGCAGAGAAAATAATTTTTTTTAATAATTGCAATGGAAATATTAGTTCTTATAGTAACATTTTGTGTTCGCTATGCCAGGCCAAGTTCTACTAGCTTTACATAGGTAGCTGCTTTAATCTCCCACTCTGTAAGGTAGTACTGCTATTATAGATGAGGAAAATGAAGCATATGGAAGTTGAGTAATTCGCTTTAATGGACACAACTCCTTGTGTCAGACCCAGGGATCCATCTCTATGCCCTGCATTTAACCAGAGGTCATATTAATTTTTCTTGCACCTTCTTCAAGTTGCTGCCTTAACTTGTACTGTTCATAGTCTAATTTCTTGAAAGAATTTTCTATACACAGCATCTCAAAACTTGCTTCTCCACTTGCTCCTCCCTCTGTCAGCCACACACACCTTTCCAGATTGTGGGCAGGATCACTAACATACTACAGAATCCAGTGAATACTCTCAATGTTATTGTTAGTTGACCCGCCAACAGAGCAGAAATTAAAATATGGATTGGTCCTATTCTTTAAAATTGTGAACACTTGACATGTAATTGAGAACACTTAATATGAGATGTACTATCTTAACAAATTGTAAGTATACAGTCTAGTCTTATTAGCTATGGGCACTGTGTTCTATAGCAGACTACTAGAAATTATTTATCTTGCAAAATTAAAATTTTATAGCCTTTGGGGGAAAAAAAAACCCTCCCCATTTTCCATTCCCTCCAGTCTTTGGAGGCCACTATTCTACACTCTGCTTCTATAAGTTTGACTATTTTAGATATCTCATTTAAGTGGAATAACAGTATTTGTCATTCTGTGACTGGCTTATTTTACTTAGTATGATGTCCTTGAGGTTCATTCATGTTGTATATGACAGGATTTACTTTATTTAAAAAGGCTGAATAATATTCCATTGTATGTGACTACCATATTTTCTTTATCCACTCACCCATTAATGGGCATTTATGTCGTTTCCATATATTGGCTATTGTGAATAATTATGCATTAAATATGAGAGTGCAAATATACTCTTTGGGACTCTGATCTCAATTCTTTTGGATATACTGAAAAATAGTATTGTTGGATTATACAGTAGTTCAATTTTTAACTTTTTGAGGACTCTTTATACTGTTATCCATAATGGCTGCATCATTTTACATTTTCATCAAAAGTGTACAGGGTTCCAATTTTTCTATATTCTCTCCAACATTTGTTACTTTCTATTCTTTCGGTAATAGCCATCCTATCAAGTGTGATTTTGACTTGCATTCCCGTGATAGTGATGTTGAGCTCCTTTTCATAACCCCATTAGCCATTTGTATATCTTCTTGAAAAAAATGTCTATTCAAGACTTTTGCTCATTTTTAATTAGGTATTTATTTTATTTTTTGTTATTGAGTTGTATAAGTTTCTTACATATTTTGAATATAAACACCTTATCAGATGCAGAGTTAGCAAATACATTCTCTTGCTCCATGGGTTGTGTTTCCACTTTATTGATTGTTTTTTTAAAAGCAGAAGCTTTTAATTTGATATATTCACTTATCTAGTTTTGATTTTGTTGCCTGTGTTTTTGGTGTTATATCAGGAAATATCTGCCAAGATCAATGTCAAGGTTTTCCTCTGTTCTCTTCTGAGTTTTAGGCCTTATGTTTAAGTCTTTATTCCATTATGGGTTGATTTTTGTATATGGTGTTAGATAAGAGTTCAATTTCATCTTTTTAAATGTGGATATCTAGTTTTTCTGACATTCTTTGTTGAAGAGACTAAACTTTCTCCATTTTATATTCTTGCTCCCCTGTTGAAGATCAATTGGACTGTACATGTATGGATTTAATTCCAGGCTCTCTACTCTGTATGTCCACCTTTAAGTCAGTTACCATTCTTCTGATTACTGTAGTTTTGCAATATATTTTGAAATCAGAAAGCATGATGCCACCAGCTTTGTTCTTTCTTAATATTTCTTCAGCTATCTAGGATTCTTTTTGTGGTAACATATGCATTTTAGGTTGATTTTCTCTATCTGTAAAAATATCATTGTGATTTTGGTGGGGACAGCCTTAACAATATTCAATATCTCAGTACATGAATATGAGATGTCTTTCCATATATTTCTGTCTTCTTCAACTTCTTTCATCAATGTGTTATAGTTTTTAGGGTACAACTCTTTCACCTCTTTGGTTAAGTTTATTCTGAAATATTTTATTCTTTTTAATGTTTGTGTAAATAGGATTGTTTCTTTAAATTCCTTTTCAGAAAGTTCATTGTTAGTGTATAGCAACATATTTTGCATATTGATTTCATATCTTGCAACTTTATTGAATTTGTTTATTAGTTCTAACACTTTTTAAAATGAGAACTTACGGTTTTCTACATGTAAGACTACATTGTTTGCAAACAGGGATATATTTACTTCTTTTCCAATATGGATGTATATTCCTCCCCACACCCCTGGACCAATTGCTCTGTTGAGAGCTTCCATTACTATATTGTATAGAAGTGGTGAGAGGGAGCATTCTTGTCTTGCTTTTAATCATTAAGGAAAAGTTTAAAATTTTTTCTTCATTGAGTATGATGTTATCACTCTAAGACAGAGAAAGACTGGCCCAGCTAGAGATTCTGGGAGCCTCTCAAACTTTTTCTATGGATCTGCATATTCTATTTCTTTCCCTCCTTCCTGGAGAAGTGTTAAGGGTTGTACACCTTCTTGCATTTGCACAGAGTTGTACTGGTCATAGTACACTGCCACCCCTTTTCCTGGGGGCAGTCCACTGAAAGGCCAAGGATGTTAGCCGCATGCTGTACCCTCTCTTTCTCCCCAGGAAAAAGTCATGAGCCAAAGCAATCTCTCTTGGTCCTGAGCTGTGCCAACTTGGGAGAGGGGCTGATGTGAGTTAGTGAAATTGTACTTCTTACCTCTTTTATTTGCTTAGTCTCAGTTTTGTACTCATCAGGGTACTACAACTTCTTAACTTGAATTTGAAGTTCTCATAAAGGTATTTTCATCCATGTGTTATTGTTAAATCATTGTTGCTACTTGGGACAAGGACCAGGACTTCCTATTCTGCCATCTCTCTGAAATCACTCCTTCTGCCTAATTTTTCGATGTTGCTTTTCCTTGATTTCCTACTATCACTGCCTATGTTGTAGGTTGCTCCTTCTCACTGCTTTTCATTTCAGTGTCTCAGTGCCTCATACTTCATTTCTGTTATATTAAAAAATAATTTTGAATATTAAGAAGAAAAGTCCCTTACCAGATTCCTTCTGGAAAACAAGAAAACATTCAATAATAATGGCATACTCCAAATCTAGTTAATTTAAATCTTCAGCTCTATGAAACTAAGCAGATAAGCACTAATCAAATTTGTAAAGGGGACACTAAAGATATATGAAAGTATTTTCAGAGTAAGTATTAAGCTTCTCATAAGACAGTTTTGAAATAGCGATTTCATCAACAGATTTATTTCCCAAAGTTATTTATTGGTATGTTAAATATAAAGTTATTATGTATCAGGTGCTACTCTAGACACAAGATAAAATAATGAATGAAGTAAATAAAAATGTATCACTTTCTTGAGCTTACATTCTGATAGTAGAGCACAGAAAATAAACTAACAAATAAACAAAACAATACCTGTCATTATTATAATTATTTCAATATATAGTATGTTTGATGGTCACAATGTTATGAGGAAAAAAGCATATAGGAAGTGCTTGTGTGGGGACATAGGATTTATTTTTAATGTGGTCAGGAAATGCCTAACTATACAAAAAACAAAATGTCAGTATGACTGCAAAGAGTAAGAAAAAAGATGAGGAGAATAGGAGATGTGGTCAGAGATAAAAGGAGGCTAGACCATGTAGGTCCTTCTCAGACATTTTAAGAGCTCCTGTTTTCAGTAATATAGGCCCCTACTAAGGAGAAGCATTTAGGAGAGTGATACAATCTAATTCACATTTACACAGAATCTTTTTTTGCTGCTATTGGAAGGAAAGGTAGAAGTAAAGGGATTAATGATCAGAACATTTCAGTAAACCAAGCTAAACATGATGGTACTTGGGAGTAGTGAGAAGTGTTCATATTTAAATCATATTTTGTTGGTAGGGGCAACAGGATTTTTTGAGGAGTTCAATTTAGATGTGAGAGAAGAAAAATATTAAGGATAAATGCAAGTCTTTGTGCCATGACCAACTGGAAGAATAGACTGATAATAATTAAAGTAGAGATGAAGGAAGAAATATAAGGTGTTTGTGGCATGTTGAATTTAAGACGTTAATGAACATTCAAGAAAGCAAGTGTTGATTACATGTAAAAGGTTGTATTATATGGGAAAATATTTCTGGAGATTTATATTTGGGAATTTTTTTCAGGTTATGGAGTTTTAAAAAGATATTAGCCTAGGCAAGAAGACCAAGGGAATGGGAATGGAGAATAGATAAGTTTAAAAAGCTGTGTTTTGCTTCTTCCCCTTTCCAAGTGTCACAAATTTTAGGAGATAATGAAAATATAACAAAGAACACAGTATTGGAGGGATCAGTGTGTACTGTCCTGGAGTCCAAGTAAAGATGATGTTTCAAAGAACAGAGAAGAATCAATGTTACAGTATCTAACATGTTAGAGCGTCAGTTCTTTCCTCTACAGCACCAGGAATTGGAACATGATTTAATAGATTATAAAAAGATTTCAAGCCCTAATATTTTATGGGAATCATGAGGATGTAAGATTCAAAGAACTAGAGTGATTCAACAAGATTACATATTCATAGACTATAAAACTGTGATTTAGAGAACATTTGAAGTGGAAAAGTTATGAAAATAATTAAATCATATCCAAACTCATCATATTAGAGATGAAAGTATTAACATAGAGTCAGGTTCAGTGACTATGAAATATCTAAAAATTTGGGTCATCTTATAGGCTCTTCAGGATAGATTTATTACATTTTCTAAAGGAAGAAAATAGAAATATGCCAGAAGTTGTTAATGAGACAATGACTTTATAAGGAAATTTTCTAATAAAAATTAGTACTAGAGGAAACTTCGTAAAGACTTTTAAATTTTGAATATATACTTACTTTAAATAGATCTGGATTTGTGTTTTTAATTTATTTAATTTGCATTTAAGTCTTGTTTTGGTCCAGAGGAAAAATTAATAAGTTGAAATGCCATGTTTTGTTTTAATTTCAAAATGAGACCTGAAATATGAATTACACCTTCTCAATTCAGTAGTTTAGACAATGATATTACAGACCTCTATTTCCTACTGCCTTAGTCACATGTCCTCTTGAAAATCTGACTTTGAACACAAGCCTAGCCAATCTCATCATCTTTCATTATAAAACTGGGTCTTTTGAGTACATAGCACCCCAGGAGAGATGAGAAAGAGCTAAAAAGCTGGGAAGCAATGTGGATGATTAAGTGTCAGGGGACCTTGGAAGCCAAGCACTATTACACATTGCGGACCTGGTTGAGGGCATGAATTATTATCCAGAGATGGTGGAATTTTCCAAAATTTGAATAACATTTTGCATAAAGATGCAAACTCTCTTTAAAAATATATGACTTTTGAGAGGGTACATAGAACCCTGAAACTCTCCCTTCCTCTTCCCTTTGCCAAATGATGCACATACTACTAGAAACACCAACATAGGCTGTGCCTTGTATTTGAAATGTCCCCTTAATATGAAAACTATGTCAATACGTTAAACCTTTATTTATATTTTTACTTCTCTTTGGAGGCCTATTTATCTTATTTTAGTTAAAACATTCTCTTTCTTTTCTGTACTTTTATAACTCAATTACCTCTGCCATTCATGGCATAATTAATATTTATTATACATATGCTCTTGGGGGCTGAAGAGCTAATATTCTGCAGGGTTTGTATTTTACCTTGTTGCTGTGTCAATCAGTTGAATAATGAATGAATGAATAAATTAACATCACATCTGAACCTAAAGTCACTAAATTTTATGTTTAAATAACTCAAATTTTCTCACCAATATAAGAGAAAAATTGAATGTGTTTCATTAGTTAGTCAGGTTATAGAACTATAAAACAAAAAATTCAATATTTTTGAAATGTTTCCTATATGATAAAGTGTTGCCCTTTGGTAAATGAAAATACCAATGTAATCTTAATTATTTATGAAAGTAGGGGCTTAATGAAACTTAAAGGTATTTCTGTAAGTCAAAATAGTAACGCTTCACATTTTACTATTTGTTATTTTGGATTTCTATTTTCACTGTTTTCCTAATTGAATTTTACTTTATATAATTGAGTATAAAATATATAAATAATTTAAATAAATACAGCCCTCATTATAGGCTAAAAATCAGGAAAAATCCAAAGTAAATAATTACATAAACATCATTTTATAGTCATTAATGGAATGGCTGAGAAAAAGAAAAGGAGGAACAGATTAAATTCTTGACTCAAATAGAAAACTAGATAAAGAGTTCTTGATATCTCTACACAGTGTTTCCTACAACTGCATGCAAATCTACAATTATCTCTAAATAAAAAGATTATTAGAACATGTTCACACTGAATATAGCATTTAAGTTAACAAGGCATTATGACCAAGAAAACAAGAAGAATCTAGCAATAAAGACAATTATTAATTTAATTGGCCACATTGGATTAATTAAATAAAATCATAGATCATCTTATTTAATGCAGGAAAAATTTTTAATAAAAATCCACATACTCTAAATACAAATGCCGGAACATTAGGAATTATAGAGACATTCCTAAAACTCATAATGGTTGTTTACTAACAATCAACAACACATCATTTTTTAATATTGCAACATTATAAATACTTTCTTTTTAAATCAGGAGCAAGAGAAAGAAGATTGCAATCACTACATCTATACAATGTTGTTCTAAAGGACTCAGCTAGAACAATGTGATGAGGAAAAAAAAATGATGTTATAATCATCCATTCAGTGCTTCCCAGAATTTTTTATCACAGGGAATATACAGAAATTGCTAAAGGAATCAGATCAAGATCTTGCCACAATTATAACCTATTTGTGACATAGCAGTGTTCCACTACAAATGGTTGGGAGACTCTGTTCTATATAGTAAATACCTATAGTAAAAAACAATCTTTTGGAAAAAAAGTGTTCATCCAGTTTACCATATAAAGTTTCAATATACAAAACAGATTTTTTATACACCTTTAACAAATATTTGGGAACAAAAATGCTTAAGACATATTGAAATAATTATAAATCTTTCTTGCAAAATAAAAAATATATTTAGATAAATGTCAAAATAGAAACGAATCTAATATTTAATACTTTAAAAAACTATTCTCCCCAAAATTAATCTACAATCTCAGTGAATTTCTAATTAAAAACCTACAACTTGATACTTAAAGGCAGAGTCAAGAACAGCCAAGACAACTTTGTATCAAGTAAAAAGCAAGACAGATCTGACCAGATATCTAGAGTCATAAACTTTATAAATTCACAGTAATTAAGAAAGGACGGCATTTTGGAGTAAGATTGGTTAAGGATCCAGGGAAGAATAGAATGCCCAGATAAACTTAAAATAATGGTGAGACTATAATCTCATTGGTCATTTAAGCAGTTCTTCAAATCTGCATTTTAGTCTTTACTAGTGACTCCTAAACAATCCTCAGTAGAACAGGGTGTTCTATGGATATAGGTATATACTTGCACAATGGAAGCAGTTAGAAGATATCTTTTAAAAATTTCTTCTTTAGGGCTAAGGACATTTTATACTTCTTTTCTTCAAGAGAAAGACAGATGACCGACTAAGGGACATTTCTTATTCATCTACGTAGGCCCAAAACATATAACAAAGTGTTTAACATGTCATGAGAACCAAATACAAGCTGTTGAAGTAATGATAATATTAATTAACTTACTAACAACTTGATTTCTCATGTTTTCTAAGCCGAGGAGCAGTAAGAAATGTGTCCTTTGTTGATCATATTTTTGCCACATATTTTTATTTGTATTTATTGTATAAATTCCGGTATGCTTTGCATATTTTGAAAGATTATGTTGCTATAATTATAAATCTTTTTCTTACCATCATTTAAACATGATATCTATGAAATAAAGTAATGTAAATATAAAATTAATAGGACTGTAAAACAGGAAGAACTAAATACACGCTTAGCCCAAATTTTCTTGTTTGTAGAGAGAAGGGCACTGAGATCCAGAGAAATGTATTGAAATTTACAAGGACATCCAGAAATACAATTTCCTGAATCCTGTTCAGGCATAGCTAGGAATGGTCTAGCAAGGCTAAGGCAAAAGTCATATACAAAGCTGCTAAATTTGCTTGCTTGAAAAATTAACTGTGAAATCCTCAGAGAGGCCCTCACTGAGATTTATTTTCTGTTATGTGACAGGATTCATTCTCAAATACTAGTCTTTTGTAACTGAAAACTTTGTTTTACAAACCTGCTAAGAATTTTTAATTATTTTATTTCATTTTTGCTTGCTTTTTGACAGGGAAATGGCGATCTTTTTAATAAGACTGACAGCTGTCAACACAGATACCCTAACTTTTTTGTTCTCCACTATACCTCTGTTACCAGTGCCTAAAACAAACATGATAGAAACTCAATAAATATTAATTAAATTAATGAATGGATGAGTGACAGTGCCTGTATACTCAGTGCTAATTTGATTCTTCTTAATGCTTATAATTAAAATATAATTGAAACACACACACACACACACACACACACACATATGTATAAATAAAGAAAGCATTATATTTTCTTCTTAATCCTGCAAGACTAATGATTTGCCTAATCATTAGAGTCCCTTGTTTATGGTACCACCTAACTCAGCATTTCTAAGTAGTTCATGAAACTTGTGATGCTCTATTCTGTTTCTAAATATTTGTGTCTTACTACAGATTGTCAAATTACTCAGTTCCACCTTGGATCTATTAGTTTAGATAACCAGGTATAGGTTAAATGGCTCAGAATTCAAAATTTTGAAAAAAAAATTCTTATGCATTCTAAAGTTTAAGAATCTAGGTTTTATTCATCTATAATAGAGCTACTTCTAATATAAATTACTATTTTGCACTAATTCTGAAAATGAATATAAGAATACCTCTGGTCCCTTACTATTAAAAATATTAATGAAATATGTCAAAGTTAAACGATGAACACAGATGTTAACTCTCAAGTTTGTTCCTAACACTTTTTCTTTATATGCATAGGATTAGAATAAAATTAATAATCTAAGTTATAGAAAATAAACAACAATAACAACGATAATAGATTTTAATGATAGTCATTAAATGATGGTTCATTGGTTAAAAGTAAGGGTTCCTATGTCTGGGTCTGAAATTTAATAAATGCAATTTAATTAGAAGGCCGCTAATTCTATGCATATTGCTGAAAATTGTTGTTCAAGCACTTTTCTTTACACACACATATTCCCATTGTGCACTAGAGTCTCTATTCTTCAATAGGTTCCCCATATGCCTGTTTTATTAATTTCAGATCCTACTTTTAAAGTTTATCTTAGATCATTGCCCAGTAAATTTGGGCTGTGTAGATTTAAAATGCAGTACCTACTACTTTTGATTTTAAACTGGCATAGGCTGGGTTTCAGAATCAAGTCATCTAGTTTAGAGATGATTTAATTAATTTACTTTATTCTTCCTTCTTCACAAG